>NC_143550.1:182267500-182603750 GCF_054136105.1 Typopeltis vanoorti | reverse complement strand
CTGAGAAAGAATAAAGTGTAGCCTGTCATAAGATTAATTATTGTAACATCTGGAAGGTCGAACTTTTAAGAACTATTTTCAACTTGATTGAACATAAAGAACTGATAAATGAATGTTTGATAATTTATGGATTGCAGTTATTCTGAACACTTTAAACTGAGCTAATATATTTATGATATGGTTCATCCAATTGGTTAGAGTGAAATATGTCAGAGAAATACTAATGCTTTGTGAATTAACAATTGTTAACATTAGTCATGATCCTCCAACCTAATTGAGAAATTATTAATGTATGAATGTGAATTCTTATAATATTTTAATTGGATAACCTTTTGCAGATAGTTATACTTAAATGTATATATTGTACTTTTCCACAGTAAATTTTTCTTTTGTTGAGTTAAACTTGGTGTTTGCCTGATTTTCTTTCATTGCACCGCTCATAAAATTATTCGGACCTTTGTGGAAGCCTTAAATACTAGTAATAGCCTCGGCCTGAAGATAAAGTGATAATATAAGTTTAGTTGATGATTGATTCCTCTATGTTATTTAGACTAATCTGAATATAGGGTGGCGCAGTATAATATAAATTTCTTTATATTCAGATGAGCATCAATCAACAACTAACCAAGTATAACGGAAATTAAAGAGGTAAAGATAAGAATAAATAACCAACATAAATGAAACAGTTTAGCTAGGTGGGACATTCCAACATGGCTAATATTGAGAAACCAAGCTCACAAATATGATGTTGAAAACTGTAACAAAATTTTCAGTGCCCTTGTGGAGAGAGCTGGGTATTCAGCTTGGACAAAAATCCAAAATTCCTCGAGAGTTATTTCAGAGAATTTCATTTTTAGAGTACTATCCATTGACAAGGTAACTAATTGTTCTTCTTCTTGTAATGAAAATTCACAACTTGATGTATTAACTGTGCCAAGTGGATTTCGTATCCAGTCATAATTGTGTGCATTTAAGGAAGGAAAGTAACTTGAAATCTTTTCTTCCAATATTGTTAAATGTTCTGTTATAACAGAAATAATTCTCTCAACATATTTATTATTTTATTATGGAGCAAAGGAAACATATCTACTGTATTTTTTTCTGATATGCAGTTTTTCCAAAGAGATACTTTTTTCTGAAAAGCTGACAATTTGTCAGTGGATGTCAAAATATTTTCATTTTTCCCTTGGATACTTGTATTAATGCTATTTAAGTAATTAAAAATATTGGCTAAATATGCCATTTTAGCACATCAAATATCACTTTGAAGAAATTTTATAAAACCATCTCTGCTACCTTCATTTTGAAAAAAGGCCAATAATTCATTCTTAAGTTCTAAAATTTGGAATAGAACTTTATCCCTCGATAACCATCTTATTTCAGTGTGCAAAAGCAAAGATTCATACTTGGTTTCCATAGATATGCAAATTTTTTTTTAAAAAAGGGCGTGCTTTTGAAGGTCTTGACTTGATGTAACTTACCATATTTACAACTTGGTCTAGTACAGGGTTTAATATTGCCGGTAATGTTTTTGAAACTAGGAATTCTCTGTGCAAAAAAACAGTGTGTTGATAAATATTTGGGTTTATTTTCTTTGCAAGGGTAACAAATCCTTTAATAGAGCCTACCATTGATGGAGCACCGTCTGTACAAATTCCTACACACAGCTCCCATGAAATTTTAAAATTTTCTAAGTATGACGTAATAATAGAGTCAAAAATATCTTGTCCTGTTGTATGCTTGTTAAGTTCTCTGTAGTATAGAAATTGATTCACTGTTTCGTTTTCATTAATTATGAAATGAATGAATCCTAGTATATCAGCTTTGCTGCTAATGTCAGTGTACTCGTCAATATGTAAAGCAAAATGTTGTTTGGAAAGTTAATTGGTAACTGTTTTCTCAATATCATTAATTTTATTTTTTATTGTATCATCCAAATGAGGAATTTTCATAATTTCCTTTTTTTGCTTCGTCACCAAACATAATGTTTACTATTTCACAACATGCTAGTAAAATAAGAGACTGCTATAGTATGTGGTTTTAATTTTACATCAATTAATTCAGCTACCTTATGTGATGCAAGTTGTGCCTTATCGGAAATTTTAAAATTGTGTGCTACAAAATATTTTACTTGTTTAACTTGCATGTCCAACAATCTCTTGAAATAATCTTTAATGTTTGAAGCAAGATTGGTGTGCTTCGTAAAGTGGCGTTTCAACTTAGCAGGAACCATTGCGTTATTGGATAGTTTTTTTCCCTGCATATAAGACACAGGGGAATAGGACATTCTTTCCCACTGATTCATGTAATATCGCAGCTTAAACATTCGTTCGAATATTGTCTATTAATTTTCTTATTTTACTACGTATAATGCTGTCTTCTGTATGAGATCTATTTGTAGCAACGTCATTACTACTACTACTACTTCCAGTTATACTTGTGCCATCATTAATATTTGCCTCAGAATCACGTTTTTTGTTTAATAATAAATTTATCCATTGTGTGCTACTACGATTTTAGACAACCCACAAACCAAATACACATTAAAAATGGACTATGCGATATTACAATGTTACACAACACACAAACCAAACACACATCAGTGAATAACTGAATGACTGTAAAAGAGATGCTCCTCCCAGCCCCTCTTGCAAACACATGATCTATAAACGATACTCTATTGGTTTAGAAGTCAGCACGCATAGCAATTTTCATTTATTAGGATACAAGTAACTAATTACACTCAGAACTGTGTCATATGATATCTTTCACTGACGGAACGCTTGTAACCAGTTCACAGAACACTGGTTAAGAACCACTGCTTTAGATTGATATCCAAGGACAAGGATGGGGAACCTTTGGCACTCGTGCCAAATGTGGCATGCCAATGACATTTTTTTTTTTCCAGCATGCAACCCAGGACTCACCTTAAAAATAATTAAATAAATATATACATATCCAACATCTTCTGATAGGTTTTCATTGCATCATACATGAGAAGACTTTATGTGCATCAGCTGGCCTAAAGTAACTTCAAGAAGTGATGCAAACAGCAACCAAGGTTGTTAATTATATTTCTGCATGTGCTTTGAACGAAAGATAATTTCAGAATCTATTGAATGAGGGTGGATTCAGTGTACAAAGACTAATAATATACAACAATGTTTGTTATCTTAATCTGGGTCTTGTTCTGAAACGATTTGTTGAATGCCTGGATGAAATAAATTTCTTTGTGACTAATCAACAAATTTCTTAAAAATAAATGTATAACATCATGTGGGTTTGTAAACTGATGATTTTTGCAGATTTTTGTGACCATTTAAATGACTTGAACCTTAAACTACAGGGCTCTGGTAAGAGTCTTGATGTTATGTTTGATGACATAAAGGCATTTGAAATGAAACTAGGAGTTTTTAAGAGAGATACAGATAGTGAGCGATTTAGATATTTTACAAACCTAAAGATGATCTTCAAAAGGATGACAAAACAGACTGCCAATGTATTGTCTTTGAAAGCTGTTTTTAAATGCCACTGTGTCAACTGTTGAGCAGTTTTCTCTAAAATTTGTTAAGTTCAGAGAATTAGAAGAGACTTCAAAGTTTCCAGACACTATAAAACTGGATAAATTAAACTTGTAGATGTTTTCGTGGATAAATATGGATAATTTTTGAAATGCAGTTGATTAATTTTCAAAGCAGCTCAATTTGGAGGCAGAAATTTGTTGACCTCAGAGTTCACTTGAAAAATATTGAAAAGGAGCGATTAGAGACGGGAGTAACAGAGAGAAGTGCGAAAAACGAGGTGTAAGGACTTGGAATACTATTCCTAAAATTTTGTATGTTTAAAAACCCTTGTAACAGCATTATTATCCATTTTTGCATATACATATTCTTATGGATCATTGTTCTCAGTGATGAATATTGTTAAGTCTCATAATCGGAGTCCTCATACAACAAATTGTCCTCTGTGTACCATCCAGTGCATTACTAATGCCACACTTCTTAAATGATTTAACCACTGTCTCAGTTTTCACAGCATCCTAAATCACTTAGGGAATTGAAACAACGTAGATCCGAATATAAATTAAATAATACTTTAATAGATATTTCCGATATTTCGGCAATGTCTCATTGCCATTTTCTAAAGGAACTTACAAAAAGGCAGGTGCACAAAGGCCCTAACAGTACAGTAACTGGAAATGAAGATATGAAGCTATCGTTCTCCTAGAAGTCCTGATGGTGCCCTCTGGCAGGCTAAGTAGGCGTTCTTGGCCGTTGGGCTGAAGGTCTGCTGATGTATGCCTCCCAAATTTGGGGCAGTCGCATACAACCAAATTTGTTGAGGTTTGGAGAGTTTCTTAGGGCCGAGGCTGATTCCATAAATAATCTTTCGAATTTATATTTGCTCCGGTGTATTATTTTTGCTTTCTTCCACCGTATTCTGTGGCGAGTATCCAGAGCATGGTCTGCAAGACCAGAATGGCTATATTTGTAAAACCGGATGTAGTCCTTGTGTTCAGAAATTCTGATATTCGCTGTCCTGCCTGTTTGGCCAAAGTACGACAGTTTACAACTGCAAGGGACCTGGTATACACCAGGTAGGTCTAGGGGAATTGGTTGGTCTTTGGTAGAGCGGATAAGGGATGCCAATTTTCTGTAAGGCCTGTAACAGGAGGTGAGGTCATGTTTTTTTAGAATTTTGGTAATTTTTTCTGAGGTGCCTTGGATGTAGGGAATGGTGAGGGATTTAGAGTAATCTTTTTTGTGGAGGGGGGGAGGAGGGGGGCTGTGGTTTGTAGGTTTTAATATTTTTTGGATTTTTTTTGGGGGGGGGGTAGCCATTGGCTGAGAAAGTGTTGAGGATGTGATTTAGTTCAGTGTTAAGGGCTATGTCGTTAGAACAGATTAGTTTAGCCCTGTTGTATAGTGTTTTTACCACTCCATATTGTTGTGAGGGGGGGGGGATTGTTGGTGGATGTATCTGCCTGTATGGGTGGGTTTTCTGTAAACTGAGAAAACCAAAGTTCCATCAGGCTGGCGGGTGACTAGTGTGTCTAGGAAGGGGAGGCAGTTGTTTTCCTCTTTTTCCAGGGTGAACTTGATTCTGGTGTGTTGGTTGTTTAAGTGTGTAAGGAAGGAGAGGAGTGTTTCAGAGCCATGTGGCCAAATAGCGAACACATCATCAACGTAGCGAAGCCATATGGTTGGTTTTTGTGGGGCAGAGGCTAAGGCTTTTTCCTCAAAGGTCTCCATAAAGAAATTGGCTAAGGGTGGGGAGAGTGGTGAGCCCATGGCTGTCCCCTCTATTTGTTTGTAGAATTTTCCCTGCCAAACGAAATAGCCTGAGTTCATTGTGAACTGAAATATGGCTGATATATCGGGAGAAAATTTAGCTTGGATTAGCTCTAAAGTTTCCTTGAGTGGGACATTTGTGAATAAGGAGGAGACGTCGAAGCTGACCATTATGTCATTATGTTGGAGTGTAAGGTTTTCTATGCTGGCTTTGAAGTGGGCTGCGTTTTTTATATGTGATGGTGTGTTGCCAGTATAGTGTGTGAGCTCTTTGGCCAAATGTTTAGCTAATTTGTATGTGGGGGAATCAATGCCATCCACTATGGGACGTAATGGCACATTTTCTTTATGTATTTTTGGGAGTACGTAAATACGGGGGGGGGGGGTATAGAGTTAAACAGTTTTAATCTGTTGGTAACTTCTACAGGCCAAGAAGTGACTTTCTTAAGGAGGCTGTGAAGTTTTCTAATTTGTGAGTTGGTGGGATTGTAATTGATAGGGAGGTGAGTAGCCCGATCTAATAGAAGAGCATTCAGCTTACTTTTGTAGTCCTTTTGGTTAAGTACTACAGTTGCATTTCCTTTATCCGCTTTGGTGATAACTAATTCTTTATTATTTCTCAATTCCTGTAGGGCTTCAAATTCCTTGTTGGATATATTGGTTTTGGGTGGTTTTGCTATGGAAAGGACACAAGCTACATCCAGTCTTACACTGCTGGTGATTTGATGTGGAAGGTGGCAGATTCCTCTTTCAATCTGGATCATAATATCCTCACTTGGTATTTTTTTGGGAGCAATGGCGAAGTTGTGGCCACATGAAAGCACGTTGAAAGCTTCAAGGTGACTGAAGAAAGGTTGATTACGGTGTTGGTAGCAAGTTCTGGATTGACGGTGGAATTCTTTTTTAATTTATCGAATTTCTTCATCTGTCGGCTTCGTATCTTTTCAAACTCTTTGTCTGCGGAGGTACACGAGATGTCATGTAAAATTGTCCACAGTTCTTGATGCAAAGTGCACGAAAGTTCATCTTCGAGGGTACGAATAGCTTCGTTAATTTTGGCTAAGCCTAACCGCGTGGCGGTGATTTGTTCGCGAAGTAACGCATAGCTAGCGCGGTTGTATATACAGAGCGCTTTTTGCGAAACAAAACGGTGCTTCAATTTTACATAGTTCGGGATTACCTTGTTATCCCGGCAGCATTTCAGGAAAGTCAGACGATTTAATTGTCTAGACAGCTTCAACTTCATTTTACCATATTGGCGAGCCTTCCGTGCGATCGTATCTCCGTGGATGATGTTGATTCTCGTAGATAGGCTTATACGTTGGTTATGCATTTCTAAATCACTTAGGGAATTGAAACAACGTAGATCCGAATATAAATTAAATAATACTTTATCGCCAAAATATCGGAAATATCTATTAAAGTATTATTTAATTTATATTCGGATCTACGTTGTTTCAATTCCCTAAGTGATTTAGAAATGCATAACCAATGTATAAGCCTATCTACGAGAATTCACAGCATCCTATGAAGTTTTGACCCACTCACAAACTTGCGAAATGCCAGGCCTCTTCCTGATGGCTTAGCCTCAAAATCTGAAGACTGCATCTAGCTGTTCCACTTCTTCATAAATCTCTTAAATGGTTTATTAATACAGACATCTAGAGGGTGAAGCTAACTAGTTAGATCTCCTGGAATTACAGCTGAGTTTTCAATTCCTTGAGTTTATTTTTAACATCTTCTGTTCTATGAGAACGAAACTGATCCCATACTAGCAAAGCAGGCTTCTTCAACAGGGTGCCTAGGCCAAATTTTATCTATCCATACCTTCATTTCTCCTCCATCCATCCAGCCTTTTACATGAACATGTACAAACACTCCTTTAAGCAGTTTTTCTTTAGGTAGCATCTTCCTTTTAAAAATCAGTAGTGGTGGCAATTTTGTCCCATCAGCACAGCAGGATGAAACAACCATTTAATGAGTTTTTTCGTGCCCCAAAGTTTTAACAGTAACACCTTTTGTGCCCTTGGAATCTACAGTTTTGTTTGAGGGCACATCGAAAATCAGCGGAACCTCGTCCATGTTTCCTATTTGCACAGGTTCAAAATTTTCTCGTTTCCTTGCGTTAATGATGAATCGATGAAATTCAATAATTTTTTCTTCATATTCAGCTGGCATCTTTTGTGATATTTTTCTTTTAGTCCACATACATAGCTGGTTTCTCTTCATGAATCTTGAACAGTAAAGTTGGCGATCCCTCTGTTAGTGGCTATTGCTTTCGCTTGATGAATAATCATTTTTGTAGACACTGAAAGTCCCATTGTTCTGTGCTCTAAAATCCAAGTATTCGGTTCTGCCTCAAGTTCTGGCCATTTTGTAGTTCCATTCGTAGGATATGTTTGCTGTGAGTTGCTTTTTTCAGATCCTCTTCCTGATTCTGCTAAGTTCTTATAATTTTCTCAGTTGGGGGTGGCCCGAAATGCTTTTCTGCAACCTTGTTTCCATGTGTTGTGTCGCTTTCTTTCTTATTGCAACTATTTTCAACCCTTGTGTTATATCTCCGTTATACACTCGACTGGGTAACACATGGTACCTCTGAGGGACAATGGAATTTCCTCGAGAACGAGGCAGTACCAGAGTATCAGAGTGTCTGAGATTTACCTCTCGTAAAACACCAAGAAATTTATTTGTTTCGCTGTGCCACTTAGCGCTATTAGATTATTAATATTAACAACCAAGAGGTAATCTCAGGACAGTACTTAATGATACCTATCAACTCTGCAGACGTGGCCAAAATTTACCCTTTCCTAATATCCCGCATAGGTTCGTAATATTTTATAAGAGATGCATCGGATTCCAGAAATCTCAGAAAGTCTTTGTTAGAATCAAAAGCAAGGTTCATTATATCTCAAAAGTTGATACACTTTATAACATTAGTTTAAATCCCATCTTAAGGGAGTTCCAGACAAAGTATAAAATATTCATACACTACTATTATACTTATAACATATTATGCAGTAGCTTCCTAAAGTAAGAATTATATTAACACTCTCTAATGCATTAGTCAAGTATTATTATCACAGTCAATCTAAATCTCCGTAGCTCTGTCAGACTGCACAAGGTAACATTCATATCTTTCACAATCTCTTTATAATTTATCAATTCTTTACTCTAACATATCCGTAACTTCATTCAATATAAAAGCGAACTATAACACATCGACAGACAGCAGTAAGATTAAATTCAATAGCCTTCTAAAGTGATAGCAATACAATCTTATCCTATATCATTAATGTTCCTTTTACATAACATAGTAACGTGGCACAAATCTTTCATTCATATTCAGTGAAGCACAAATAGAGTCTACTTATCTTCCTTTATGGTTCTTTATCGCATCCTTGGTTCTCACCCTTTTCGATGTTCAGCCAACTCTCATGTGCTATTACGTCATGGCGTCCATCCTCTCCCCCGCTATCACACGTACGCTGACGTCACGTTGTTTGCTTGGGGCGTACAGCTCCGTAACCTTTGGACTTGTTCCCCCCCCCCCCCCCCCTCAACAGTTGAATTTGTGCTTACATTCTATAATTCTTTTATACATGTTATTTTATAATGCTCTGCTAATGTTTTATACTTTCAATATTAAATTAACCACATTCGTGAATGGCACAAAATACTACTTATTTACCCTTTCATAACAGAACATGCTTGATATATATATACATATTACTTATTTTACACTTAGAGGCAATTTGCTGTATTTATCTCCCTTTTTTTGTTTGGAAATGCATATTAGATTGTGATAAGATAGGAGTTCATAAAGTTCCACTCTATCACAATCCAACACATGTTCTTTAGCATATGCAATCACGCGTAGCTTGTATGCAATATTGTAGCACTTCCGATGTTTTTCAGCCATAATTTGCCAAGAAATTTTGAGAAAATTTAACAGCTGAAATTTATCACAGTTCACAACAACCACGAGAACATTCGCATCCACTGAACTCTACGTAACTGGAATGTTCTCCCATACTGCAAGAAAGAAATTGCGTAACTCAGAACAGAGAACATTTCCAGAAATGAAAGTAATAAAACACTGAGTATCGGCGTATAAGACTCACCCTGTTTTTCAGACCTATTTTCAAAGGAAAAAAGTGCGTCTTATATGCCGGCAAATATGGTAATTAACAGATTTGCCTTTAGTTGGATTTATTTTTAAGGATAATCCTTCTCATAAAAGTTGTAAATTGTATCATATCAGCACTATTTGTGACTTAAGTGTTAGGTAATCATGAAATCCTATTCTAGATAAACTGTTCTTACATTTTTTTCTTTTTCCCATGCCACTTCAGGTCTTTCGATAACAGTATTGTTGGAATGATTCATATACCATCCAAAGACATTAACAAATATCTCGTGTCTGAATAGGATATAATTCCACAGCCTCAGACATCCAAGCTGACATACTTGTTCCACGATAGTGGAAATATCTCATTGAAAGTGAAATTATTTATTTGCACTTATGATCTAAATAAGTGTTATTCAGTTATTTTGAACATTCAGTAGCTATCTTTATAAAACAAATTTCATGTAATTTTTATATCATACTCATTCATCACACTCATTCACTATATTTATTTTAATCTTTTATATCAATTTTGATCTCAACTGCTAGGAAACTGCTTAATGATTTTACTATCAGTACAGAAAAGGTAGACAATGATACCAATTTATGATTGCTTTCATTAATTTTTTAATACATTATTAATTTAAAGAGTTATAGCCAAAAAACATTTCATAATGTAATGTACTCCATAGAATAAAGCTTTGCTTATTACTTTATATTATACTTTGCTTTATTAAGCAGTTGTATTATCTTATTGTTTTATTTTTAGCAAAGTTGTCAGGCAGTCTATTATAAATCCTGATTGGGACTTCCAAAAGATGGGAATTGGGGGACTTGATAAAGAATTCAATGCAATATTTAGACGAGCCTTTGCTTCACGTGTGTTTCCTCCAGAAGTTGTTCAACAATTAGGTGAGTTTCATCTCTTGTCCATTTTACCCATAGTTCTTTAAATTGAAGGAATGGTAGAGTTACAACTATAATTTGAAACGTATAATTTTTACCTTTTATAGATTTCTATTTCCATACATTTGTGAACAAAACACTGCAGGAAATATATTCTTGAATTTGACTTCTGTCTGAGGAAAGAAATTGTCCTGTTCTACCCTATTTTCAAACAAAGCATAAAAATCTTTGGGATTAGCATGTTGTCTATGATAGTAATTTCTATTAGTATTATAGAAATATATCAGAATTTCTATCATTAATTCTGATAGAAATGCAAAACTTTATCCTATCGACTTAGGATAATGCTCCTCTGGAGTATTTCCAGAACCTTCTGGAGTTGATGTCCCAACATATTCTTGTTTTGAAGACAGTAGGACAATATGCTATTCAGTTTATTACAGTGCAGCATGTGGAAAGGTTATTTTATTTTTATGTATTTATTTTTATAATGGCTTTGCATTGTAATTATTTGGAAATGCAGCTGGAGGAAGCTTGTTCGACTGGATAGAGGCACTGAGGATGAATGAAGAGGATGAATAGTTATATGGTGAGTCTGGTGTTGATCGGAAAATTAATTTTTATTGATTGCTGCTTCAATTCTAGAAGATTACAAGAAGAGTGATAATATCAAAGATACAAGTTTGAATAAATGGATTTTGTTCCCAACAGATACCTATGAAGGGATCTGTTGAGAACAAAAACTGAGCATATATGTATGAAGTGGAGTATGTGGTACCTTCCAGAAATGAATCTGATTTCTGTCTGTTGATCAGTATTAATCTGTAAAGATATTTTAGGGAAATTTCCATAGTTGTAGAAAGATATTTCTTTTCATGATGGATTTAGGAATTATAGAGGTTGAGTGTTTTTTTTTTTTTTTTTTTTTTTTTGAGGGGGGGGGATGCTGAAGCAGCTATCGATATATTTTTGCCAAAAGCTTGTTATTAGAAAGAAAATAGCATCTTGACTAAAAGCTTCATTGGTATTGAAGGTAAGAATAAGCATTCAGCAAATTCTTTCTTTATGAGAAACAGGGAAGACTAATTTTAATGAGATTACATTTTCCCTTGGAAAATTGGAAAATCTTGTTTGCATATTTGTAGCATTTCTAAAGAGAGAGAGGAGCATGGAGTTCTGCCAATTGCAGTCACAAATAGGGTTTGCAGTGAGTAAGAGAGAACCACTGATATCCAATATTGATCCAGTATATTCAACATTAATAGAGAAGTAAAGGGATGATGAAACTGTACTGTTTCACCTTTTTTTTTTTTTTTATCATCATCATCATATGTATCAAGGATTTAGGCCTAGCATGTCCTGTTCCAGCCTTAGAGAAGTCATCGTTTAAGAGGACGTCCTGGTTTTCTTTTTCCTAATGGCTTGTACTTTAAAGCTTGTTTTGGTAATCTTTCTGTTTTCATTCTTTGAACGTGTTCTCTATCCATTTATGTTTATATTTTTTAATTTTTTCTGTTACTGGTTCTTGGTTTAATTCTTTCATAATTTCTTCATTTCTTTTGTGATCAAATAGGATATACTTTGCAGTTTTTCTCATAAACGTCATTTTTGCTGCTATTAATCTTTGTTTGTCTTTTTGTTTTATTTCGCTTCCATACATTAAGACTGGTAAGGCTAATGTATTGTATGCTTTTAGTGTGATTTGTTTTTGAACTAGGTTTGGTTTAAATATAGAGTTAATTACACTTGTTATTTTTAAATATTTTGCAATTTTTATGTTTATATCTTTTTCATTTTCATATGTGATCATGCATCCTAGGTAGTTAAATGAATTCACCTGTTCTAAGATCTTGTTATCTATTACTATTTTAGTTCTTGCTGGATCTTGTCCTTTAAAGGCCATAGTTTTTGATTTTTCTATTGATATTGTCATACCATAATCTTTGGTTATCTCATTTAAATCTAAAATAGCTTTCTGTAAGTTATCTTCAGAATTTGTAATTATTATTTGGTCATCGGCAAAAAGGAGAGTGTTTAAGTTAACTGTAGGAGAAAGTTTAATTCCTTGATGTAAATTTTTATTCCATTATATTATTATTTCATTTAACTAGATATTAAAAAGAGTTGCTGAGAGGGGAGACATCCCTGTCGGACCCCTTGGTTTATCTCTCTTGTATATGATAGCTCATGATTTAATCTTATTTGTATTTGATTATTTTCATATATACTTGTGAGCGCTTTTAGGATATTATTTGATATTTGTCTTTCTTTTAATATGTTAAATAATATGTTTCCTTTAACTTTGTCAAATGCTTTTTCAAAGTCAATAAATGCAATATGTGTTTCTAAATTGTATTCTCTTCTTTTCTCTATTATTAATTTTAGGCAGAAGGCCGGGTCTATACATGATTGTCCTTTTCTAAATCAGTTCTGTACTTCTAAAATAAAGTTTTCGGAATATTTCATTAGTTTGCTATTTAAGATTCTGCTATATATTTTGTGACAGGAATTTAGCATACTGATACCTCTATAGTTTTTAGGGTCATCTCTATTACCTTTCTTAAAGATAGGAATCACAATTGCTTTTTTCCATTCTATTGGGGGGGGGGGGGATACCAGTTGAATAAATTTTATTTAAAAATAATAAGAGTCTTTCTTTGAACCTTATTCCTGCATATTTATATAGTTCTGAACCTAGCTTATCTTCTTCAGGTGATTTTTCATTTCTTGTTTCTTTCAGGCTGATTTCTAATTCTTCTTTAGTTATTTCCTTTTCATTTTCGTTAATTGTTTGTCTTTTTTAAAATATTTGTCTGCCCACAATTCTGTGTAGTAATTTAGAAATTCTTCTAATTTCAATTCCGTGTTTAATTTTATGTTTTCTTTGGTATCTGCATTTAAGTGTTTCAAAATCTTATATACATTGGATCTTATTTTATATAAATCATGTTCTAAATTAGAAACAGATTTGTTCCATGATTCTCTATGTCTTTTTCTGACTTCTCTTTTAGCTATGGCTCTTATTCTTTTATATTCTATTTCATCTTCTAATCTTTTACTGCTTAACCATTTGTGATAGGCTTCTTCTTTCTTTTTGATTATTTCTTTGATTGTATCATCCCAGATCTTCAGTTTTTTCCCTTTTATTGAATTTTTTGGTCTTCCCTAAGCTTTCCTTTGCTGCTGTATGTAGTATCGTTTTTATATTAAGCTATTCTATTTCTATTTCTTCATTTTGTTTTATTTTATCTAGATATTGGTTAATTCTTTGTTCATATAGCCATTGTACATTTGTGTCATTCAGTAGTCTAGTTTTATAAACAAATGTTTCAAATTTTCTTTCTGTTCTTGTTATTGTAGCCATTTAGGTGGTAATCTTAATTTAATTTTATTTTTTTTAATAACCCTATAAGCCCATGGCCAGAATGGGCAAACACTGGATGTGACTAAATTTCCCCAACTATATGACTACTCTGATCGAAACTATTTATGGAAACCAGAGTATGATGCAGTGGGGAAGCTTTCCCAAATAATAAGCAATACTGGAATAGCCCAAATAATTCGTAAACATAACAGTAATCAATACAATCCTCTTTTCCTCTATATAGGAACATTTAATTGTCGAACACTTAAAGAAGAGGAAGACCTTACCATCTTACAGCAAGAACTAAAACATATTAAATGAGGGCATCATAGGTTTAAGTGAAATTTGCAGGCAAGATGAACATTTAATAAAACTAAAAAATGGAGACTACTTATACTATTATGGGAAAGCTAAAGGGCAATATGGAGTTGGATTTTTAATTAAGAAAACAATTGCACACCTTATAGAATAATTTAATTATACAGATGAAAGTATAATAAAATCACACTTAAAATAAACTCCAAACTTAAAATCAGGATCATCCAGATATATGCTCCTGCCTCATCCCACACTGATGAAGAGATAGAAGCATTTTATGACTTACTGCAGCACACTCTAGACAAAAAAAGAAATAGGAATCAAAACTTGACTATAGTAATGGGCAATTTTAATGCCAAAGTAGGTCATCCCATTCACCAAATAGACACAATTGACCATACGTATATGGTACAAGCAGCAACTCAGGAATGGCTCTTACAGAATTCTCTATCGGTAACAAGCTTTACATTATGAATACATTTTTTAAGGAAAAAACCCTCAAAAGAAAATGGACATGGAGAAGTCCAAATGAAGAAATAATGAATGAAATAGATTATATGCTGTGTAACAATAAAAAAATAGTTCAAGATACACAGTACTAAATCAAGTAAAAACAGGAAGTGACCACTGACTGGTGAGAGCCAAAAGTAAAATAAACCCCAAATTAGAAAGAATAAAATGGCTAAACAACAAAAAATCAAGAAGTTTTGACTTAAAACCTATTTAAAACAAGAAGAAGGATTATGAAGAAAAACTTGATCAAAAACTAGATTTAATAAATATATTTGAAGAAGAAGACTTTTTTATTATCCCATGGTATTATTACACGAAATCATAGAGGTCAAGTTCATGTATTTTATACAGCACCTTTACTGGGTTATTATAGAGTTCACATTTGAAAATATTCATGCAGTTTAGCAAATGCATTGGTGATGCTTCCTCGATGTTACAGATTTTGCAGGTGGGGAAGACTTTTATCTCATTAATAAACTTGATTGGTCTTGTCTGACCAGTCTTGAGGTGAGAGATCATGGTAGTGACACTGCGATTAAACTTGGAGTTGATGGTAGCTCCTGGATTTTCTGCTGAGTACCAGTGGTGAGTCATGTCCTGAAGAATTGTTCTCTTTATGTTTTCTTTTTGGGTGGTTTTAAAAAGATCGAAATCTGTGGTATCACTTGATGTTGAGGCCATTTTTGCTACTTCATCTGCAGTTTTGTTTCCCTTTAATCCCACATGGGATGGGATCCATTTGAAGATTATTTCGGAATCCTTATGTAGTTTGTTTATGTTTTTTGCTGTCTCTAAGTATTTCTTGATGGCTAGTGTATCAGTTCTTAAAGTTATTAAGAACTAAGCTAAGGAATCTGTGAAAAGTATAAACTCCTTCAGACTTTGTTTGTCCAAATATTGCAGTGCTGTGTTAATGGCTATTAATTCTGCATGGTATGAGTTGCATCTAATACTGTTAGTTGTTTTTAGTTCTATATTATGAGAGCGATAGATAAGTACACCACTCCCAGAATTGCCATTTGGATTTTTGGAGCCATCTGTGTAGATCTTTATTGAGTCAGGTCCATATTCCATTATTTTTGAAAGGGTTTTCTAGGTATTTTTTCTCATGTTTCCCTATTTCAGAGTTGATAACTATATTTTTCCTGTCATTGGAGGAAATGCTGGGTAGTCGGCTGTTTTATTTGGACAATCCAAGGAAATTTTATTTTCTATGATTTCATGCATTGTTGATTTTTTCTTTATTCTGTTTTTTGGTTTCCAGTTTTTAAAAAGTTGACTTGTTCTATGATGTGCAAGGTTGGCTCTTTTTTCTACAAATTTGGTAAGATTTTCTTGCCACCTAATTTTTAAAGGAACAAGGTTGGATTTGAATTTTTCCAGGAGTTGTATTCCTTCGTCCACATATGATTTTAATTGCATTTTTCTGAATTTTTATAAGCTTGTCTAAACTGGTTTGTGATGTTTGCATCCAGATAGGCAAAGCATATTCCATTATGGGACAGATAATAGAGATATTAGATGGATAATAAAGGTTTTAGCATCGGCTCCCCACTCTTTACCTGAGATACTTTTCATGATATTTAGTCTTCTTTTTGCTCTGACCGCAACATTGTTGATATGTTTATTGAAGCTTAGCAATGGATCCAGAGCGACTCCAAGGTATTTGGGGTTTTCATTAAATGTAATTAGTTGACTGTTTAGCTTAATCTTTGGTCTCCACTTTCTGAGGTGGTTATTAATAGTAAAAACACAAATTTCTGATTTAGTAGGGTTAATTTTGATTTTTTGGTTTTCACAGTATGTAGCTAAACTTTCAATGGCTTTGTTTAAGTGACCTTCTGCTGTTTCTAGGTTGTTGTGAGCTGAGAATAGGACCAAATCATCAGCAAACATAGCTATCTTTGTTTCTTTATTTATATTTTTATCTAAGTCATTTAAGTAGATGGAAAAAAGGAGTGGGCTCAAAATGCTACCTTGAGGGAGTCCCTGTCTTATTTTCACTTTCTTGGAAAGGTATTATTTATTTTAACTTGAATTGTTCTATTTCTTAGAAAGTCGTAGATCCAGTTAAGAACTTTCCCTTCTATTCCAATATGACAAAGTTTGGAAAAGAGTTTCTGCCTCCACACCTTGTCAAAGACATTGCTAAAAGAAGAAAATATGAATAAAATAAGTAGAAACCTAACGGAAGTAATAATCTCAGCAGCCAACAAATTCAAAAGCAACAAAAAGATCATAAACTTTCAGGAGAAATCTTACAACTACTAAAAAAGAGACGAAATATGAAACAAGACAAAAACTTAATTTCTAAAATAGAATATACAGTACTATGCAAAACAATAAGGAAAAAGATAAGAAATGAAATAAGATCTTAAAACACTAAAAAAATAAACAATTGAAAACAATAAAGATATGAAACTGATAAATGTACATTTATCTGTACATTTATTAGTTGACAAGAGTCAAATAACTGCAATAAAAGACAAGAATGGAACTATGATAAGGAACTAAGAACAAATCCTAAGCAGCCTAGAAGAATTTTATAAAGAACTCTATAGTGATCATTCAATAGACAAACCAAATATAAATAACTCTTCTCCATCGCATATAGAATTCATCCCCCATTCACTTCAGATGAAACAAAACAAGCATTAAAACAAATAAAAAATGGAAAATGTCCCGGTGAAGATCTAATTCACACATAATTAATTAAACGGGGAGGAAATAATATTATTCACCATGTCACAAACTTACTAAATCTATGCCTAGAAGAGGGGTTGATACGAGAAAACTGGAAAAATGCTACTCTGATACTGTTATTTAAAAAAGGGGACAGAGAAGAAGTAAAGAACTATAGACCAATTAGTATTCTCTCCGATCTGTGCAAAATTCACACAAAAGTAATAACAAACAGGTAAACTCCTCTTCTAGACTCAAGTCAACCAGTAGAACAAGCAGAATTCCATAAAGGCTTTAACACAATTGATCATATTCATGCAGTAAAACAAATAATAGAAAAAGCAGAAGAAAACCAATTGTCTCTCTGTCTAGTCTTTATTGATAATGAAAGAGCATTCAATTCTATCAAAACTAATGCCATAATCAAAGCACTCCAGAATCAGGGAGTTCCTGGAGAATATATGGACCTCCTCCAGGAAATATACCACACTACAACAGCAACAATCCAACTTCACACAAGTAGCAATAAAATATCAATTGAAAAAGATGTCCGACAAAGAGACTCTCTATCATCCAAAATCTTTACAGCAGTCCTTCATCATCATCATCAAATTCCTGCCATGTACTATCATATCCTGTACCCTCAAGGGGTGTACAGGATATGATAGTACTACATGAAAAAAAAAAAAAATACATCATTACTAACTTCCTATCTACAATTTTCCTCCAAATCAGTGTGTTACTTGTCAAGACTCCAACATTATCAGATCTTATATTTCTATCATCTAAGGCACCTTGTACCGTATCAATCCACCTATATCTTGGTCTTCCTCTGGGTCGTTTTGCTGCCAACCTGGCAGAGAACACTTGTTTTGCTAATCTTTCTTCGCCCATTCTATTTAAGTGACCATACCACCTGAGATTAGCTCTGCTAACGCATTCCTGGATGCTGATAATGTCAAATATTTTCCTAATATCCTCATTTTTAATATGATATTGCCATTGATGCCATCTGTTCACTCCTATAATCTTTCTCAGGACTCTCATATCTGTGGTCTCTAGTCTTTGATCAAGTGTTTTACTTCTGACCCAGCTCTCAGATCCATAAGTTAAAACTGGTTTGAACACTGCCTTGTATACAGCTAATTTAGTGTTCTGACTAATTTCTCTCTTATTCCATATGAATTTATTCAATTGACTTCGCACCGTACCAGCTATGCTGATTCTGTTGTCTATTTCTATATTTAATTTACCATCTTCAGTAAAAATCGTGCCTAAGTAGCTGAAATGTTTTACTTGTTCCACAGGTTCTCCATTCACAACACAGTTTACATTTTCAATGATTCTGCCTATTTTCATTGTCTTTGTCTTTTTATTGCTGACCTTCATACCTTAGCTATTACAACAGCTATTCAATTTAGTCAGAGAATCTTGCAGACGTGTAGTGGATTTATTTAGAAATATGACATCATTTGCATAAAGCAAAGAGCTGACATTAACATCTCCAATTTTGATATCATGTTTAATACCACTTTTCTTCGTAATGTGATTCATAATGTGATAACAGAGGGGATAATGAACATCCCTTTCTCACACCAGATTTAACATTAAACCATCTTGCTGTACTTTCTTCAATTCTAACTGCTGACTTACAACTCAAATAAAGACTAAGTATTGCTTGATATAATGCCCCATTGACACCATATAACTGCAGCATATTGAATGGCCTCTCTCTTTGCACCTTGTCATATGCCTTTTCCAAATCGACAAAACTTAAATACAGATCTTTGTTATATTCCCATGCTTTCTCGACTATTTGTCATAAAGTGAAGATCTGATCCTGACAGCCTCTATTTGGCCTGAATCCAGCTTGTTCTTCACCAAGCTTTTCTTCCACAATTCTTCTCAACTGTTTCTCAAGTATACTTGCATAGATTTTGCCAGGAACATTCAGTAGGGAAATACCTCTATAATTCTCACATTCAGTTTTATTTCCCTTTTTATATATGAGTACTATGAGAGCTCTACTCCAATCATCGGCAATTAGTCCCTCTTTCCAGGCTTTCTGAACTATGCAGTGCAGCCACTGTAAGACTCTTATACCACCATATTTCAGCATTTCTGGTCGAATGTCATCTACTTCTGCTGCCTTACGACATTTCAAGCCTTTGATTGCTTTTTCTACCTCAAGTATGGATATGTATTCCTGACTGCATGCCTGGTCGGTGTTTTTACCACTGTGCTGTCATCACTGCTTGTTTCATTTAGCAGTTTTTCAAAGTAATTACTCCATACTTCAAGGATATCTTTTTCTCCCGTTTTCATCTCACCTTTATCATCTTTAACTCCTATTACAGAACTCTTTCCTCCATTCTTAAGCTTCTTCAACAACCTCCAGAATATTTTGCCACCTTCATGATATTTATTTTCTATGTTCTTGCCAAAGTCTTCCCATGACTTTTGTTTAGCTAGTTTTACACAGTGTTTAGCATTCTTGCATTTGTCTCCATATTCTCTAAGAGCACAAGCTGACGTATTTGCCAGGAACTTTTGATATGCTTTCTTCTTTTCCTTCACTGCCTCTCTAACTTCCTGTGTCCACCAGGAAGTTCTGATTTTTTTATCCTTGCAGACAACCTCACTACATGCCTCTCTGGCAGAATCAATCAATGTTTCCTTCAAAGTTTGCCACTGAATCTGCAAGGTTTGATTCCTGTTCTCAAACTCTTTCATTTTTTCTTCAATAATCTTTGTGTATTTTGATCTACAGTTGACATCTGAGAGATGCTCAACTTTTATTCGCTACAAAATTTTCTTACGTTATTCTTTTTCAATATGAAATTCAATTTTATCCTGCTCAGGACTAAATAGTGATCACTTCCAATTTCAAATCCTCTGTACACTCTGGTGTCCTGCACCAGGGAGAAAACATCACTATCAACAATAACATAGTCAATGAGACTTTTCTTATTCCTTGCCTCTTCTCTCTATGTTCCAACATAAAAATGTGAATTTGTGCACATTTTTATGTTGGAACATGGTGTTAGTAATAACCAGTCCATGTCCTGAGCAGAAATCCAACAGATATTTGCCATTATTATTAGCTTTGCTCTTTTCTCCAAATTTTCCCAAAATATTTTTGTATGTCTCACAATCATTTCCTACTCTGCTATTTAGATCTCCAACAAGGATCAACGTTTCCTTTTTCATTTTGTCAGTTGCTTTTTCTAAAGCCTCAAAAAATTCCTCCACTCCTACCTTAGTAGAACCTTCTGTGGGACCATAGGCACAAATAAGTCTCATTGTCCAGTTCCCCATTCTCATATTTGCCCACATTACTCTACTTGAGACTGACTGCCATTCAAGAAGATTAGCCTCGTATTTTGTGTTGAATACTATGGCTACTCCTTCTTTTCCTTGATTGTCATTGCCTGAATATAACATTTTGTATTTATTGCTCAGAAAGATCTCACCAGTTTTGGTCTTTTTTGTTTCAGTCACCCCAGCAGTCCTTCAAGAAATATTTAATAATATAAACTGGACAAACCTTGGTATAAAAATTAATAACAGAACCTTAATACACCTAAGATATGCAAATAATATCATAATTTTTGCAAATACTCCAGAAGACACTCCATAATGACAGAAGACCTATATGATGAAAGCAGGAAAGTCGGTCTAAAAATAAACAGAGAAAAAACTAAAATCATGTTTAATCATTTTGTAACATCAAGAAACATAATAATAGAAAACAATTTCTTGGAAACAGTCTCTTCATATACATACTTAGGTCATCTCATTGATCTAAACTGCGGACTCCAAAAGGAAATAAATAGGAGAGTTCAACTTGCCTGGAGTGCATTCAGAAAATTGAACAGCATTTTTCAAAACAATGATGTCCCACTCTGTTTAAAAAAGGAAGACATTTAATCAGTGCATGCTTTCAGTCATCACATATGGTTGTGAAACTTGGTCGCTAACAAAAGCACTGGCAAATAAACTAGCAACAACTCAAAGGAAAATGGAGAGGTAGATGCTAGGCATTATCACATTAAAAGATAAGAAGCGAAACACCTGGATAAGAAGCCAGACTTACATCACTGACATCATTCTTCATAAACGACTAAAATGGAAATAGGCCGGACATCTATCCAGGAGAGAAGATGAGCGATGGACCACTATACTAACGAACTGAATTCCAAAAGAAGGGAAACGAGGCTGAGGACATCCTAAAAGAAGGTGGAGTGATGAACTGTCAAAATTTGTTGGGAAAAATTGGTCAACCATTGCCAAGAACAGAGAAAGGTGGAAAGAAATGGAGGAGGCCTTCGTCCAGCATGAAAGACAGAAAATAGCTGAAAAGAAGAAGAGCCCTAAAAGAAGAATAAGGTAACTCCAAGTAAGGCAACCTGCTCAGGGAGGCCTTCGTGTCAGATGTGATTCAGTGCTCCAGAGTGACTTCATGCTCCAGTTTCTTTGAACTTCCATAGTATTTCTCCAAAGGTAAAGTGTAAAAAGAGAGACAGAGAATGTGTGTTTTAACTGCATATGATAGAAGTTGTATCCTGAAGCACAGATTTGGAGACCAATTGAAGTAATATTATTATGAAGGCACTCTAGGAAGTTGAAAGACTTATCAAGGAAAGATCCCATCTACGAGGGTGGTCTGAAAAGTTCTATGCCTAAAAAATGAAAAAAACCAATTTATAATTTCAAAATTATTTTTATTTTTCAACATAATCTACGGGGTGCTTAAGGGTCAAAGCTGTATAACTGAGAGGAGACCTCCACATAGCCTTTAAAGGAATGCGGAGAACCGACCAGGGCTTCTGACCTAATGTCCAATCCTCACCTTCTCGTGGTGCACCCTGTTGGGTATCTACTTTGATACTGAACGAACGAGGATGGGCTGGCAATTTGGGATTTAGCCGACCAAATTGTATTCTTATTGGTTAAACCAAAATAAAAAATGATGGTACAACATGACAAAATTTCATGCCGGCTGGGGCGTCGCCCGGTTAAACAAGGCCCCCGTTGTTTTCGCCAGGGAACCAGGGTGAACAGCGAAAAGTCAGCTACTGGAACAAATCTGAAAACAAACCCCAACTCAACATCACCAGAGTTAAAGATCGGTACTATCAACGTAAGAAGCCTGAATGGCAAAGAAATGGAGCTAGCTGAGGAATTAGATAAGTACCAGATCGACATACTAGGGGTGACTGAAACAAAAAAGACCAAAACTGGTGAGATCTTTCTGAGCAATAAATACAAAATGTTATATTCAGGCAATGACAATCAAGGAAAAGAAGGAGTAGCCATAGTATTCAACACAAAATACGAGGCTAATCTTCTTGAATGGCAGTCAGTCTCAAGTAGAGTAATGTGGGCAAATATGAGAATGGGGAACTGGACAATGAGACTTATTTGTGCCTATGGTCCCACAGAAGGTTCTACTAAGGTAGAAGTGGAAGAATTTTTTGAGGCTTTAGAAAAAGCAACTGACACAATGAAAAAGGAAAAGTTGGTCCTTGTTGGGGATCTAAATAGCAGAGTAGGAAATGATTGTGAGACATACAAAAATATTTTGGGAAAATTTGGAGAAAAGAGCAAAGCTAATAATAATGGCAAATATCTGTTGAATTTCTGCTCAGGACATGGACTGGTTATTACTAACACCATGTTCCAACATAAAAATGTGCACAAATTCACATGGAGAGAAGAGGCTAGGAATAAGAAAAGTCTCATTGACTATGTTATTGTGATAGTGATGTTTTCTCCTTGGTGCAGGACACCAGAGTGTACAGAGGATTTGAAATTGGAAGTGATCACTATTTAGTCTTGAGCAGGATAAAATTGAATTTCATATTGAAAAGAATAACATGTAAGAAAGTTTTAAAGCGAATAAAAGTTGAGCAGCTCTCAGATGTGAACTGTAGACTAAAATACAGAAATATTATTGAAAAGAAAATGAAAGAGTTTGAGAACAGGAATCAAACCTTGGAGATTCAGTGGCAAACTCTGAAGGAAACATTGATTGATTCTGCCAGAGAGGCATGTGGTGAGGTTGTGTGCAAGGATAAAAAAATCAGAACTCCCTGGTGGACACAGGAAGTTAAAGAGGCAGTGAAGGAAAAGAAGAAAGCATATCAAAAGTTCCTGGCAAATAAGTCAGCTTTTACTTTTACAGAATACAGAGACAAATGTAAGAAAGCTAAACAGTGTGTAAAACTAGCTAAACCAAAGTCATGGGAGGACTTTGGCAAGAATATAGAAAATAAATATCAAGAAGGTGGCAAAATATTCTGGAGGTTGTTGAAAAAGCTTAGGAATGGAGGAAAGAGTGCTGTAAAAGGAATTAGAGATGATAAAGGTGAAATAAAAACAGGAGAAAAAGATATCCTTGAAGTATGGAGTAATTACTTTAAAAAACTACTAAATGAAACAAGCAATGATGACAGCACAGTGATAAAAAAACACTGACCAGGCATGCAGTCAGGAATACATATCCATACTTGAAGTCGAAAAAGCCATCAAAGGCTTGAAATGTGTGAAAGGCACCAGGAGTAGATGATATTCGACCAGAAATGCTGAAGTATGGTGGTATAAGAGTCTTACAGTGGCTGCACTGCATAGTTCAGAAAGCCTGGACAGAGGGACGAATTCCCGATGATTGGAGTAGAGCTCTCATAGTACCCATATATAAAAAGGGAAATAAAACTGAATGTGAGAATTACAGAGGTATTTCCCTACTGAGTGTTCCTGCCAAGATCTATGCAAGTATACTTGAGAAACGGTTGAGAAGAATTGTGGAAGAAAAGCTTGGTGAAGAACAAGCTGGATTCAGGCCAAATAGAGGCTGTCAGGATCAGATCTTCACTTTACGACAAATAGTTGAGAAAGCATGGGAATATAACAAAGATCTGTATTTAAGTTTTGTCAATTTGGAAAAGGCATATGACAAGGTGCCAAGAGAGAAGCTATTCAATACGCTGCAGTTATATGGTGTCAATGGGGCATTATATCAAGCAATACTTAGTCTTTATTTGAGTTGTGAGGCAGCAGTTAGAATTGAAGGAAGTACAGGAAGATGGTTTAATGTTAAATCTGGTGTGAGACAAGGATGTACATTATCCCCTCATTTTCATTATCTATATGGATCACATTATGAAGGAATGTGGTATTAAACCTGATATCAAAATTGGAGATGTTAATGTCAGCTCTTTGCTTTATGCGGATGATGTTATACTTCTAAATAAATCCGCTACAAGTCTGCAAGATTCTCTGACTAAATTGAATAGCTGTTGTAATAGATATGGTATGAAGGTCAGCAATAAAAAGACAAAGACAATGAAAATAGGCAGAATCATTGAAAATGTCGACTGTGTTTTGAATGGAGAACCTGTGGAACAAGTAAAACATTTCAGCTACTTAGGCACAATTTTTACTGAAGATGGTAAACTAAATATAGAAATAGACAACAGAATCAGCAAAGCTGGTATCGTGGGAAGTCAATTGAATAAATTCATATGGAATAAGAAAGAAATTAGTCAGAACACTAAATTAGCTGTATACAAGACAGTGTTCAAACCAATTTTAACTTATGGATCTGAGAGCTGGGTCAGAAGTAAAACACTTGACCAAAGACTTGAGACCGCAGATATGAGAGTCCTGAGAAAGATTAGAGGCGTGAACAGATGGCATCAATGGCAATATCATATTAAAAATGATGATATTAGGAAAGAACTTGACATTGTCAGCATCCAGGAATGCGTTAGCAGAGCTAATCTCAGATGGTATGGTCACTTAAATAGAATGGGAGAGGAAAGATTAGCAAAACAAGTGTTCTCTGCCAGGTTGGCAGGAAAACGACCCAGAGGAAGACCAAGATATAGGTGGATTGATACGGTACAAAGTGCCTTAAACGATAGAAATATAAGATCTGATAATGTTGGAGTCTTGACAAGTAACAGACTGATTTGGAGGAAAATTGTAGATAGGAAGTTAGTAATGATGTAATTTTTTCATGTAGTACTGTCATATCCTGTACACCCCTTGAGGGTACATGGCAGGAATTTGATGATGATGATGATGAACATAATCTCCCTTAAGACTAATATGATGCTACAGCACCATTATCCTTTCCCTGTAGTGATTCTCAGTAAGATCTGCAAAATACCCCTCTACAGCTACAATCACCTCTTGATTCGAAGAAAAACGCTGACCAGCGAGGAAGAGTTTAGTTTTGGGAAGAGATAGAAGCCAGAGGAAGCCATATCTGTGGAATAGGGTGGATATTCCAACAGTTCATAGTGCAGACCCCTTAATTTTCCCATTGCCAAAACACTTTTGTGGGCAGGTGCATTGTCCTGATGAAAAATGATTTTTTTCTTCTGCAAGCCAGGTCTTTTTCATGAATTTTTTATTCTAGTCTGGTTAAAAGATCAGAATAATATTCCCCCGTTATTGGTTTAACCATTTCAAGATAATTAATAAACAAAATGCCTTTAGCATCCCAAAACACTGATGCCATGACCTTTCCTGCTGATGGAACCAACTTTGTCTTCTTTGGTGCTGAACATCCTGCTTCTGTCCACTGTGACTGCAGTTTGGATTCTGGTGTGTAACGGTGAATCCAAGTCTCATCCATAGTAATAAATCTACGCACAAAATCAGTTTTATTCTTATTAAAACGCTCCATGTGTTTTTGATCTGCTGTGAGCAAGCATAGCACCCATCTTGCACAAAGCTTTTTCGTTTGGAATTCTTCGTGCAAAATATATCTTACACGTTCTTTTGAAATGCCTATATCCCAGCAATTTCACGCACTTTGACTCGCCAGTTATCCAATACCATATCGTGCACTTGATCAATGATTTCTGGTGGTGTTACACTTTTTGGATGTCCTTCACGTGGATCATCTTCAAGGCTGGTACGGCCATGTTTAAACTCAGCAGCCCATTTCTGAATTGTCGAAAATGAAGGAGAAGAGTGCCTGTATAAACTTTTCTGAACTTCTAACGAATTTCTTTTGGCGTTAAACCTTCTCTTTTAACCGCACAATACTCAATTTTATCCATTTCAAGGGATACAGACAACACTTTTGCTTCAGACAGCTGTATAAAACAAATTACTTGATAGAATGACTTGCAATTTCACATGGATGCTTGTGACAGATGTACCAACTTAAAAAAAAAAATCTCCTGCCGATAGTGTTGCCATCTATGGTCGAGGCCGAGAACTTTTCAGACCACCCTCGTATATCACTTATGCCTACATTTCTATGACCACAAGTTCTTTCCCCTTCCCCCTGCCATAAGCTACCAAATTTTTCTTGTATTGTTCTTTAGCCTATTTCTGTCCAGTGTTGCATATAGGCATTTCCCTAACTTTCCTTTTTTTCTGTGTATAGCTTATGTCCAAAATTCTATGACAGTTTTTTGTAGATCATCCCGTCAGGTTGATTGGTAGAGCCTCTGCTACTAATGGCTCAGTTAAGTAAGTTTGAGCATGGTTAGTAGTTGGAAGGGGACCAATTGTTTGATGCTGTTGGCACACTCTCCCGCGATGAGTCTTTGGACTCCCTGGAGGTGTCAAATAATAATAATAATAATATTGTTCTTTGACGACCTTTCCTTCTCGTATCCACTCAGTCCTTAATTTTGTCCATCTTTTGTCCGCTAATATGGCCATCCCATTTCCATTTGCATGCTTTGCAGTTCTTCAGAGTATTATCCACTCCAGTCATCTTTCTAGTTTTATTATTTCTATTTCTATTCCTTTTTGTTATGTGGAGCATTCTTCTCTCAAAGGCTCTTTGGGCCACATAGCATGTCTTCCTGTGTTTTAGTCATTCCCACATCTCACTTTCATAGGTAAACACTAAAATACTTGCATATTAAAGCTTTCTTTTTAAATATACATATAAATCTCCTAACAGATAATCTTTATACAGCCAAAATGCTTTGTTTCCTTTTGTGAATTTCTCATTTATTTCTTTATTTTGTTTTTCCTTAAAAACTAATTGTCCAAGGTAAATACAGTAGATGGCACATAACAACCACTTATTGTGATCACTTTGGGACAGTTGCTTTTTGATAACAATAACCAGCTGATAACATTAAGCAAAGGATATAAAAAATTGCATCATTTATTTCAATTTATTGTTATAAACACAATTTAATTTTTTGTTATGAACGTTATTTAATTTCATTTATTGTTATAAACAACTTTTTAATAAGCAACAAAATTTATTTACTAGTGTTGTCTGTTGTGTCTTTGAAAATAGTAGTTCATGAATAAATTGCATATTATTATTATTATTATTATTATTATTATTACGGGCAACTCCAGGGAGTCATTAGACTCATCGAGGGAGGCCCCAAATCATTTTCATCACAACTATTCGACATTCATACAGTATCTATCATACCTCGCCTTAAACTCATTCACTGTCACAGCATCCACCACAGACTCAGGGAGCGCATTCCACTCATTCACCACTCTAAAAGTAAAGAACCCAGCTCTAACACCTTTACTAACCACACTTTTGCCCAGTTTCCATGGATGTCCCCTAGTCCTCCCACAACCAGCCCTGTTCTCAAAAATATCTTCTGAATTAATTTTATAGAAACCCTTCAGTAATTTGAATGTCTCAATCATATCTCCCCTCCTCCGCCTATCAACCAATTTTTGCAACCCACAAATCCTCAACCTGTTCTCATACGGTTCATTCCACAGACCTGCTATCATCTTGGTCACTCGCCTCTGGATCCTCTCCACCTCCTCCCCATCAAGAAGAAACCTAGGTGACCAAATCTGAGCACAGTAGTCGAGATGAGGTCTTATCAAGGCTCGATACAGAGGAACAATAACCTGCTTGTCTCTGCTTGTCAACGTATTCTTCAGCAACCAAGTGATTTGATGAGCTGTTTTGGTCACTTTTGCAATGTGTCCCCTAAATTTCAATTCCCTATCCACCAACACTCCTAAATCTCGTGCCTCATCAATTTCCTGGAGCAGGGTTCCACCAATGCAGTAAACTGCCTCCAATCTTTTCACCCCAAAATGCATAACCTTACATTTTGCCACATTAAACTGACATCCATTCTCCTTAGCCCAGACCTCCAATCTATCCAAATCATCCTGCAAAATTTTGACGTCATCTGCATTCACTATTGCCCTACCCAACTTCGCATCATCCGCAAACAAATGAACTGTTCCTCTCAGATCCTTTCCTATATCATTTATGAACAAATTAAACAGCAGTGGTCCAAGAACAGATCCTTGTGGTACACCACTAGTCACTGGCCGTCTTGTGGACTCTACTCCTGAGTAAACCACTCTCTGATATCTCTCCGTCAACCACCCTCCTATCCATCTCACCAACCCTATGTCCATTCCCATATGCTGCAATTTACTGATTAGAATTCCATGTGGTATCCTGTCAAAGGCCTTAGCAAGGTCCAGCAGAATCACTGTAAACCCATTACCCTTATCCAGTTCAGCCGTCACTGTGTTATAATACGTGAGCAAGTTACTGAGGCATGACCTACCCTTCACAAAACCATGCTGTCCCCGATACAGTATCCCATTTTCTTCTATCCAATCTTGTATTTTCCTCTTGACTATTTTCTCTAAGACCTTGATAATGATTCCTGTTATGCTGATTGGCCGGTAATTTTCAACAGCAGCCTTGGAACCACCTTTGTGCAGTGGAACTATTTTCCCCTCTTTCCACCCCCTTGGGACTGACCCAGTCCTGAGGCTCAAATTAAACATAATGGTCAAGGGCACTGACAATTCTTTGGCCGCTTCACGTACGACACGAGCTGGTATACCATCCAATCCCACAGATGTATTGACATTGAGGTTCTGTAATAGACTAGTTACCTCTACCTCATTCATCACAATTCCAGTATAAGCTGTTGGTTCCTCCATTTCCGCAAAGCCACTACCTGGATGATATACTCTTGCAAAGTGCTCGCTCAGTAATTCCACAACATCGACTGATTCAGTTACCTCCCTACCCTCAGCATTTTTTAAGATCATTCTACCATGAGCATTTTTCCTTTTACTTGCAACATATTGAAAAAACTGTTTGGGATTCTCTTTAGCCTGCATGGCCAATTTCCTTTCGTAATCTGCTTTTGCTTTTCTTACCACCCTTGTTACCATCCTGGCCTGAGCTTTATACTGTTCATGCACCTGATGGTCACCCTTCTCCTTAAATTCCCTCCACAATTGTTTCTTTTTTTGCAGCTCAAGCTTAATAGTGTTATTCATCCATTTAACCCCTACCTGATTTATTATTCGGACTCTTGGTATACAGTCAACCATTGCCTCCTGCAAACAGTTCTTGACCACCTCCCATGCACCATCAACATCCAGTCCTTGCAGTTTTACATGCCATGGCATTGAGCCAAGCACACACCTAAGCTTGTCATACTTACCAGCCCGGTAATTCCACATATACCCTGTCTTAATTGTAAATTCGACTCCTTTAGCCACCTCCCAAGTCATGACCTTATGGTCACTCTCACCAATTGGTGGCAACAAGGTCATGTTCGTTACAGCCACATTCTCAGTTGCAATTACTAGGTCCAGCACTCTCTGCCCCCTGGTATTTTCCAATACATGTTGCCGTAGATAGTTGTCCCTTAATAACTGCATAAAATCCAATTCCTTCCTCCCATGTGCCCTCTCCTCTTTCCAGTCAATATTACCATAATTGAAATCACCCATAATAATTACCCTCCTTCCATTCATTTCTTCTATTTGCTTATGCATACTATTCCCACCATCCACTCCATCACCCGGTCTATAGCAGCACCCAATTGTATATTTTGTTCTGCTAGATTGTATCTCACACCAAACAGCCTCAAATGTGCTTTTTTCCCCATCCTGCAGTTCAACTTCTATACTCCTTGGCTGAAGCTCATCAGCTATCATCAATAACACTCCTCCCCCCTTTTTATTCACCCTGTCACTCCTGAACACGCTATACCCATCGCATTCAATCCCACTAGCTTTATCATCTTCTGTCAGCCATGTTTCACTAATACCGACAACCTGTGGCCTGGAAGTGCCAACCATGGCCAAAAACTCTTCCTTCTTGTTCCTAATACTCCTGGCATTAGTGTACATGAATCGCAGAAGCCCATTTGTCCCATCCCTACTTTGATTCCGTATACTAATTATCCCATTCTGATTTGTTGTCCGTCGTACTCGCCCGGGCATAATATACTCATTCATACACTTAACTGCCCCCCCTAAAGTCTGCATATCTACTTCCCCCCCTCTTAATAAATCTAGTTTCCCTGAGTCTGTACATCCACTTCCACATCATTCATCAACACTCTTTCAAGTCTCCGTACACCAACTCCATTCAAATGTAACCCATCCATCTTATATAAGTCCTTTCGCCCATCGAACTCATTCCACACATCCACAAATTCCACACCACTCTCCATGCATAACCCACGCATAAAGTCATTGGCAATTATGGCCCTCCTTCTAAACACTTCGCTGTCATACCGCGGTAAGATACTCACCATCCTAACTCTCTCACTCTTCTCTTTTGCTACCTCAAACAACTCCCTCACATCCTCTATCATTTCCATTTTGTCCTCTTTCAAATCATTCGTTCCTGCCACTATTATCATCTCTTTCACCCTCTGTTTTTGCAGTCGAATAGATTCGCTGACGTCCTTTATGTTCGCACCCGGCTGGTACGACTTCGTTAAACTCTCAATTATTACGCCTCTTAATAGCGAATCCCCATACAGCACTCGCTCCTTCATTTTGTTGACGTTTACGTACATTCTATTATTTGCCGTCACAGACTTCCGCCGGTTATTTGTCGGTACGTTCAACGCACATTTTTGCATACGCTCCAGTTGTCGTTTGGCTCTGTGTATCGCGCCATTTAAACGGGCAATTTCGCTACTCGCACTTATCTCACCATTTTCGTTATCGATCAAATCATCCATTCCTTCGGTGTTTCTACCTTCATTTACACTTTCAGCGACGCTCTCATACATATCTGGCACTACCACGCAATTCTCTAGTACACCGCCATTTTCTGCATTCTGACTACCGTTAACGATATCAGTCTCGATACACGAAACACGCTTGAAGTCCTCATTCTCTTTACACTTTCTACACATATTAACTCCACTATCACTTTCTAACCAGACTCCTACCGCTCTTCGCAAGGCATACATCTCACAGACAGCACATTGCATAAATTCTTTTACATCAAAACTCTTAAGCAAGCATGGCGACCTGGCCGCCATTTTTTTCTTTATCGGTGCCATGTGTACGCTATCTTTTCTTAAAAATAATAGTTAAAATAACAGAAAACACGCAAAAATTGCACAGACACACCAAGAAACAAAAAGCAAACAATACTACTTAAAATTCTGGTAAAATATCTAATGCTAACACAAAATAATACTGATCTTTTCAGGAGCTCTCGACAAGCCGACGATCTAATCCGTGCGACACCTAGCGACGAGCGAATGATATACTCATAATGCCTTTCAAAGTTTGTCACTCTATGTTACACACCACAACAAAGTATTTGTAGAACTTCTTGCATGGCATTGGTTGGAGGAGCTTCTAAAATTCGTTCTTCTATACTTGTATTAGGTTCACTTTCTTCTATACTTGTATTAGGTGTTCACTTTCTTCTACTAGTTTAAAGTTCTCATCAGAAGCAGCTCGACATATTTCTGACACTGTCATTGTAGCCACCATTTCAACATTGTTATCAATATCCAACCAATTTTTAAATTCTCCTTTTGGCATACCTTCTTGGGTTTTATCAAAAATTTCATATGTAAGATACTCAAATTCTTTGGAAGAAGGAGTTTCAGAGTTGTTTTAAAAAATCCACTTTTTTGGATGCAGTTTTCAATAATCTTCTCTGAGACTTGCTTCCATGACATTGCTACCAAATGCAATGCAATGAGAAGGGAAATCTCTTTTGCAATTGCACTTGCATCAGATTGGTCTTTTATATATCGAGTTCAGCTATAATTCTCGCACGAACTTTCCTGCGATAGTAAGCTTTAAAAGCTCGTATGATGCCTTGATAACATGGTTTAAGTAACGCTGTAGTGTTTGAAGGCAAGAAGATTATTTTGTTCTTTAACGATAAATTGTTTGTGTGTGCAGTGCAGTTGTCTACTAACAAGACAATTTTTCGCTTTAAGATCCCACTTAATTAACCAATTGTTTAAAATGTCATTAGTCATCCAAGCATTTGCACTAGAGCAGTAGTCAACAGACAAATTTTTAACACCTTTAAAACACCGAGGATTTTTACTTTTTCCAATCACCAGGAGCTCTCGTTTCTCACCTTTCATATTAGTACAACAGAGAACTGTCGGTCGCTCTTTTGAATATTTAAATCCTTTAGTACTTTTGTTTTTAAACAAATAAATATGCTCAGGCATTGCATGAAAATAGAGTTCTGTTTTGTCTGCATTGTAAATATCCTCAGGAGAATATTCAGCAATAATTTTTGGTCACTCAGTTTTAATCCATGCATCAGCTGAAAAAAAAATTTTTTTTTCTTCACCATGAATATGCTTGTACACGATATTCTCTCACTTTTTCCACCTGTTAAACCATTCATTAGTTGTGGTGAAATTTTCTTTGCCCATTGTTTTTGCAAGTTCTGCTTTTTGATGCATCAAAGACCCATAATCGAAGCATTCTTTTCACGAACATTACTAAACCAAATTTTTAATGCTAATTCAACTTGTGAGTATCCTTACCAGATCAGGCTCTCTTCCGATCCATGTTCTCATTAGTAAGAGCTGAAGTTTGGTCTGTTTCTTAAGATCTTATCATAGCACTCCAAAATTCTTTGCTTTTCTGGAAAAGATAAATATTTATGTCTTTTTACTCGCTTCTGCCCTAATGCTAAGGGCTATTTTAACAAGCAAATTCACTTATTGAAAGAGAACACAAAAATAAATTCAAAAAATCAGAATTAGACTGTATTTATGTCCACCTGCATTTGCCTGGCAGATATAACATTTACGGAAGAATAAGATTAACACAAAAGTCAGATTTCGCCAAATATTCTTTGTTCAAATTTTCTCCCGATTAACCCTTAAATTTCTTAACTCTGAGATGCAAAAAGGTTAAACATTCTAGGTTTTTTGATAACAATAACCAGAACTTTGATTATAATAGATGGATTATTTTTAATTCATTTTAAATGGTGTGTTTTGGGACAGACTGATTTTGATAACAATAAAAGATTGATAATATTATCCTTGATCACAATAAGTGGATTCTTGTATATAGTCATTCACAAGTTCAGTGAGATTATTTGCTTATTTTAGTTAAATTTGATCTGAGTTTGTTATCAGTTTTGTTTTATTATTATTTTTATTACGTGACACCTCCAGGGAGTCCAAGGACTCATCGTGGGAGAGCTCACTACTCTGCTTTGCTAAATACATCTCATCCTCTCCACTACTACTTAATTCTCCAACTACGACACTACTGCCATCAATGGCATCTATCGCCCATCATCACCAGCAATAGTATTTTTTGTCTGTAAATTGCTTCTGTTCTGATGGTTGATTTGTCTCTACACAGGATGAAAAACTCGAGTTTCTGGGAGAAAAAACCTTGCTACCACCATATGAGATTGGCTAACTTGCCTTCAACTGAAAAAGCCCATATAAGGATTCCCCCCATCACGGCTCTCATCATGATGAAGGGAATTGAGGGGAAATCAAAACTTATTTCTTGCCAAAAGAATGTTATCTGCAAAATGTTTGCAGATAACATTCTTTTGGCAATTGAATGCAAAAAAACTAATTGAGTTTTTTCCATTGATGTTAGTTTCACAGTTATTCCAAACATTTCTAAAGACGTCTAACAACAGAAATTAATTTTGATAATATCAGATTTCCTTGTTTCACTCTTCTCGCAATGCTGAATTCCTCTCCCTGATGTTGTAACTGAAACTGGCTGTTGAGTTCTGATATATGGTTTTTTTTAATAATCTCATATGTTGTGATGGGATGGCCTGTTTTAGGCTGTTTATTATTTCTGAATGATATAAAGAATAAAGGCTTTTTTCAAAATCTACAAACACTAAATATGCAAAAAGATGATATTCATTTACTTTTTTTACTTGGTTAAATAGTGTGGATATGATATGATTTATTGATTGGAACATTGCTTTGAACATATTTGTTCATATGGCTTGTGCGTCATCCAAAAATCTTGTGATTTTATTTAATATAATTGATATATAAATATCATCGTGTTGTACCATCATATGCATTTGTGGTTTAAGCCAATAAAAAGTACAATTTGGTCAGCTAAGTCCCAAATTGCTAGCCCACTCCCAATACCAGTAGATACCTATTAATGGGACACACCACATGAAGGTGATGATTGCACATTAGGTCAGAAGCTCCAGTCAGTTCTCCGCATTCCTGAAAGGCGATGTGTGAGGTCTTCTCCCAGTTATTTGGCTTTGATCCTTAAGCAATCCCCTTGACACTTAGTATTCAAGAATGTGTAAGCAGAGCTAGTCTAAGGTGGTATGGCCACTTAAATAGAATAGGTGAGGAAAGGTTAGCAAAACAGGTGTTTGATGCCAAGGTGACAGGAAAGAGACCCAGAGGAAGACCAAGGTCTAGATGGATTGATTCAGTCAGAACTGCCTTAGAAGAATGAAATGTTAGATATGACAGTATTGGAGTACTTACAAGTATGAGACTAATTTGAAGGAAAAATTTTAAGAGGTATTAATAATAATGTAAATCATGTAGTACTGTCATAATAACCTGAAACACTCCTTGGGAGTACATATCAGGAAATTAATGAAAATGATAATTGATATAAAAATGTTACAACTGTGATTGCAAACTTTTATCTGTAGTTTGATTGCAAACTGATTTATCTGATTTATCGTATACTGATTTATCAGCAGATATGATCATTGATATCATATCTGCTGTCCTTTTTATATCATAAGATAATCATTCATTTGTGTCTCTACAGTGGAATTTTCTTTGTCATTTAAAATATCATTAAACATATTCAGTATGACCTTATGAAATTGTTAACCTCCTGATTTTATGCATTACTCTGCCAATATACCATATTTTATTATTCTTTGTCAACTTGAGGACTTTCTATAATTCTTCTATTATGATTGGTGGTTCTGTATCTGCATAATCTAAATTTAGTAGAGAATCTGTATCTGTTTCTCTGTCTTAGTATAGATCTCTATAAAAATCATTTCATATTTCCATATTGTTTCTATATTGTGTATCCTTGTTTTGTTTTTTGGTTTTGGAATCCATTATTTCTTTCATCGACCCTCATTTGATCATCTTCAGAGAATTTTTTTTTGTTTTCTAGTAAGGTCTTGAATTGTTCTTAAATTATATTTTCAGATGTCATTTTTGATTTCATTTCTACCTAACTTCCTCTTTTCTACAAATTCTATATTGTCTGTGCCACTCCATTGTCTTGATTTTCTTAACTTTTCCCCTTTTTGATTAGATCAAGTGTCTGTAATATAAGTTTTTTTTTATTATGATTGATTTTTTTCATTATGAGATATACATTTCATGTTTCTATGTTTTTCACCATAATATAAATCTGAGCATCTAATTCTTTTGATAAGAGAGCTGTATGACAACCAAAAGGCTTCATTAAAAACAGTCTTTGGAGAAACAGGAGGTGTTTGAGTGAAAAAGGGGATACATCAGGGTTTGTATACTGTCACCCCATGATTTTAATATTTGATTTAAAATTATGAGAATTGCTAACTTCAAGACTCAGCTGGAATTAAGATTGGTTGCAGAAAAAAAATTTAAGATATGCAGATGATACAACCCTCTAGCAGATACTAAGAAAGATCTGGAGCGGTTGATTCTATTGGTTTAAGAGGGAAAGCAACAAAGCCAGACTCAATTTAAACATCAGCAAAACAAAAGTGATGGCTTCTGGCAATTTAAATGAATTCATGATAGATGGAAATAAAATAGAGATCATTGAAAGTTATGATTTACTGGGCTCCAGAATAAGAAATGATGGTAAATGTGAAGATGAAATTAAAAGACTAGCCATGGGGAAGGGGGGGAAAGCTACATTAAACCTGACCAAAATTCTGAAAGATAGAAGTGTGAATAAGGCCACGAAAGAATTGTCAAAGCAGTGGTATTTCCATTAGTGATATATGATGTGAAAGCTGGATATTAAGAAGAAAGACAAAGCAATTTGATTCGTTTGAATTATGGGTGTGGATGAGACTATTAAAAATCCCATGGACTGCAAGAACGACCAATAAGGTTTTGTAAAAAGTATAAATATAGAATGCTTCTTGGAGGCAATGATCTCTAAAGTTCATTAACAGAAGTTAATGTACTTTGGATATATTATGCATGCAGATGAATCATTGGAAAAGGCAGTTATGTTGGGGAAGACTGAGGGTATGAGAAGGAGAGGAAGACTGAAAAGAAATTTGTTGGATAATATACAGCATCTTACCAACTTGAACTTACAGTTGCTGAAAGAAAAGACAAGAAGCCCAGTAGAATGGAGATCCTTTGTTCACAAGATCACCAAGAGTCGAAATGATTGAATGAATGGCACATAACAACAATAATCCCTATCTCTCTACAAATTCGATGAGTCTTCGTTCTCTCATTTCTTTGGGTCATGCCTTGCACACACAAAGCACTTTCTCCCTGCTGTTTTTCATCTACTTTACAGTTAGTCTCCCAATATAATTTTCCAATGATGTATTCTTTCTGAGATTGTTGAAGAGATCCTCATAGAAATTGTCAATTCCTTCATATGAATGAATGGGGATAGGTGTATATCTATATTACAATCAAATCAAACTTCTTATTGATTTTAAATCTAAAAGTTATAATTCTATGGGAGACTGGTTAAATACAAGGATGTTATTTTCCCATCTTTTATGGACCATAATTCTAATTCCCCCTTCCTTGACCATGACCCCAGCAGTATATAAAATATACTCACTTGATTCAGTAATTTTTTTTCTTCTGTTCTTGTTCGAGAAAGTCCAAGTATGTTGGAAACTCCAACATATTTTTTAGTGCCTTTCCACAGCCCTTCTTTTTCTTCTCCTTTCAATGTTCTGACATTATAGGTACAAATGTTCAATATTGTTATCATGATGTTCTTCTTAGATGCCTTATCCATAAAGACCTCCCATCTGGGTTTGAGTCATTATTAGTCTGAGAAATAGATATCACATTTGAGATAACATGTCATCCATTTCTTGAGAGGGGAAAAGGGTGTTTGGTCAATTCTCCCACACTGACCTGATGTCTTGGAATTCAGTCTACTAAGTAAGGCAGATAGATACCTGGGAAAGAAGGCAGATGCCCACTATTTTCTATTTTACTACAATAAAAAAGTAAATAGAAAAGATTCGCTTCTACCCTTGAATACTCTAATGGCATGATGGGATCTTCCCGTGCAGGTTCGAATCCTGCCTACCTCGCCATTTATGTTGTGTCCCAATTTATGATTATTTATTCTATCTAGTGAAATTCTGCTTATCTATAATCAACTTTTATCTATGTACGAGATATCACCCCAAAATACAAATATTTAAGCTTTTTCTCCCCCTTAGTGTCCCTAATATTTATATTATACTGCACCTTTCAGGACATTTAGTTCAAGATACATAATTCAAAAACAAGGATCAAAATACAAAAATATATCTGAGCATGAAATTATTAAACAGTTGTGACCGTCTATCTCGTAACTTAACACATTAATTTCCCGCGTGATTAGGTTCTTACGTTTTCAAGTGGTGCATTGGGCAGCAATTTCAGACAACTGTTTTATCAATGAACAAAGGTTTATTAAACTCATTAGCATGGTACAGTTCAATTTCTAATATAATTCAATTCAATACTAAGAAAATATTTACAAAATAACATTAGCTTATCACAAGTAATTTGGCTATGATCCTATATGGGTATTGCGATCATGCCACCATAACAAATTCAAATCATACAATCATATATGTATATATATAATCCCAGATCTAATTAACACATTAGTTAACCCTATATTAGTCAGATACTAATATAGGGTTAACAGGTGCTACAGCATATAATACGCTATATGCTGTAGCACCTGGACATATGTGATCAACTCACTCTATTTAACTAGCTAAAACTATGTAGATTAAATTATCCTTTCACTGTGTTAACACATAACTTTGACATTTAAAACTTTCCTATAAGTTACAATACACATGCATAAATCTCAGGACACATAATTACCCATATAATATTAATATTAACAAGCATACTTTCATTATAATCAGTCATGTACTAAAGTTCTAGTATAAATTTCCTTAGTCTCTTCAACAGTTCAGTAATAGAATAATGATTACAATTACAGACGATTTTCAGTTAACACGAGATTTTTTTACAGTACCTTTTTCTCTTGAGTTTTCTATATTGGCCTCTACCTTTTTCCGATTGAACTATCCTGGTATGATCTCTCCTGTAATCGGTCACTCCTAAGTTCTTTTGGCATTAAACTGTGCTTATGCGATCTTTACTTTTCATACTTGAATTAAGAACACACTTTAGAATCATCTATACCATGGCTGTGAAACTCGCCACGTGGACACCGACTTCTTTACAGATTTCCTTTTTTCGTAGTCGTCACTGGATGATGAAACACATAGATAATACCTTCTTTCCTTTAGCTAAATGGCATTCCTCGTTTCTTACCATAGGAAATACGGAATCGAAATCCTGCTCCCTACTTTGTTGTGTCAGACGGAGATATAACCCCAACCCTGCCACTCAGGAAAATCGCGTGAAAACCTATACGAAGGAGCTCGTGAAGAAACTATCCGGGAAAAAAGCCCCGTGGGGGGGGGGTAACCCTTTTATACCTTGATGCCTACCGGCACCTTCTTTAATTTCTTTTCTCTGCCCCTTACTGGATTCGACTTCACCGACCAATTAGGGTGGCGTTTTTCTGCCAAACATCCTGGGAATTGACCCTGAGCGATAGTCTATTGTTTTTCTTTTGCTAGCCTCTAAATTAACCCCCCTTCCAAATTTTTTAAGAATTTACTTAATATTTTAATCTCTAGCCTCTCACATACAATTCCTTATGACTAATCTTTTCTGTTTTACTTAGCTAATTTTTTTTTTTTATATCACAACTGTAATATATTCCTTCTTTTATTATTTAGTTCAACAAACACCTTTTGTTATATATTTTACTTGGATGCAAGAATATTTTTCTTTCTTTAAGTAATTTATGTATTAGCTCTTATACAGGGGTTTTATTTAATTTTCTTTTCATGTTACACCATGATAACTGAAAATTCCACATAGGGATGGTATCAGGGTATAACAGCAGGAGTATGAAGAAAGAGTAGGGACAGATCTACAGATAATACATGTACTGGCCACTAAATTAAAAATTTTTATTTAATACTATGTTGGCCCTTCTTTAGCCTGAATTACAGCACACATGCAGTTTGGCACAGATTCCACAAGGTGTTGGATTGTATCTACATCTACAACATACCAGGCGTTCACCTGATCCGGGCATTGTGGTGACCAGGGAAGGTGGTGGAAGTTGTCATGTTTGCTGAACCACTGCTGAACAATTCTTGTGCGATGATTAGTAGCTGTCCATGAAACAACTGTCACTTGCTGGATAAATCAATATTATAGGATGGACTTGATTGGCACAATGTTCATATATTCGGCATGGTTGGCTGAGTGGTTATCGTATCCGCTCTACAGCCAAAAGACTGCAGATTCGAATCCTGCGGTGAGCATGGATGTTTGTGATTGTCTGTGGAAATAGTAGTGATGTTGGTAAGCGGTAGATGGTGGTAGTGTAATTATGGTTCGTTGTAGTTGGTGGATTGAGGGGTGGAGACGAAGAGTTGTAGAGTAAGGTGCCCTTCCTCTATGAGTCTTTGGACTCCCTGGAGGTTTCATATAATAATAATTCCTTGGAGGACACCCAACCTTCCAGCAGTATCAGGGGACCCATTCTGTACCAACAGAATTTGCTCCACACCATGTCACCACCTCCAGAACCTTAAGTTGTGTTTATAAGGCAAGATGGGTTCACTGCTTCATGGAGCTCCTGCAAAACTCTCTGCCTACTGTGATTCATAGGACCATGTGACTTTTTTCCAATTTTCCAATGTCCAGTCATGGTGTCCAACACCACTGTAGACGAACTTTCTGGTTCTTTGCAAAAGTCATTGGTTTTCGTATGGATTTGTGCATATGAAGACAGGGCTGAAGATGACTGCTGTGACTTCTGTTGCTGATCCTCTTCAATTCCCTGCTCATCGTTTGGTGAGATATGGGTTTGGAACTGCCTTCAGTAAATGCTTCGTTCAATTGCTGCATACTGGAAGTTTTGTTTGTTCAAGCTTTTCAGATGATGGAGATCTTATTTTGGACAGACTCTCTTAGGACCACAGTTACACCTCTTAGACAAGTAATGTGGTTTATTTTTCTACTGATTAAACACTTGGGATATTTCACCTTTTGAGGAATCAGTCAGGTCTGCTGTTTTCAACATTATGGCTCCCAGCCAGATGGGCACCCATAATAAGCCCTGTATTGAACTCTGAAAGATCCTTTGTTTTTTCCCATTGTGATCAACATTATTGATAATTACTGACCAGCTGCATTCTTAAATAGTTGCCTAATGCACGTGACCAAGTATTTTGCATATATGCCACTTAAGTGATGTGTTTGGTTATACAATATCAACATGAATAAGAGCATGGCTGATTGGCAGCCATCGAGTCAGCTCCTGCAGAACACAAGAGATGGACATCTCTGTTGCACTGTTCTGTATATGATGCTCCTTTAAAAGAGTCATATCTGGTGCCTCCTCAGCATGATTGGGTAGGGGATGGCACCAGACTACTCCCCGGGTTCAAGTATATTGACCTTATCAGGACGAGGATCAATGCCCTGCCTACTCAAGCCCACACAGCTCAATGGGAATAGTGACGACTCCAACTGTAAGGCTGGCTGCCACTACAGTGAGTCATTGTCTCACATAGCCCAGTGTTGCTTCTGCACCCATGGGGTCCGCATGAGGATGCATGATGCCGTGGTCTTCATTCTGAACAACCGTTTTAAGAACAATCGTTGGGAGACTGCGGTGGAACCACATTATAGGACCTCTGCAGGTTTGTGTAAGCCAACCTTAGTAATTAAAAGAGATGGTGACGTTTGGGTAGTTGATGCCCAGGTGGTTGGAACAGGGTGCCCACTAGCCTATAGCCATAATAATAAAGTAAATTATTATAAAAATAACCAAGATCTAGTTAGTAAGATATGGGAGGAGCATGGGGCAACTCCGAGGTTTACCAGCGCCACCATCTCTTTACATGCCGTATGGAATGCAGATAGTTATAAGGACTTAAAACAGCATGGGCTTACACAGAAGGATATAAAAGTTTTTTCCTTGAGGGCCCTACAGGGCATGCTGGTGGCATGGCATTGCCACCAGAGAATGACTGCAATGATAACTAGAACAGGCATAAGGTGAAACACTTGTAAAGGCTTAGGCCTATATCATGTCTGGACATGATGTAAGGGTAGTACTGCCCATAACCAGTACAAAGATTTTTTTAAAAAAATAACAAGTGGTGCACTACAAGGATCAATGTTTGGTCCACTGTTATTCAATCTGTACATTAATGATATTGGGAAGGATTTGAGAAGTGACATACAGTTATTTGATGATGATGCAAAGATAGATAGTGTAATCAGGAATGCTGCTGATATGCAGTACTTGCAGAATGATTTGAATAGGCTGGAATTGTGGGCATGGGAAAATGGGTGTCAGTTCAATGTCAGTAAATGTAAAGTCATTCACTGTGGCATGATTAGATATCCAATGTTGTATTATATTGGTGGGATTAGGTAGAAGAAACTGATGAGGCTAGGGATCTTGGAACGTTAATAGATAGGAAGTTGAAGCTCAGGGTCCATTGGCAAAGATTGCAAATACAACTCAAAAGATGATTGCAATATTGAAACGAATGTTCATATGTAAAGATAAGGATGTTATTTTGCCTCTTTACAAGGCCTTGATAAAACCTCACTTGGACTATTGTGTGCAGGTCTGGTCTCCTGGTTTCCATTGTGATTCTGATATATTGGAAAGAGTACAAAGGAGAGTGTTAAAAATGATATCAGGATTGTGGAATACTAATTATGAAGACAGATTGAGAATTTGTGACTGCAGACACTAGCAAACAGAAAGAGGGGTGTTATGATTGAGACTTACAAACTTCTGAAAGTGTCATACATGATTTCAATCGATGAAATTTTTCAATTTATGGAGGGTGTAGAAAGGTTCTCCTTTCCTATGTTGCTCCTGCAAATGTAATGATATCATCAATCCACTGTGATTTAGGTTGGTGTCGTGGTCATTTTTCCGCTTATGGGATCCAATCCAATACTTCTTTTTGTCCATCGTTGATCTTGTCTTCGAGCAATATGCCCAGCCCATTGCCACTTCAGATGTTTCACTCTTCCTATGATGTCAGAGACATTGGTTTGATTTCTTATCCATGCATTCCTTTTGTGAGCCAGTCTTATAATATCAAACATACTTCTTTCCGTACTAAATTGTGTTGTTCTTAATTTTTGAATTTCCTTTGCATTTAGTGTCCATGTTTCTCAGCCATATGTCAATACTGGAAGAAGACATTGGTTAAAAACTTTTCTCTTCAGGCATAATGGTAGTTGGCTTTTGAATATTGAATGTAATTTTCCAAATGCTTTCCATATAAGCCTCCATGATATTTTGTTCCATTGATATCTGTTGTCCTAAGTATATGTAATAATCTACTTGTTTAATTTCATCATTATTGATTTTTATTATTTCTGGTTGGACATAGCTATTGAACATAACTTGGGTCTTCTTAAGGTTTATCTTTAGGCCAACTGTTTAGCTTGCAATTTAGAGTTCATGGATACAAGTCTGTAATTCATGCGCAGTTGAAGTAAAGATAATTATGTCATCTGCAAAGCGTAAATGGCTTAAATATCTTCCATTTATCTTCATACCTTTCCTTTCCCAATCAAGAACTTTGAATATTTCTTCTAGGCATGCTGTGAATAATTTCAGAGATATTGCGTCACCTTGTCTTATACCTCTCTGTATTTCCACAGTAGAAATGTTTCCATTGAAATGAATTGCTGCGTATGCTGATTTGATGGTCCTGATGTATGACTCCTTCACTTGTTGATTTTGCAATGCTTTAAGTATTGCACAAGTTTTTACTGAATCAAAAGCTTTCTCATAATCAATAAAACCAAGACATAATGGTAACTGATATTCATTACACTGTTCATTAATCTGTTGTACAACTTGAATATGGTCTATTGTACTAAAGCCACTTTGAAAGCTTGCCTGTTCTTTTGGTTGTGCTAGGTCTAGAGTTGTACAAAGCCATGAGTCAAGATTTTTGTAAACACTTTATAAACCACCAATAGTAGACCAATGGATCATTAGTTCATCAAGGATTCTACTTCACCTTTTTTTTTTTTATGTATCCAAATTAGGCTAGTCTTCTTCTTCTTCCATGTTCTTGGTACTTCATTTTTCTTCAGACACAAAGTAAATAGTTTTGCCATGATTTTGTAGTTCATTTCCCCACCTGTTTTTAAAAGTTCAGCTATAACCCCCATCTTCACCCACAGCTTTTCCATTTTGCAAGCTTTGGATGCTTTACATAACTTCTGGTAGAATATGTGGCATTTCTGTTATTTCGTAGTTTTTCTTCTTCTTCATTTAATTTGTCATCCTGATATAATACTGAGTAAAATTCTTGAATTTTTTTTTTTGCTATAGCATATCTATTTCTGGTTATGGTCCCATAGTTTGACTGCAACCATTCTGTTGATTGCTGTTCATCAATTGCTGTTTTACTTTTTTGAGACTACTGTTGATTCAATTGTTTGTTGTATGAATTTACAATTGAATGTTCTTTATCTTCCGTGATATGTTTTCTGATTGTTTTGCCCAATTCAGTGTATTTAATTTGAATGAACTCAACATTGTTAGCATTCAGGAATGTGTGAGCAGAGTTAATTTAAGGTCGTATAGTCAGTTGGACATAATGTCACAGGAGAGGTTAAAAAACATGTTTAGCCAATCATGCCAAGATTGCAGGAAAAATACCCAAAGGGAGACCACAATTTAGGTGGATTGATGCACCTAAGTGTCTTAGAAATGTGAGATCTGACAATATTGGAGTCCTAACAGATAAAAGAATAATTTGGAGAAAAATTGTTGAGGAAGTTCGTAATAATGTAAACTTTTCATGAAATACCTTAATAGGATTCTGTGTATTTCTTGAGGATGCATATAAGAAATTGGATGACAATGTATTCCACTCTTATTTTAATTGATATGCAGAAATATAGTGAGCTGCATAACAAATTCTTCAAAGGAAAATCTGGGAAAAACAAACAAACAAAAAACCCGTGCATCATTATATACTTCCCTTTTCACAAATTTAACATTTTTCTTTCAACAAGTATGTAGACACATAGCTTTTTTTTTCTTTAACCAATTATGGAATAGAACCATGTCTCTTTTAATAGGATAATGGGCCAATATCATACTTCAGATGCTATTCTGTCATGTTTTGGGCAAAATGATTGTGCAGAAAAATTACTTCTCTGTATGAAGTCCTGATCTCAACCCTGTTCCAAGATGAACTCTAATGCTGCAAGAGAGTTGGGCTAAAACATCCAACAGTGATACAAGGACTAGTAGTCATGTAGAAGGAAGACTGGTCCAAAATATCTGACTGATATTACCGTATTTTTCGATAGATAAAGCATGCATTATCTATACAAAAAAGTCTAAATTCGTTAAAAATGAACAGGCACAGTATACATTTGAAAGGTAGGAGAGGTAAATCAAATGTAATAACAAAACTAAGGTAGAAGTATTACTTAATATTTATTGAACATTACACTATTCAAATCCAAAAAAAGTCTTCATCAGACTCAGTATTGAAAGAATCGATTACGTTAAAAATTTCGTTTTTAACGGAAAGGAAAGCCATTACATTAGAAGTGAAATTAGACATTATTAAAAGGGCAAAAAAAGGGAGAAACATCAGTGAACAATGCCCGTACGTTGAACTTAAGTCGTACCACAGTCGGAACTATTATCAAGGATAAAGTTCACATCCTTGAACACGTGAAAGGATTGGCACCCATGAAATCGACTGTGATTACGAAAAACGTAGTAGGCTCATGATTGAGATGGAAAGGCTTCTTGTTCTTTGGCTGGAAGACCAGCATCAATGCCGTATCCCAATTAGCCTCAGGTTAATTCAAGAAAAGGCGAAAAGATTGTTTGAGGCATTGAAAAGTGAAATGGGGGAAACGAGTGCAGGTGAAGAGCTTAATACTAGTAAAGATTGGTTTATTCGGTTTAAGCCGCTCGGGGCAATTTACATAACTTTAAGGTGCAAGGTGAAGCTGCTAGTGGTGATGATAAAGCAGCTGGTGAGTTTCCTTAGGGGGTCCCCCCCATGGCATCTAATATTTCTCTCCTTGCAGACAACCTCATCATGTACCTCTCTGGCTGAATTATCGAATGTTTTCTTCACGGTATGCCACTGAATCTCCAAGGTTTGTTAAACTTTTTTTTTTCCCTTGAATATTTGTATATTTCAGTCTACAGTTCTCCTCTGAAAGCTGCTCTATTTTGGTTCATTTTAAAACTTTTTATTATTATATGGGCACCTCCCTGGAGTCCGAAGACTCATCGCAGGAATCCCAATCTCTCATAATACCTCTCCTTGAACCCATTAACAGAAAAAGCACTCGCAACTGACTCTGGTAACCCATTCCACTCATTCACCACTCTCCAAGCAAAACATTTAGTCCTCACACCTTTATTCAACTTCCTGGATGACCCCTTGTTCTGGTCCCTCTAGCGAAGTGCTGAAATATTTCCCCTACATCTATCCTATAAAATCCTTTAAACAACTTAAAAGATTTTATAGGATATTCCCTCTTTTTCTCCTATCAGCCAACTTCTACAATCCACATATCTTCAATTTATCCTCACAGGAGCATTCCAAAGGCCACTCACTATTTTTGTCACTCACCTCTGAATACTCTCCACTGCTTCCTCATCCTTAAGAAACCCAGGAGACCAGACTTGAGCACAGTAATGCAGATGTGGGCGTATCAAGGCTTTATGAAGAAAAATAACTTCCTTATCTCTACATTGTTAATGTATTCTTCAATAGCCAAGTAATCTTATGGGCTACCTTAGCAATATGTCCTCTAAACTTTAACTCTCTGTCTACACCAGCGCTTCCCAAACTGTGGGCCGTGGCACCCTTGGGGGCTGTAAGTTTTGTTGAGGGGGAGCCACAAAATAATGAAAACAGATTTAAAATGTTTTAAGACTAAGTAGATTTTTTTTAATCTTAAAAGAAATGTATTTAATTTTTATCATCATCATCATCATCATCAAATTCCTGCCATGTACCCTCAAGGGGTGTACAGGATATGATAGTACTACATGAAAAATATTACATCATTTAATTTTTATTATTTATTATTTCTTTTTTATATTTTAATAAAAAAATCACACATATGTGTTGGTTCACAAATTTTGCTTCTTGTGTATTTCGGCAATTAATGAATATTGGTAAATATATGCTTATTCATATAAGTTTCAGAGGTATTGATTAGAAACACAAAAATGATTACAAATGCAAAATCTTGAATATAAATTGTATTGAAAATATAAATACAATAAATATTATAATAATATGTCTATGTTACGATTTTTTTTCGATTGGGGTGGGCCATGAAATATTTTAATTTTTCCAAAGGGGACCTTGGCATCCATAAGTTTGGGAAGCACTGGTCTACACCACCACCACCCCTAAACCTCTCGCTTCATCTATTTCCTGGAGTACAGTGTCATCAATGTGATACACAGCTTGTTATCTGTGTATCCCAAAATACATAACTTTACATTTCTCAACATTAAACTGACACCAATTAACTTTTGCCCACACTGACAGCCATAGAGAATGACTTAAATTTTAAACAGTCAATTCCATCTGCTTTACAGGATCAAAATGAAGAAAAACATACTAATAGAAAAAGGATAGAAGAAATTGTGCAGATTTTTTATAATGATCCCTGTGCAACTAAGTGCCAAGTTTCAGAACCTATCATTCCAAAACCAAGCAGTATACCAGATGTACTTCCAGAAGAAATAGAACATGCCCTTAAGAAAATGAGTAAAGATAAACCCTCAGGACTTGATCATGTTAAGGCATCCAACAAGGTGGACCAATTCTTTTCAAATGTTGGCTGCCAGATTCACGTGGTACTTCAAAGAAAGAAAAAGATTCCAGAAGAATGGAAGACCTCAAAAGCCATACTTCTATTCAAAAAAAGGAAACAAGGAATACATAAAAAACTATCATCCAATTTGTCTACTCTCTCACATATATAAAATCATGAACAAAGTAATACTGAACAGAATCCAAAACACACTCAAAGACAACTCCAGTAGAGAGCAGGCAGGATTCAGAAGAGGCTTCTCCACAATAGATCATATCCAGGTCATTTCACAACTAACAGAAAAATGCAGAGAATACTGAATCTCTCTATGTTTCCTCTTTATTGATTTTAAAAAAGCATTTGGTACCATAGAACACAATGCAGTCATCAGTGCCTTACTGGAAATAAATGTGGATCCTACTTACATCCACATAATAAAAGAAATTAACAAAAATCAGGCCACACAAATAACCCTATTTGATCAACCTATAAATATAGATATAAAGAGAGGGGTTCGTCAAGGCAATGTGATCTTCCCAAATCTATTTACCAGCACTTTAGAATACATTCTGAAAAAAATAGACCTAAACAGAGGAATAAGCATAGATGGTGAAAAACTACAAATCCTTATGTTTGCCAATGATCTAGTACTGATATCCCACAACCCAAAAGACCTAGAAGAAATGGGTGAAAAAATATACACAAACAGCAGTAAGATAGGCTTAGAAATGAATCTAGAAAAAACAAAATGGATCAAAAACATCAACACAAGTGACAGTCACCTATGTATTGATAACATCCCTATAGAACAAGTTGACTCCTACAATTACTTAGGACAAACAATAAAAATGAATAATGATTTATCTGAAGAACTAGCAAAAAGAAAGAAAGCTGCATGTCTATCATTCAACAGACTAAAAGAAACACTTACTGATCCAAATCTTGACATCTCTGTGAAGGCAAAACTATTTAATAGTGACATACTTCCATCACTCACATATGGATCAGAAACATGGAACATGACAGGAAAAGAAGAAGAAACTCTCAGAATAACTCAGGATGCAATAGAACCCAGGATTTGTAACATCAGCAAAATGGAACATGTTAGAAACACGGAACTGAGAAAGAGATCAGGCATAAAAGATGTGGTAACTGCAGTATATGAAAGCAAGATGAGATGGGTAGGTCACATAGCCAGACTCAGGGATAACAGATGGACATATAGAATACTCAACTGGCAACCAAGAATAAAGAGAAAAGCAGGAAGACCACCTACAAGATGGGAAGATCCACTAGTGAAATCTATGGGTATAATATGGAAGAGAGAGGTTCAATATCGAAGTCATTGGAGGCATCTTTGTGACCTGCACTCATGGAGAAATCCTGAGTGAAACACAGGTTCATAAAGGTAAGGTAAATATTTCATCTTGTATATCATAAGACATCATGAGTACAATTACTGAACAACAATAGGAACTGAATTAAAAAACTAAATTAGAAAAGAATAACAAATTGTTGTTGTTTATCATGTTTATTCTGTAGTTATGTATATTTCATAGGTTTCATTATACAAGAACATCTAAATGTGTATCAGGTTGGTAAGGAATCCTAGATTTCTAATGGTTATTTTCATTCGTGCATTTTAGTTATAAAATATTATGCCTTATATAACTTCTGTTAATATGACTCTAATGCATTTTTAGGTCTAAAACATGTTCGAGGTATATTACTCTTTGGACCCCCTGGAACAGGAAAGACTTTAATGGCTCGTCAAATTGGAAAGATGTTGAATGCTCGTGAACCCAAAATTATTAACGGGCCTCAGATTTTAGATAAATATGTTGGGGAATCAGAAGCCAATATTAGGAGGCTGTTTGCTGAAGCTGAAGAAGAAGAGAAGAGGGTATATACACAGTTAAGATATATATTTTAGATGTGTGTGTGTGTGTGTGTGTGTGTGTGTAAATGCATAGTAAGAAATATTATTTAGGATGTTTATATGTACAGGTAACCCTTGTATAATGCAGATATTAGGTTCCATAAAAATGTTGCGTTATATAAATCTCGTTATGCGAGACTCAGATGACATAGAAAAAGTAGGGTAGGTTCGTGAAATCGTTTTTTTTTTTTTTTAAAGATTATTTTAAACAATGACATATCCAACAAAAATATATTTTTATTTAATTTGGGTAATTCATGTAAGTTAAGAAAATATATAAACTATGAAACAAATACATAGTATAAACTTATAAAAATTACAAATTGTACGTAAACTTCATTGCACATAATGCATAAATGTTTCAGGCAAAATAAAATCATCATCATCATCAAATTCCTGCTATGTACCCTCAAGGGGTGTACAGGATATGATAGTACTACATGAAAAAAAAAAAAAAAAAATTACATCATTATTAATTTCCTATCTACAATTTTCCTCCAAATCAGCCTGTTACTTGTCATCACTCCAACGTTATCAGATCTTATATTTCTATCGTCTAAGGCACTTTGTACCGTATCAATCCACCTATATCTTGGTCTTCCTCTGAGTCGTTTTGCTGCCAACCTGGCAGAGAACACTTGTTTTGCTAATCTTTCCTCGCCCATTCTGTTTAAGTGACCATACCACCTGAGATTAGCTCTGCTAACGCATTCCTGGATGCTGACAATGTCAAGTTCTTTCCTAATATCCTCGTTTTTAATATGATACTGCCATTGATGCCATTTGTTCACGCCTATAATCTTTCTCAGGACTCTCATATCTGTGGTCTCTAGTCTTTGGTCAAGTGTTTTACTTCTGACCCAGCTTATGGATCCATATGAATTTATTCAATTGACTTCCCACCATACCAGCTTTGCTGATTCTGTTGTCTATTTCTATATTTAATTTACCATCTTCACTAAATATCGTACCTAAGTAGCTGAAATGTTTTACTTGTTCCACAGGTTCTCCATTCACAACACAGTTGACATTTTCAATGATTCTGCCTATTTTCATTGTCTTTGTCTTTTTATTGCTGACCTTCATACCATATCTATTACAACAGCTATTCAATTTAGTCAGAGAATCTTGCAGACTTGTAGCGGATTTATTTAGAAGTATAACATCATCCGCATAAAGCAAAGAGCTGACATTAACATCTCCAATTTTGATATCAGGTTTAATACCACTTTCCTTCATAATGTGATCCATATAGATAATGAATAACAGAGGGGATAATGTACATCCTTGTCTCACACCAGATTTAACATTAAACCATCTTCCTGTACTTCCTTCAATTCTAACTACTGACTCACATCTCAAATAAAGACTAAGTATTGCTTGATATAATGCCCCATTGACACCATATAACTGCAGCGTATTGAATAGCTTCTCTCTTGGCACCTTGTCATATGCCTTTTCCAAATTGACAAAACTTAAATACAGATCTTTGTTATATTCCCATGCTTTCTCGACTATTTGCCGTAAAGTGAAGATCTGATCCTGACAGCCTCTATTTGGCCTGAATCCAGCTTGTTCTTCACCAAGCTTTTCTTCCACAATTCTTCTCAACCGTTTCTCAAGTATACTTGCATAGATCTTGGCAGGAACACTCAGTAGGGAAATACCTCTGTAATTCTCACATTCAGTTTTATTTCCCTTTTTATATATGGGTACTATGAGAGCTCTACTCCAATCATCGGGAATTCGTCCCTCTGTCCAGGCTTTCTGAACTATGCAGTGCAGCCACTGTAAGACTCTTATACCACCATACTTCAGCATTTCTGGTCGAATATCATCTACTCCTGCTGCCTTTCCCCATTTCAAGCCTTTGATGGCTTTTTCTACTTCAAGTATGGATATGTATTCCTGACTGCATGCCTTGTCAATGTCTTTTACCACTGTGCTGACATCACTGCTTGTTTCATTTAGCAGTTTTTCAAAGTAATTACTCCATACTTCAAGGATATCTTTTTCTCCCGTTTTCATGTCACCTTTATCATCTCTAATTCCTTTTATAGCACTCTTTCCTCCATTCTTAAGCTTCTTCAACAACCTCCAGAATATTTTGCCACCTCCTTGATATTTATTTTCTATATTCTTGCCAAAGTCCTCCCATGACTTTTGTTTAGCTAGTTTAAACGGTGTTTAGCATTCTTGCATTTGACTCTGTATTCTCTAAGAGCACAAGCTGACTTATTTGACAGGAACTTTTGATATGCTTTCTTCTTTTCCTTCACTGCCTCTTTAACTTCCTTTGTCCACCAGGGAGTTCTGATTTTTTTATCCTAACAGACAACTTCACCACATGCCTCTCTGGCTGAATCAATCAATGTTTTCTTCAGAGTTTGCCACTGAATCTCCAAGGTTTGATTCCTGTTCTCAAACTCTTTCATTTTTTCTTCAATAATCTTTGTGTATTTTAGTCTACAGCTCACATCTGAGAGCTGCTCAACTTTTATTCGCTTTAAAACTTTCTTACACGTTATTCTTTTCAATATGAAATTCAATTTTATCTTGCTCAAGACTAAATAGTGATCACTTCCAATTTCAAATCCTCTGTACACTCTGGTGTCCCCCACCAGGGAGAAAACATCACTATCAACAATAACATAGTCAATGAGACTTTTCTTATTCCTTGCCTCTTCTCTCCATGTGAATTTGTGCACATTTTTATGTTGGAACATGGTGTTAGTAATAACCAGTACATGTCCTGAGCAGAAATCCAACAGATATTTGCCATTATTATTAGCTTTGCACTTTTCTCCAAATTTTCCCAAAATATTTTTGTATGTCTCACATCATTTCCTACTCTGCTATTTAGATCCCCAACAAGGACCAACTTTTCATTTTTCATTGTGTCAGTTGCTTTTTCTAAAGCCTCAAAAAATTCCTCCACTTCTACCTTAGCAGAACCTTCTGTGGGACCATAAGCCCAAATAAGTCTCATTGTCCAGTTCCCCATTCTCATATTTGCCCACATTACTCTACTTGAGACTGACTGCCATTCAAGAAGATTAGCCTCGTATTTTGTGTTGAATACTATGGCTACTCCTTCTTTTCCTTGATTGTCATTGCATGAATATAACATTTTGTATTTATTGCTCAGAAAGATCTCACCAGTTTTGGTCTTTTTTGTTTCAGTCACCCCTATTATGTCGATCTGGTACTTATCTAATTCCGCAGCTAGCTCCATTTCTTTGCCATTCAGGCTTCTTACGTTGATAGTACCGATCTTCAACTCTGGTGATGTTGAGTTGGTGTTTATTTTCAGATTTGTTCCAGTAGCTGACTTTTCGCTGTTCGCCCTGGTTCCCTGGCGAAAACAACGGGGGCCTTGTTTAACCGGGCGACGCCCCAGCCGGCATGAAATTTTGTCATGTTGTACCATCATTCTATATTTTGGTTTAACCAATAAGAATACAATTTGGTCGGCTAAATCTCAAATTGCCAGCCCATCCTCGTCCGTTCAGTATCCAAGTAGATACCCAATAGGGTGCACCACGAGAAGGTGAGGATTGGACATTAGGTTAGAAGTCCTGGTCAGTTCTCCGCATTCCTTTAAAGTCTATGTGGAGGTCTCCTCTCAGTTATACAGCTTTGACCCTTAAGCACCCCGCAAAATAAAATAAAGTGCATAATACAATCATCATCACTGTCTTTAAAACGAACACTTCATAGATGGTAAACTAAATATAGAAATAGACAACAGAATCAGCAAAGCTGGTATCGTGGGAAGTCAATTGAATAAATTCATGTGGAATAAGAAAGAAATTAGTCGGAACACTAAATTAGCTGTATACAAGACTGTGTTCAAACCAATTTTAACTTATGGATCTGAGAGCTGGGTCAGAAGTAAAACACTTGACCAAAGACTAGAGACCGCAGATATGAGAGTCCTGAGAAAGATTAGAGGCGTGAACAGATGGCATCAATGGCAATATCATATTAAAAATGAGGATATTAGGAAAGAACTTGACATTGTCAGCATCCAGGAATGCGTTAGCAGAGCTAATCTCAGATGGTATGGTCACTTAAATAGAATGGGAGAGGAAAGATTAGCAAAACAAGTGTTCTCTGCCAGGTTGGCAGGAAAACGACCCAGAGGAAGACCAAGATATAGGTGGATTGATACGGTACAAAGTGCTTTAGACGATAAAAATATAAGATCTGATAATGTTGGAGTCTTGACAAGTAACAGACTGATTTGGAGGAAAATTGTAGATAGGAAGTTAGTAATGATGTAATTTTTTCATGTAGTACTGTCATATCCTGTACACCCCTTGAGGGTACATGGCAGGAATTTGATGATGATGATGATGATGATGAAACTTTTCTTATTCTTTGCCTCTTCTCTCCATGTGAATTTGTGCACATTTTTATGTTGGAACATGGTGTTAGTAATAACCAAGCCATGTCCTGAGCAGAAATCCAACAGGTATTTGCCGTTATTATTAGCTTTGCTCTTTCAAATTTTCCCAAAATATTTTTTGTATGTCTGGCAATCACTTCCTACTCTGCTATTTAGATTCCCAACAAGGAACGGAGAACCTGTGGAACAAGTAAAACATTCAGCTAAGTTACTTAGGAATGATTTTTAGTGAAGATGGTAAATTAAATATGGAAATAGACAATAGAATTAACAAAGCTGGTATGATAGGAAGTCAATTGAATAAATTCATATGGAATAAGAGAGATATTAGTCGGAACACTAAATTAGCTGTATACAAGACAGTGTTTTAACTTATGGATCTGAGAGCTAGGTCAGACGTAAAACACTTGACCAAAAAGTAGAGACCGCAGGTATGAGAGTCCTAAGAAAGATTATAGGCGTGAACAGATGGCATCAATGGCAATATCATATTAAAAACTAGAACATTAGGAAAGAATTTTACATTGTCAGCATCCAGGAATGTGTCAGTAGAGCAAATCTCTAGTGGTATGGTCACTTAAACAGAATGGGTGAGGAAAGATTAGCTAAACAGGTGTTCTCTGCCAGGTAGGCAGCAGAACGACCCAGAGAAAGACCGAGATATAGGTGGATGGATTGATACGGTACAAAGTGCATTAGATGATAGAAACATAAGATATCATAATGTTGGAGTCTTGACAAATAACAAACTGATTTGGAGGAAAATTGTAGATAGGAAGTTAGTGTTGATGTAAATTTTTCATGTAGTACTATTATATCCTGTACACCCCTTGAGGGTACATGTCAGGAATTTGATGATGATGATGACATGGACCAACTTTTCCCTTTTTCATTGTGTCAGTAACTTTCTCTAGAGCCTCAAAATAATTCTTCCACTTCTACCTTATTAGAGCCTTCTTTGGGACCATAGGCACAAATAAGTCTCATTGTTCAGTTTCTCATTCAAGAACATTACCCTCGTATTTAGTGTTGAATACTATGGCTGCTCCTTCTTTTCCCTGGTTGTCAGTGCCTGAATATAGCATTTTGTATTTATTGCTCAGAAAGATCTCATCAGTTTTTGTCTTTTTTTGTTTCAGTCACCCCTATTATGTCGATCTGGTACTTATCTAATTCCTCAGCTAGCTCCATTTCTTTGCCATTCAGGCTTCTTATGTTGATAGTACCGATCTTCAAGTCTGGTGATATTGAGTTGGGGTGTGTTTTAGGGTTTGTTTCAGAAGCTGACTTCTCGTTGTTTGCCCTTGTTCTCTGACGAAAACAACGGGGGCCTTGTTTAACTGGGTGACGCCCCAGCCTGCATGAAATTTTGTCATGTTGTTCCATCATTTTGTATTTTGGTGTAAGCTTATAAGAATACAATTTGGTCGGCTACATCCCAAATTGTCAGCCCATTCTCGTTCATTTATTATCCCTGTTGAGCATCCAGGTAGATACGCAACAGGGTGCTCCACGAGAAGGTGAGGATTGGACATTTGGTTAGAAGCCCTGGTCGATTCTCTGCATTCCTTTAAATTCTGTGTGTAAGTCTCCTCTCAGTTATACAGCTTTGACCCTTAAGCACCCCTCAGACATCATTTGTGTAATTCTCATAGCATACTTAAGGTGATTTAGTTATCGAGAAGTCAGTAATAAGACCTTGCTTACCACTATGCTGCAATTTTTTATTAAGTTCATAATACAGAGTTAAACAAATATCCCTTGTGAATTTTCCGGAGTGCTCCCTTGAGAGATCATTATCCATAAAATAACTTCCTTGTGAAGTTCAATCCTCCTGCTAATTTCTTTAAATTGAATTCTTTAATTTATTCATTACAATCAGAATCTCTGGCAGAACTTTCTCTGTCATTTGGTTCGACATCATCTATTAATTGTACCAGTTCCTGCTCATTTAATTCTCTTTTCTCATCATTGAATTCACTAATTTCATTTTCAACCATATCGCGAAAGCACTCTAAGTGGCGATTACTATAAAAATTAATTTTTTACATTAAAAAAAAGCATTATATATTGTATGTAACTCGCCAAAAAATAAAGTGCTGAGCTTGAGATTAATACACTTATGAATTTTAATGCACTTTCCTGTCAGAAAACGAAGGCAATTTTCAACAATAAGCACTTTGTATGGTAAACAGTTGACGTGCATGTGTGCTAAAGTATTTCCCCTAATTTAAATTCGCTACTTATAACTACATGCACGATACAGGCAGATGCAAATTTAATGAAGATAAAATTTGATTTTTAAGTTGTGTGTTGAAAAATATATGAAAAGATAATGGGTTACTACAGTTTGTAGACCATCTTCTATCGAAACCGTGTTGTATAAGTACCTTGTTGAACAAGGGATACTACAATTTGTAGACCGTGTTGTGTTTTAATGCGTTATACGAGGGTTACCTATATATATATATATATATATATACATATTGAATGGAAAGAGTTTATATGTACATGTATGAACCATTTCATTTCATACCTCATATATTATATTGTCTTTTACTCAGCTTACAAAAAAAAAAAAGAAAAAAGGCTGTAGAACTTAGAGTATATTATTAGAGGTGTATTGCATTGAGAAAGAGGAATTAAACTATTCACATTTGACTTAAATAATCATCGACATCAAATTCCTGATGTGCATACCTTCAAGTGATATACAAGATATTATAGGACTATATAATTAGGTTTACAGTATGAATAACTTCCTGTCAACAGTTTTCCTCCAATAAAAATTATTCGCACAATAACAGACGCTTTGGGACCTTTTTCAGAACCTGTTTATTGAATTGAAGAGACAAAAACAGCAGCTTCCAATAACAATGTTTTTTAAAAAAGTTGACAAAGCTTCTACTATCGATGATCCTCAGCCATCCACATCATTTGCTCAGTAGGCAAGCAAGCAGCCGACTGCCAAAGATTCAGAAAATGAATAAATATGTAGCTGAACACAACGGGGTGTTCTGATCTCAGTTGATTCCTCCTGATAAGAATAAAAATGTTAAAATTTAATTAACAATTACATTTTCATTAGCATATTTTCTCATTTCGTTCTACATAATTATTATGTGGGTTAAATTTTATTTGTCTAAAGATAAGTTTTATTGAATATGGCAATTTTTTTGGTTTGTCACTTCACCCGTACTACTCAGGGGTACTTTCTACCGCATTTGGGCACACATTCCATTGCTCCTCATAGATTCTAAAGACATAAAAATTGTTTCATGATAATTTTAAATAAATATGTAATATTATTATCGAGGAGCAATGAAATGTGTGCCCCAATGTGGTAGATAGCATCCCTGGATAGTACGGGTGAAGTGGTAGTCTAGAAACTACCTAATTTAATAAAAAAAACTCTTTTTATTATTATTTATTTAGCCATACAATTTAGTGTATACATTATATATTAACTACATAACATTCACATATTCACGGGGTGCTTAAGGGTCAAAGCTGTATAACTGAGAGGAGACCTCCACATAGCCTTTAAAGGAATGCGGAGAACCGACCAGGGCTTCTGACCTAATGTCCAATCCTCATCTTCTCGTGGTGCACCCTGTTGGGTATCTACTTGGATACTGAACGGACGAGGATGGGCTGGCAATTTGGGATTTAGCCGACCAAATTGTATTCTTATTGGTTAAACCAAAATATAGAATGATGGTACAACATGACAAAATTTCATGCCGACTGGGGCGTCCCGGTTAAACAAGGCCCCCGTTGTTTTCGCCAGGGAACCAGGGCGAACAGCGAAAAGTCAGCTACTGGAACAAATCTGAAAATAAACCCCAACTCAACATCACCAGAGTTAAAAATCTCAGGTGGTATGGTCACTTAAATAGAATGGGCGAGGAAAGATTAGCAAAACAAGTGTTCTCTGCCAGGGTGGCAGCAAAACGACCTAGAGGAAGGCCAAGATATAGGTGGATTGATACGATACAAAGTGCTTTAGACGATAGAAATATAAGATCTGATAATGTTGGAGTCTTGACAAGTAACAGACTGATTTGGAGGAAAATTGTAGATAGGAAATTAATAATGATGTAATTTTTTTCATGTAGTACTATCATATCCTGTACACCCCTTGAGGGTACATGATGATGATGATGACATATTCACTGAAGAACCCTACAGTCCTAGGGCGTGAGGCTAAGTCAATTTACTAATAATTTGTCAATTTTGCTATATATGTGCAAAAATCTGGGACTCGCTAATGGTTCACTACTATCCACGGTTTCAGGTATCTGTGGAAGACGATGGAACCATACTCCATGGATATGGGGGGGGGGGGGGGGCTGCTGTATGTTATTTGTCATGGTTGCAGTATTATCAGATCTTATATTTTGGTCTTTTAACTCCATCACACAACTGACTCTTTCGTGACCAATGCATTCTTAGACTAGCGCTAGTCATTTTCTTGAGTAGACTCTTGAATTCTAACCATATATTTTCCTGACATATTCATTTTTCATATGATTCTACCCATGATACATCTATTAATTTCCTCTACTTTTTCTTAAAAGACTCATATATCAGTGTCTGTTGTCTTTGATCTGCTGTTTTACTTCTAACTCCTGCTTTCATCATCATCATCATCAAATTCCTGCCATGTACCCTCAAGGGGTGTACAGGATATGACAGTACTACATGAAAAAATTACATCATTACTAACTTCCTATCTACAATTTTCCTCCAAATCAGTCTGTTACTTGTCAAGACTCCAACATTATCAGATCTTATATTTCTATCGTCTAAGGCACTTTGTACCGTATCAATCCACCTATATCTTGGTCTTCCTCTGGGTCGTTTTTCTGCCAACCTGGCAGAGAACACTTGTTTTGCTAATCTTTCCTCTCCCATTCTATTTAAGTGACCATACCATCTGAGATTAGCTCTGCTAACGCATTCCTGGATGCTGACAATGTCAAGTTCTTTCCTAATATCCTCATTTTTAATATGATATTGCCATTGATGCCATCTATTCACGCCTCTAATCTTTCTCAGGACTCTCATTTCTGCGGTCTCTAGTCTTTGGTCAAGTGTTTTACTTCTGACCCAGCTCTCAGATCCATAAGTTAAAATTGGTTTGAACACAGTCTTGTATACAGCTAATTTAGTGTTCTGACTAATTTCTTTCTTATTCCATATGAATTTATTCAATTGACTTCCCATGATACCAGCTTTGCTGATTCTGTTGTCTATTTCTATATTTAGTTTACCATCTTCAGTAAAAATTGTGCCTAAGTAGCTGAAATGTTTTACTTGTTCCACAGGTTCTCCATTCACAACACAGTTGACATTTTCAATGATTCTGCCTATTTTCATTGTCTTTGTCTTTTTATTGCTGACCTTCATACCATATCTATTACAACAGCTATTCAATTTAGTCAGAGAATCTTGCAGACTTGTAGCGGATTTATTTAGAAGTATAACATCATCCGCATAAAGCAAAGAGCTGACATTAACATCTCCAATTTTGATATCAGGTTTAATACCACTTTCCTTCATAATGTGATCCATATAGATAATGAATAACAGAGGGGATAATGTACATCCTTGTCTCACACCAGATTTAACATTAAACCATCTTCCTGTACTTCCTTCAATTCTAACTACTGACTCACATCTCAAATAAAGACTAAGTATTGCTTGATATAATGCCCCATTGACACCATATAACTGCAGCGTATTGAATAGCTTCTCTCTTGGCACCTTGTCATATGCCTTTTCCAAATTGACAAAACTTAAATACAGATCTTTGTTATATTCCCATGCTTTCTCGACTATTTGCCGTAAAGTGAAGATCTGATCCTGACAGCCTCTATTTGGCCTGAATCCAGCTTGTTCTTCACCAAGCTTTTCTTCCACAATTCTTCTCAACCGTTTCTCAAGTATACTTGCATAGATCTTGGCAGGAACACTCAGTAGGGAAATACCTCTGTAATTCTCACATTCAGTTTTATTTCCCTTTTTATATATGGGTACTATGAGAGCTCTACTCCAATCATCGGGAATTCGTCCCTCTGTCCAGGCTTTCTGAACTATGCAGTGCAGCCACTGTAAGACTCTTATACCACCATACTTCAGCATTTCTGGTCGAATATCATCTATTCCTGCTGCCTTTCCACATTTCAAGCCTTTGATGGCTTTTTCTACTTCAAGTATGGATATGTATTCCTGACTGCATGCCTGGTCAGTGTTTTTTATCACTGTGCTGTCATCACTGCTTGTTTCATTTAGCAGTTTTTCAAAGTAATTACTCCATACTTCAAGGATATCTTTTTCTCCTGTTTTCATTTCACCTTTATCATCTCTAATTCCTTTTACAGCACTCTTTCCTCCATTCCTAAGCTTCTTCAACTACCTCCAGAATATTTTGCCACCTTCTTGATATTTATTTTCTATATTCTTGCCAAAGTCCTCCCATGACTTTTGTTTAGCTAGTTTTACACACTGTTTAGCTTTCTTACATTTGTCTCTGTATTCTGTAAGAGTAAAAGCTGACTTATTTGCCAGGAACTTTTGATATGCTTTCTTCTTTTCCTTCACTGCCTCTTTAACTTCCTGTGTCCACCAGGGAGTTCTGATTTTTTTATCTTTGCACACAACCTCACCACATGCCTCTCTGGCAGAATCAATCAATGTTTCCTTCAGAGTTTCCCACTGAATCTCCAAGGTTTGATTCCTGTTCTCAAACTCTTTCATTTTCTTTTCAATAATATTTCTGTATTTTAGTCTACAGTTTACATCTGAGAGCTGCTCAACTTTTATTCGCTTTAAAACTTTCTTACATGTTATTCTTTTCAATATGAAATTCAATTTTATCCTGCTCAAGACTAAATAGTGATCACTTCCAATTTCAAATCCTCTGTACACTCTGGTGTCCTGCACCAGGGAGAAAACATCACTATCAACAATAACATAGTCAATGAGACTTTTCTTATTCCTAGCCTCTTCTCTCCATGTGAATTTGTGCACATTTTTATGTTGGAACATGGTGTTAGTAATAACCAGTCCATGTCCTGAGCAGAAATCCAACAGATATTTGCCATTATTATTAGCTTTGCTCTTTTCTCCAAATTTTCCCAAAATATTTTTGTTTGTCTCACAATCATTTCCTACTCTACTATTTAGATCCCCAACAAGGACCAACTTTTCCTTTTTCATTGTGTCAGTTGCTTTTTCTAAAGCCTCAAAAAATTCCTCCACTTCTACCTTAGCAGAACCTTCTGTGGGACCATAGGCACAAATAAGTCTCATTGTCCAGTTCCCCATTCTCATATTTGCCCACATTACTCTACTTGAGACTGACTGCCATTCAAGAAGATTAGCCTCGTATTTTGTGTTGAATACTATGGCTACTCCTTCTTTTCCTTGATTGTTATTGCCTGAATATAACATTTTGTATTTATTGCTCAGAAAGATCTCACCAGTTTTGGTCTTTTTGGTTTCAGTCACCCCTATTATGTCGATCTGGTACTTATCTAATTCCTCAGCTAGCTCCATTTCTTTGCCATTCAGGCTTCTTACATTGATAGTACCGATCTTTAACTCTGGTGATGTTGAGTTGGGGTTTGTTTTGAGATTTGTTCCAGTAGCTGACTTTTCGCTGTTCGCCCTGGTTCCCTGGCGAAAACAACGGGGGCCTTGTTTAACCGGGCGACGCCCCAGCCGGCATGAAATTTTGTCATGTTGTACCATCATTCTATATTTTGGTTTAACCAATAAGAATACAATTTGGTCGGCTAAATCCCAAATTGCCAGCCCATCCTCGTTCGTTCAGTATCAAAGTAGATACCCAACAGGGTGCACCACGAGAAGGTGAGGATTGGACATTAGGTCAGAAGCCCTGGTCGGTTCTCCGCATTCCTTTAAAGGCTATGTGGAGGGCTCCTCTCAGTTATACAGCTTTGACCCTTAAGCACCCCTAAGTCTGCTAGATCAAACTTGATATAGCGATAGTGCTGGGTGTATTTTTTATGTTCACATTAAAATGGATGTCAACAGTTCTTCCTGTCTGTCCATAGTAAACCAAGTTAAAAAAACAGGGCACTTCATATACTCCTGATTGTGATAAAGAAGAGAGTGTTTTTTCATGAATGGATGAGAATTGTCAAGGTGACATATGGCTTAAATACGGTACGTAGCTGATATTTATTAAACACTGTAGATATCTTTTGAGATGTGCCTTGAATGTATGGGATGGTTTTGCTATAGTCTTGTGTAATAGGCAATAGAGGGGGAGTTTCTGGGGAGCATTTAGTATTTTTTTTTTTTTTTTTCCCTATCTTATGGGGATTATAGCCATTGGCTAAGAAAGTGTGACACGAGTAAGTGAGTTCAGTGGTAAGAACATTGTCATTATAACAGATAGCTCTGGCTCTGTGACTTAGTATTTTTAGGATACCATACTTGAGCTGGATGATGTGAATGTTAGTGCAATTATCTCCCTGTATGTATGGGTTTTCTATAAACAGATAAAGATAATTAACTATCAGGAAGATGAGTGATTAGTGTATCTAGGAATGGCAGACAGTCATTAGCTTCCTGTTCCATTGTGAAATGGATTTTAGGGTGTTGGCTATTTAAATACACTAAAAATGTATCCAATGTGTCTGGTTTGAGAGTGGCTGTATTCATAGCTAGGGGACAGTAATGGGCCCATTACTGTCCCATCTAATTGTTTGTATATCTTCTCTTTCCATGTAAAATTTCCTGATGTACTGTAAATTTAAATAATTCAAATATACCTGGGAAAAATGTGACTTTATCAAATCAAATCAAGACTAATAATTATGTCTGCGCTTTTTAAGCTATGGTTTTCTAATATTCTTTTTAGGTGAACAGAATTTTTTACAAAGGAGGAAGAATTATTTGTAATGGGAGAGGGCTAGTAATTTAACTAAATGTTTAACAAGTTTGTATATGGGACTGTTTAACTATCCACAGTTGGGCATAGGGATGTAACTTGTTTGTGAATTTTAAGAGCTCCATATATTCTGGGTGTTTTAAGATGAAAAGGCTTGAGTTTGTTAACTGTTTCTTTTGGACAGGAAGTGACTTTCTTCAATAATTTATGAACTTTATCATTTGAGAGTTAGTAGGATCATGATGTATGATTTGGTATGTAGACTGATCTTGTAAAGGTATGTGCATTTTAAGCTTTCATATTCAGCTAAATTCACCACCTCAGTTACATTACCTTTGTCTGCTTTAGTTATAACAATAGGGGTGCGTAAGGGTCAAAGCTGTATAACTGAGAGGAGACCTCCACATAGCCTTTAAAGGAATGCGGAGAACCGACCAGGGCTTCTGACCTAATGTCCAATCCTCATTTTCTCGTGGTGCACCCTGTTGGGTATCTACTTGAATACTGAACAAACAAGGATGGGCTGGCAATTTGAGATTTAGCCGACCAAATTGTATTCTTCTTGGTTAAACCAAAATAAAAAATGATGGTACGACATGACAAAATTTCATGCCATCTGGGGCGTCGCCAGGGTACCAGGGCAAACAGCGAAAAGACAGCTACTGGAACAAATCTGAAAACACACCCAAACTCAACATCACCATGGTTAAAGATTGGTACTATGAACATAAGAAGCCTGAATAGCAAAGAAATGGAGCTAGCTGAGGAATTAGATAAGTACTAGATCGACATAATAGGGGTGACTGAAACAAAAAAGACAAAAACTGGTGAGATCTTTCTGAGCAATAAATACAAAATGTTATATTCAGGCAATTACAATCAAGGAAAAGAAGGAGTAGCCATAGTATTCAACACAAAATACGAGGCTAATCTTCTTGAATGGCAGTCAGTCTCAAGTAGAGTAATATGGGCAAATATGAGAATGGGGAACTGGATAATGAGACTTATTTGTGCCTATGAACCCACAGAACGTTCTACTAAGGTAGAAGCAGAGGAATTTTTCCTCCGCTTCTACCTTAGTTCTACTGACACAATGATAAAGGAAAAGTTGGTCCTTGTTGGGGATTTAAATAGCAGAGTAGGAAATGATTGTGAGACATACAAAAATATTTTGGGAAAATTTGGAGAAAAGAGCAAAGCTAATAATAATGGCAAGTTATGTTCCAACATAAAAATGTGCACAAATTCACATGGAGAGAAGAGGCGAGGAATAACAAAAGTCTCATTGACTATGCTATTGTTGATAGTGATGTTTTCTCCCTGGTGCAGGACACCAGAGTGTACAGAGGATTTGAAATTGGAAGTGATCACTATTTGGTCTTGAGCAGGATAAAATTGAATTTCATATTGAAAAGAATAACATGTAAGAAAGTTTTAAAGTGAATAAAAGTTGAGCAGCTCTCGGATGTGAACTGTAGGACTAAAATACACAAAGTTTATTGAAGAAAAAATGAAAGAGTTTGAGAACAGGAATCAAACCTTGTAGATTCAGTGGCAAACTCTGAAAAAATATTGATTGATTCTGCCAGACAGTCATGTGGTGAGGTTGTCTGCAAGGATAGAAAAATCAGAACTCCCTGGTGGACACAAGAAGTTAAAGAGGCAGTGAAAGAAAAGAAGAAAGCATATCAAAAGTTCCTGTCAAATAAGTCAGCCTGTGCTTTTAGAGAATACAGAGACAAATGCAAGAATACTAAACACTGTGTAAAACTAGCTAAACAAAAGTCATGGGAGGACTTTGGCAAGAATATAGAAAATAAATATCAAGAAGGTGGTAAAATATTCTGGAGGTTGTTGAAGAAGCTTAGGAATGGAGGAAAGAGTGCTGTAAAAGGAGTTAGAGATGATAAAGGTGACATGAAAACGGAAGAAAAAGATATCCTTAAAGTATGGAGTAATTACTTTGAAAAACTGCTAAATGAAACAAGCAGTGATGACAGCACAATGCTAAAAAACACTAACCAGGCATGCAGTCAGGAATACATATCCATACTTGAAGTAGAAAAAGCCATCAAAGGCTTGAAATGTGGAAAGGTAGCAGGAGTAGATGCTGAAGTATGATGGTATAAGAGTCTTACAGTGGCTGCACTGCATAGTTCAGAAGGCTGGACAGAGTGACGAATTCCCGATGATTGGAGTAGAGCTTTCTTAATACCCATATATAAAAAGCGAAATAGAACTGAATGTGGGAGTTACAGAGGTATTTCCCTACTGAGTGTTCCTGGCAAGATCTATGCAAGTATACTTGAGAAACAGTTGAGAAGAATTGTGGAAGAAAAGCTTGGTGAGGGGCAGCTGGATTCAGGCCAAATAGAGGCTGTCAGTGGGGGGGTGGGGGGGGGGGGGGGTGGGGGGGGGGGGGGGTGGGGGGGGGGGGGGGTGGGGGGGGGGGGGGGTGGGGGGGGGGGGGGGTGGGGGGGGGGGGGGGTGGGGGGGGGGGGGGGTGGGGGGGGGGGGGGGTGGGGGGGGGGGGGGGTGGGGGGGGGGGGGGGTGGGGGGGGGGGGGGGTGGGGGGGGGGGGGGGTGGGGGGGGGGGGGGGTGGGGGGGGGGGGGGGTGGGGGGGGGGGGGGGTGGGGGGGGGGGGGGGTGGGGGGGGGGGGGGGTGGGGGGGGGGGGGGGTGGGGGGGGGGGGGGGTGGGGGGGGGGGGGGGTGGGGGGGGGGGGGGGTGGGGGGGGGGGGGGGTGGGGGGGGGGGGGGGTGGGGGGGGGGGGGGGTGGGGGGGGGGGGGGGTGGGGGGGGGGGGGGGTGGGGGGGGGGGGGGGTGGGGGGGGGGGGGGGTGGGGGGGGGGGGGGGTGGGGGGGGGGGGGGGTGGGGGGGGGGGATGAAGGTCTGCTGGTGTATGCCTCCCAAATTTAGGGCAGTCGCATACAACCAAATGTGTTGAGGTTAGGAGAGTTTCTTAGGGCTGAGACTGATTCCATAAATAGTCTTTAGAATTTATATTTGCTACGGTGTATTACTGTAGCTTTCTTCCACCATATTCTGTGGCGTGTATCCAGAGCATGGTCTGCAAGACCAGAATGGCTGTACTTGTGAAACCGGATGTAGTCCTTATGTTCAGAAATTCTGATATTCGCTGTCCTGCCTGTTTGGCCAAAGTACGACAGTTTACAACCGCAAGGGACCTGATATACACCAGGTAGGTCTAGGGGAAGTGGTTGATCTTTGGTGGAGTGGATAAGGGATGCCAATTTTCTGTAAGGCTTGTAACAGGAGGTGAGGTCATGTTTTTTTAAAATTTTGGTAATTATTTCCGAGGTGCCTCGGATGTAGGGAATGTGCAGTAATACACCGTAGCAAATATAAATTCGAAAGACTATTTATGGAATCAGCCTCAGCCCTAAGAAACTCTCCTAACCTCAACAAATTTGGTTGTATGAGACTGCCCCAAATTTGGGAGGCATGCATCAGCAGACGTCAGTAGCGAGAGTTCATCTTTGTTTAAGGCGTGGTTGGATAGGTTAACTACTTTACTGTTACCAGCAGGTGATTGTGGCTCCTGTTGTTTCTTGCTTCTGGTTGGTTGTTAACGTACACTGTGAAGAAATTAGAATATGTCTGTTGGTTTTGTCAATCTTTCAGTCTATGAAATTTAGATATGAGATTTTCTTTCTTAGTTTGAAGGATATGGTTCACCGTGGTGTCCGTAATCTTTTTGAAGATAATCCAAATATCTGCATTCAAGTAACTTGAAAGTTCAGATTTTACATTTTGTATCTGGTTTTGAGTAACGACAAAGTTTTTTCTCATAGCCTCGATCAGTTCTCTGAGTAACAATTTCTCCATGCCGTGGCATATTCGGTGCACCTTTGTTGAGGGAAATTTTCTCTTTAATTTGATACAATTCGGAATGATATTGCTGTCCCTACGTTTTAAAAATGCCACTCGGTTGATCAAACCAGAAACATGAATCTTCAACTTACCGTATTGATTGCATCATTCAATGTCGAATGGGTCGATCTCCATGAATTATCAGAATCCTTTCTTTTAGTGTTGCATGGCGATCAGCATTAATTTTAGAAATTATAATCTTTACAATCTTGTTATAAATAACTATTTTAAAATCCATAATTTCTAAAATGAATGCTGATCACTGTGCAACACCAAAAGAAAGTGACTAACAAATCATCTTTGCCGAGTGTTATGTTTTTAATTTTGTTTATAAAGTGTTGTATGTTTTTTATATATGAGGGGGAATGATCTATCAACTCCTTGAGTGTTGATGCTAATTTTTTGGCAAGGTGATAATTACAGCTGTTTATTCCCTCAACTATCGGCCAAAGTGGAACATTTTGTTTGTGTGCCTTGGGAACACCATATATTCTGAGAGAATGGGCATAATGGAGTATTAGTTTTTTAACAGTGTCTGATGACCAAGAAGTGACAGATTTAAGTAATTTCACATTTTTTTTCTTTATCATGTTAGTCAGATTATAGTTCATAAGTTGATAGGTGCTGTTATCGGAGACTAATTGATTCATCTGATGAATGTAAGTTGATCTGTCAAAGACGACCGTGGCATTACCTTTGTCCGATTTTGTTATAATTATATCCTGATTAGCCTTTAATGACTTGATTGCTGCTAGTTCTGTTTTTGTAAGATTGCTACATATGGTTTTCTTTTTATTCAAAACACTGCTGTTTTCTAAACGAATTTTATCCTCTTTGTTATTTGGGAGAGATTTAATGCCCCTTTCTATGTGGTATATAACATCTAGTTTATTAACAGTTCTAGGTGCTACTGTGAAGTTTAGGCCTTTATTAAGTAATGCAAGTTAACCATTATTTAAGTTGTGGCTAGATAGATTGATAACATGCAGTTGGTTGCTCCTCGTCTCACTTGCTTGTTATTCACTGTGTGAGTTATTTGCCAGAGAAGAGATATCCAGATTGGTTAGATTCAAATGATTGGCAGTCAAATTTCACCGTTGTTTTAAAATTTGAAATTTGGCATTAAGTTTTTCTTTATTACTTTCCAAAATATGTTCAGCTGAATTATCAATGATTCTTTCAATGATAACAGCACCTATCAACTTGTGAACTATAATCCGACACAGGATAAAGAAGAAAAATGTGAAATTACATAAATCAGTCACTTCTTGGCCATCAGACACTGTTAAAAAACTAATACCCCCATTATGCCTGTTCTTCCAGAATATATGGTGTTCCCAGGGTACACAAACAAACTGTTCAACTTCGGCCGATAGTTGAGGGAATAGACAGCCCTAATTATCATCTAGCTAAGAAATTAGTGTCAACACTCAAGGAGTTGGTAGGTCATTCCCCCTCTTATATGAAGAACACACAACACTTTATAAACAAAATTAAAAGCATAACACTCGGCAAAGATGATTTTTTAGTCAGTTTGACGTTTCTGCCGTTTCCACAAATGTCCCAATCAGTGACACAATCCTTCTCCAGAATTGTGTCACTGATTGGGACATCAGAACAAATTTCTGCCCAACATTACGGCTCTTTGTCCACTTACTACATTCCAGTTACTTCGTGTGGCAAAATAATTTTTACCTACAAAAAGAAGATATGGCCATTGGCTCCCCCCCCCCCTTTCCGCAATTGCTAACTTTTATATGGAAGCTTTTGAGCAACGTGCTCTAGATTCCTTTACTCTGAAACCTACAGTTTGGCTTAGATACATTGACAATGTTTTCATTATTTGGCCACACAGCTGCCAACCATTAAACACATTCCTTAGCCATCTGAACAAACAACATGAGTGCATACAATTTACTATTGAAATTGAAAATCAGAACTCGTTTCCTTTCCTGGACACACTGGTTACACATCTTTCCTCAGACAGTCTATCCTAAATGGTTTACCGCAAGCCTACATTGGTGTATATATATGTATATATATATATATATATATATATATATATATATATATATATATATATATATATATATATGCTAACTCCTATCATCACCCTTTGCAAAAACTTGGAGTCATTAACACCCTCAAAAACAGAGCTATAACAATTTGCTCTAATGAACAAGCTCTTAAATAAGAATTAAAAATGATTAACAATACTTTTATAAATAATGACTACAGCAAAAATTCTATTAATAAAGTTCTTCATAAAACTACATAAAAAATAATATAGATTACAGCAATTCCATACATTAAAGGGTTATCAGAAAAAATTAATAGAATTCTACACCATTATATAATGCCACTTTTAAAACCACCTTTAAAATTAAGAAACATATTCAACTCCTCTAAAGATCCCCCCCCCCCCAATTGACACACCCAGGAGTTCATTGTACCTGTAACTTGCCTTATATTGGAGAAACTGGCCATACAATTCCTATCCATAAAAAAGAACACAAGCGACATATTAAATTTAACAATTTCGGGGAAGCAGATCTCTCGGATCACACTCTTAACATCCTACACCAAATTGATTGGAAAACACTTGTTCTTTACATCATACAAAAACTTGGTATGAATGGAAATTCAAAGAAGCATGTGAAATTTTGATTAACCACTCCAATCTTGACAATAATTGTGGCATAAAAATCCCAAAAATTCGGTTGGCATATATTCAGCCCACTTAGTTTTCCAGGAAACTCTAACTTCAGGATGCTAAGAGATTTTCAGCTTTTATTGGCCACTATCAATAGTGATTAGCTATAAATTATGTTATACTTCTTTAATTTTTTTATGTGAACATGTTCTCCAGCTTTAATTTTGTAACCTGATAATAATAATAATAGAGGACCAGCTTTGATGTTTTTTTTTTGTTTTTGTTTTGTTTTACACCAGAGGTTAGGCCAATAGTTTTAATGGTTAATCAGTAACTTTAGTACACAATGTAGATTGTAATGCTGCTTGTTTTTTGTATATATGTATATACTCCACGTGATGACCTTAATGTGATGGTTGAAACATCGAGTGTCTGTTTTAGTTTATGTTAAACTAAAGTTGTTGTCCAATGCTGTAGTTATTTCCATAATTTTCATAATGTCTATATAACTGTTGTGTTTTGGACAGCTTTGCTCTTGACTTCTTGTTATATAAAACTTACAGATATTTTTTGTATTCCAGTGAGTTCTGTATTATTTTTCTTAAAGTGAAAATATGATCTTGGCATCTACCTGTTTGGCTTGAACAGAGTTTGTTATTCCCCATGTTTCAGTTCCACACTTTTTCTTAGCTTTAGTCAAGTATGGTTGCATAAATCTTATCTGGTAACTGGAACACTCAGCAGGGAAATTTCCTCTATAATTCTCACATTCAATTTTTACTAAGAAGTAATTTGAACTTCTTAGTAGGTCTTCTGAGTTATACATTATAGCGCCACTTTATAATAATCCATATCTGAGCATTTCTTCTGGTTGAATATCATCTATTTCCAGCTACCTTAATGCATTTCAAGCTTGTGATGACTTTTTTTTTTTTTTTTTCTTACCTGAAGTATTGTAAGCACTCCTTATTGCATTTTTCTTCAATTTTTTTTTTTTTTTACCATGTTCTGTCTAGACTTTTCAGTGCTAATTCTGTCTTGTTAATGTTTCCTTTTTCATGCTGTTTCTCTCTCTCTCTCTGTCTCATTTCATATTAATTTCTGTTATCTTCAAAGAAATAGATGACAGAATGAGAACCTGGTATAGTGGAGAGCAATTTGCATAAATATATATGGAATAAGAGAGAAATTAGCCAAATCACATGATTGGTTTGAAAGACAGTTTTCAAACCAGTTTTCGCATAAAGATCAGTGAGATGGGTTAGAAATAAATCAGTTAATTAGACAAGATCCCTCAGATAAGAGAGTATTGAAACAAATTAGTGATGTCAGATGACATCAATGGTAGAATCATATGAAAAATGAGAAAAATAAGTTGAAACTTGACATCAATAACTTTCAAGAGTGTGTGTGAGTAGAGATAATCTAAGGTGGTGTGATCACTTAAACAGAATGATAAAAGAAAGGTTAAAAAAAAAAAATCATGAGTATGCTGATTTTTTTTCGACCAAAAAACTAATGTAATAAAAATATAACTAACACTGGATGATTTTGTGTGACATATGGAAGTCATTCATTAGATCTTTAAATACATCAGACTTTAATTTTTCTGCAAACTTACAGGCACACCTGCTGAACAATGACTGACCATTTGTCAGCTTGCACACTCCATGTCTTTCTATTTTACTTGTATTTTTGTGTAACAGTTGCTACACATTCAGTGTTTTTAGTTATGCAATGATTCATATTTAATGCTGCTTGTTGTATATTTATTTGTGTGTTTATCCTAACCGAGATGAAGCCACTAGTTTAAGTGGCAAAACTAGTATGTATATTAAATAATTATTATGACCTATAAACCCAGTGTTAGTTATATTTTAAAAACAGATTCACTTGGAGAGTTAACTTGATAGTGACAGTGATGTAACAGTGGTAAAAAATGTTCAAGAGGAATGTAGTATGGGGTACACATCAATATTTGAAATTAATCAGAAATCTGAAATGCAGAAAGACAGCTGAAGCAAATGATATTTGACCAGTGAAAGTTTTAACAACTCTTTTTGTTCCTCCTCGGGGTGCTTAAGGGTCAAAGCTATATAACTAAGAGGAGACCTCCACATGGCTTTTACAGGAATGCAAAGAAACGACTAGGGCTTCTGACCTAATGTCCAGTCCTCACCTTCTCATGGTGCACCCTGTTAGGTGTTCACCTGGATAGTGAATGAACGAGGATGGGCTGGCAATTTGGGATTTAGACGACAAAATTGTATTTTTATTGGCTTAAACCAAAATATCAAATGATGGTACAACATGACAGAATTTCATACTGGCTGGGGGGGGCATGAAATTCTTGGCAGGAAAAAGACCCAAAGGAAGACCAAGATATAGGTGGATTGATACAGTAGTGCCTTAGAAGACAGAAATATAAGATCCGATATGTTTTGACAGGTAACAGACTGATTTGGAGGAAAATTGTAGATAGGAAGCTAGGAATGATGTAAATTTTTCCTGTAGTACTATCATATCCTGTACACTCCTTCCTCCTCTCCTTCTCATCATCATCATCAACTGTTTCAGAATAAGTGCATAAACTTTCATGTTTCTAGAAATTAAACATGGAAACTAAAACTTAGATAAAAAATAAAATTTGGGTAAAATCCAAGGCATTTTCAGTACATTGACAATGGGACAGAATTAAAATGCAAATAACAGAAGTAATTTAAAAAGCTCTACCATAGTATAAGAAAAACGGCAAACAGTTAACAAATTTTAAAGTTAAAAAAAAAAAAAAATTAGTATGTGCACGTGCGCGCACACACACAAAATAAGACAATAATTAGGATTTACAGACAATTCATTAAAATTTTCACATAAAGAGGATAACCAAAAGACCATCTGATCTGTTTAAATTTGGATGATATAGAAAGACCCCACAGCTCTCTGTATGTAAACGTTTTGCAAGATCTACTTTTGTGTAAAAGCTTATTTGTTTTTTCTTTCCTAAAGTACTCTTTATTTGCTCAAGATATCATATTCACCTAGGCTAGATTTGCTTAGATTTGTGTTGCTGGATATATCAGAATTATGTTCCTCACAATGGACAGCTGTAGACTGACCAAGCATAGAGTACTTTGTAAAAAATCAAAAGTAGATTCCTTTGTAGAACATTTATATAAAGAAGTCTGTGAGGTCCTTCTGCATCATCCAAGTTTAAACAGATTGGATGGCCTTCCGATATCCCCTTTATTGGAAATGTTATGAAATCAATCATCTGTACAGTCCTGATTATTGTCTTATTGCATTTATGTTCATGTATTTATCATTTAATTAGGAATTTGTGACCGCTTGCTGTCCTACTTATGCTACAGTGGTGCTTTTTAAAATGCTTCTGTTATTTGCACTTTGTGTTCCATTTTCAATATACATCTCAAGATCTGAATAGTATTATAAGAACAAGCAAAGAGTGTGAGATTTTTTTTGTTGTTGTTTTGTTTTTTAAAGTAAAATGTATAAATTGAGGTGGAGAATTTAAATAATTTTTTTAGAGAACTGTGGGACACACAACAGTTTTAGTATTGTCTTCATGTTCATATTGATGATTTCTCATTGCATATTCTGGATTCTCTCAACATATTTTTAACACATCTAAACAATCAGCATCCCAGGATCTAGTTTACATTAAAAAAAAAAAAAAAGAAAGAAAATAACAAGTCTCCCTTTCCTAGACACTTTAATTGCATGCCAGCCTGATAGATCCCTGGTATTCTCTGTTTACAGAAAACCCACATACACCAATGGATACATTCAGAGTCCCCCCAACAGTATGGAATTGTTAAAACTTTATATAACAGGCCTAATTTGATCAGTTCAGATAAGAGTGTCCACTACCTTCACAAAACCTTCTTAGCAAATGATGCCAAACCAAAAACTTCTTGGGCATGAATTCTTCATCCTCAAATGTTTTAGGGACCCTAATAAAGTCACAACCAAATACTGATACTGTGGATACAGCATTTGGTAACATAAGTAAGAAACAAAAGATATATGATACTACTATAAATGTACAAGTGTTTTTGAATATCCATGCAACAGGTGAAAACCCAATAGGGAAAAGTCACTCTACTTTATTCAAAAGGGTTTAGAAGGACTTGCAGGTCCTCCCAAAACTGTTAAGAAATTATGTTTTGATGATATCCTTGTGGAAACATTATGACAGCAACATTCCACAGTAACACTGCATAAAACACTCAATTCCTGTATAAGAATGGGATCTCCTTGATGGTCCTTATGAGGAGATATGTTCAGAGCTTAAAGATCAGGGAGTGATGGGTGTGAGACATCCTGATATGTAAGGATGGTCACCTGGTTCCAACCAGGAACATCATCCTTACTTTTGATAGACTTAAGCTGCCGACATCTGTAAAAGCAGGGTATCTCAGCTGTCCTGTTAGTGTACATTCTTAATTTGCTAAGATGCTTTAAATGTCAGAAATATGGGCATGCCCAAACTGCCTGTCATAGCTTTACCACCTGTGCTCAATGTGGTAATAAAGAGCATGATAACAAATCATGCTCAGCAAAAAAAGCTAAATGTATCAAACTGTCAGAGAGATCATCTAGCTTACTCTCGTGTATGTCAGAAATGGAAAGATGAAAAAGATATACGAAAAATTAAAACAATAAAACATATCAGGATGCAAAAAGAAAGCTAGTTACCACCACACCTGTTCTGAGATCCTTGTATGCTGAGAAGGTAACAATTAAGAAAGCGTCAACAGCAACTCAAACTTGTATGTCTATTCCACATCTGATAATTTCATCGTACCTGAACTTTATGATCAAGAGTGCTTCTCTATTGAGTGCATCAATCGCATGATGCAGACAACTCCAAAAATGGTTCCATTCAATGGCAACCATCATCATCAAAATTCCTGATATGTACCCTCGTGGGGCTGTAGAGAATATTATGATAGTACTACATGAAGAACTTACATCATTACTTACTTCCTATCAACAATTTTCCTCCAAATTAATCTGTTATCTGTCAAGATGCCGACATTATCAGATCTTATATTTCGGTTTTCTGAGGCACGTTTCACTGTATCAATCCACCTATATCTTGGTTTTTCTCTAGGTCTTTTTCCTGCCAACCTGGTAGAGAACACTTGTTTTGATAATCTTTCCTCTCCCATTCTGTTTAAGTGACCATGATCCCTGAGATTAGCTCTGCTAACACATTCCTGGATGCTAACAATCAAGTTCTTTCCAAATATCCTCATTTTTAATATGATATTATCATTGATGCCATCTGTTCACCCCTAATCTTTCTCAGGACTCTCATATCTGTGGCTCTAGTCTTTGGTCAAGTGTTTTATTTCTGACAAAGCTCTTCAGATCCATAAGTTAAAATGGCTTCAACACTGTCTTGTATACAGCTAATCTACTGTTCTGGCTAATTTCTCTCTTATTCCATATAAATTTATTTGGTTGACTTCCTGCCATACCGGCTTTGTTGATTCTGTTGTCTATTTCCATATTTAATTTGCCATCTTCACTAAAAATTGTGCCTAAGGAGCTGAAATGTTTTACTTGTCCTATATGTTCTCCATTCATGATTCAGTTAATATTTTCAGTGTTTCTGATAATTTTCATTGTCTTTGTCTTGTTATTGCTGATTTTCATAACTTATTACAACAGTTATTTAATTTAGTCAGGAAATCTTACAGACTTATACTGAATTTATTTAAAAGTATAACATCATCTACATAAAGAGCTGAGATTAACATCTCCAAATTTGATATCAGGTTTAATACCGCTTTCCTTCATAAGGTAGTCTATATGGATAATGACTAACAGAGAGGATAATATAGATCCTGGTCTGACACCAGATTTAATATGAAACCATCTTCCTGTGCTTCTTTCAATTCTAACTGCTGACTTACAACTCAAAGACTAAGTATTGCTTGATATAATGTCCCATTAACACCATAATAACTGTAGTGCTTTGGATAGCTTTTCTTTTGGCATCTTGTCATATGCCTTTTTGCAGGTCTACAAAACTTAAATACAGATCTTTGATATCCCACGATTTCTGAACTATTTGTTCAGAACTAAGTTCCGATTCTAATTATTGATTTACAACTTAAGTAGAGGCTATTTATTGCTCTATAGTTGTAGCATTCTTAATAATAAAATAAGATAAGATAATAAAAAAGAAAATCTTTCATTTTTATTATCTTATCACGTCTTTTCCAGATCTACAGAAGCTTAAATTAAAGTCTTTGTTAAATTGCCAGAATTTCTTGACTATTTGTTGTAGGGGAAAAAAAAATTTATTTGTTCTGACAATTCAGCTTATTCCTCACTATTCTTTTCCATTATTTTTTCTTAACCTCTTTCTTCTTCTTCTATAAATTTTATCTGGAATTTTCTCATTCAATTTTTATCATTTTTATAAATGGTTACAAGAACTCTGCCAGAATATGACTTGAATTGTCAAATGTAAAATTTTTATATCTTCATATTTCAGTATTTCTGATTGAGTATAATTTTCTCCTTGCTTGCTAACCTGGTTGGCTGAATTATTATCTGTATTCCAACCAACAGATTGGGATTTTGAATCCCATGATGGTCATCAATTTCTGTGGTTGTCTTTAATAGTACATGAATTTCATCACCTGGTAAAAGGCTATTGCCATCAAACTTAATGGAGGCTGGAAGTGGATTAAGTAAGTTCCAAGTTTGGTATCCAAGTTAGAATTTATAGATTATCTAACACTTAGCCCACCTTTTGTACTAATATTAACATACTATATGCTAATGCTCTTTCCACATTTTCAATTATTCATGCTTTTTTTTCCTACTTCCAATACATACATGTACTGTATATCATAAGCGTAGTGCATATTACAAACCGTGTTGTACATGTCCTACACATAACTCTTTTATTTTAGTGAATATTAATAATTTTAGTATTTATTTATTTTTGTTTGTATCTTACTTATTTTAGTAAGTGTGTGTGCATGTTTGAGAAATTTAATATGGATATTGTTTAGAAAGCATGTTTTTTCATGGCACCAATGCGTACAAGGAAAATGACAGCCAATGCTTCCTTGTTTGCAGAGTTTACATGAGGGATTTTGTATGATGTAGTTATGTTCTAAATATTCATTGCCAAGAGTGAATGTGCTGCAAAAGCTAGAATGGAAAGAGAGTTGATTGTAAATGTTTCATGTGCCAGTGCAAGAAATGTGAATCATGTGGAAAGTGAAGTGACGAATATTTATGATGTAAGGAAAGAATAGCAAAAATGTTGTGATGAATGTGAAAGTAGTGAATGATAGTGTGCAGAATGAGAGCATGAAAGCAGTGGCTGAAAGTAATATGGGTGATAAAGTGACATTAAGGAGTGAAATAGCACTCTTACGTTGCATTCTTCACAGGACAAAATGGGAACTAGAGCATCTGGAGAAATGATTGTCATGTGGTACAGCAGGTGGGAGAATGAAAGAAAAAGTCAATTCAGAAAGTATGAGAAACTGGAAATAAGGAGAAGGTATTGTGTGAAGATTCGGTGATAAGAGGTATTGAGCAAGTGATAAAAGCATGTTTCTCAGGTGCAAAAATCAAGGATGTTAATGATGCTGTTAGTTTGCAGAAGGGAGATGATAATTGTTATGGTAGGAACAAATTATTTGAAAGGGGAGAAAAGATATGAAAAAGTTTTGAAAGAAGCAAAAATGAAGAGTAAAAAAGTAAAATTCGTGAGTCTGCTGAATTGGTATGACAGGACAGAGTTGAGAAGAACCATGCTTACTAATGAGTCAATGAAAAAATTGTGCAGTAAGAATGGTGTGGTTTATTGATGTATAGAGTGAATTGATGAATGAAAACAGATTGCATTTAAATGGTTTTGGAGCTAGATGTTTGGAGAAAGTTTTGTTTAGTTGAGAGTTTGGAAGTGCAAATCCAAGAAAACTAGAGATATTAAGGAAGATGCAATCAATCATGTGTCTCACTATGATTATGCAATGATACTAAGGCAGAAGCAATGGAGAGGTCATATTTACCTATACGAGTTGCCAAAAGGTGTACAACCTTATTATTAAATTACTCTGGATTATTGCTTCTGCCTTAGTACCACTTCTGGGTCTGGCTCCCACTGACGAGACCTCAATGAAGGTTGAAACTGGTCTGGGTAGTGGCCATTTTCCTTAATGCATAGCATTATACATGTCCGCAAGGAGATGTGCTTTGCATTATGGGAGTTACTAAGACAAGTAGTGATGAGAGCTTGATCCACCTTTACCACAAGTTGCCTCAGTCCTGAAGATACTTCAGGCACAAACTTTGTTTGCTTACACTTGGATAAAGGATTAAACTAAATTTATTATAATCCGTTGAGCTATTTTACCAATGTTTGCTATATGCTCTCTGAACTTGAACTCTTTATCTGCTACTATCTAAGTCCATAGCCTCATTCAAACCTTTCATTTTGCAACATTAAATTGACAATCATTATCCTTTGCCCACAGTGCTAATTTATTTAAATCATCCTGCAAGATATCCACATCACCATTATCAACTATTGCTCTCCCCAGTTTTCCATGCAAACAAGTGAATATCTTTCCCTATGTCATTGATATACAAATTAAAGAGTAGTGGCCCTAGTACCAAACCCTGAGGTATCCACTAGTTACCATCATTCTCCTAGATTTCACTCCACCATATATTACTCCTCAGGACCCTGCTGTCCACCCAAGACTGGCTAACTTGGCTATGGCTGAGAAAGATCCTTAAGCCCCTCACGTTGTCGACAGGAATCTAACCTAGGACACTCCTTCCCCAGGCATGTGGTTACGAAGCGCATAGTCACTAGGCTAACTGCGCAAACATAGATTTTTATTGTCACTCTGACCTATAAAAACTAATACATTAGAAAAATGTGTGTGAAAGTTCAGTTATGGTATGCAGACATCTTCGAACATGGTTATGTATGTGGCAAAGGTGGGAAAATATGCTTTGGGTTCAGACATTTTAAGTATGTCTAGGGAGGGAAAAGAGAAAATTCTAGAACGAGACCAAATAGATTGCATATCTTATTATAAGAAAGGCTAGGTGGTTATTTATTATGTCTATAAACAAATGCCAGGAGCATCAGAAACAAAACAGTTGAGTTCGTTGCTTTAGTGAAAACGATGTAGCCTAAGATTGTTGGCATTAGTGAAACCTGGCTATCGGAATCAAATATGATAACTGGGATCAAATGTACTGGGTATACTATTTTTAGGAATGACAAAAGAGATGGAAGAGGAGGAGGAATACTACTAATGATATCAGATGACTTAAGTCCGATTAGGGTAGAAATGCAAGAAAACAATAATGGTAACAATGTCCCATATAGTGGTGAGTTTGAGTCTATCTGGTATGAAGTGGAGTTTAACAGAATGAAATATATGGTGGGGTATTGCTACAAACCTGATGGCTCATTTGCAGGGATGAAGAAATGCATCGATAATTTAGCCTTATGGACTACTTTAATTTAACAAACATTGATTGGGTAGAATAGAAATCTCATAAGAAAGAAGAGAAATTTATTGAATTGTTGCATGACAACTTTCTCAAGAAGCATATGAAAGAGGGAACTCGAGGTCAAAGAGTGTTGGATTTGCTCATTGCTTCAGAAGGGGTATTTGTTAAGAATATGGCTATTTTACCGCCAATTGGTGACAGTGATCATGCTGTGTTTTTTTGGGAAGTATCTGATTGTATTGATGCTCTGATTAAAACAGGATACATGCTGTGAGCTGCAAAGCAAATTATGATCAACTTAGGAGAATATTATCTTTGTTCCCATGATATCGGTTATTGAATAGGATAAATGTAATCAATGCATGGGAATCATTGAAAAAGTGCTTAAATGAGGTGGTATCTGAATGTATCCTTAGTGTTCGAAGAATAAATAGGTTGAGAGTGAAATGGATGTGCAACCTTATTAAGTGAGGGATTCACAAGAAGATGATTTGAAAAGAATATCTGAGAATAACAGTGAGAGGAGTTATGAAATATATAAAGCTCAGGCCAGAAAAGTAACAAGTATTGTGTGGAAAGCTAAATCGGAGTATGAAAAGAAATTGGCCATGCAAGCTAAAGGCAGTCTGAAAGAATTTTATTGTTAAAAGAAAGAATGAATGTGAAAGAATAACTTTATTGAAGGCAGATGGTACTCAAGTATCAGCAGCTCGAGGAGTACGAAGATAGCAAATTTCTTTTTGTCAAGAGCTTTATTTAGTTTGTTTGTAATGTCCTCTAATAACATAGTTGTGCTCTTCGTTTTCTGTAAACTGTACTGCTTTTGTGAGGTGATGCTATATTTCTGTAAGTAGTTTTGCAGTCTTGTGTGTATTACTTTTTCAAGAAGTCTAGAGATTAAAGGCAAGTTAGCTATTGGTCTGTAGTTGTGAACGTAATTTCTTTTCCATATTCGTAGATAGGTGTAACTGTAGCAGTTTTTAGTTGTTTGGGAATAGTGCCAGTATTGAATATCATGTTTACAAGTTTCAGAAGTACAGGATTTAGTTGTTCAAAATGTGTAAGGAGACCTGTGAGTCTGATTTGTGATTAATTCCTAGACTCTTCTTTTGCTTTAATTATGAGAGAGCATCTTTCAGTTCTAATTTGAATACAGGACGAAAGTACATTGTTTGCTGTTGAATATGGGTTAATAGTATTGTTTTGGCCTAATTGGAAAAGTATCTTTTTTGAGTTATATCATCATCATCAAATTCCTGCCATGTACCCTCAAGGTGTGTACAGGATATGATAGTACTACATGAAAAAATTACATCATTACTAACTTCCTATCTACAATTTTCCTCCAAATCAGTCTGTTACTTGTCAAGACTCCAACATTATCAGATCTTATATTTCTATCGTCTAAGGCACTTTGTACCGTGTCAATCTACCTATATCTTGGTTTTCCTATGGGGGTCGTTTTCCTGCCAACCTAGCAGAGAACACTTGTTTTGCTAATCTTTCCTCTCCCATTCTATTTAAGTGACCATACCACCTGAGATTAGTTCTGCTAACGCGTTCCTGGATGCTGACAATGTCAAGTTCTTTCCTAATATCCTCATTTTTAATATGATATTGCCATTGATGCCATCTGTTCACGCCTCTAATCTTTCTCGGGACTCTCATATCTGCAGTCTCTAGTCTTTGGTCAAGTGTTTTACTTCTGACCCAGCTCTCAGATCCATAAGTTAAAACTGGTTTGAACACTCTCTTGTATACAGCTAATTTAGTGTTCCGACTAATTTCTCTCTTATTCCATATGAATTTATTCAATTGACTTCCCACCATACCAGCTTTGCTGATTCTGTTGTCTATTTCTATATTGAATTTACCATCTTCACTAAAAATCATGCCTAAGTAGTTGAAATGTTTTACTTGTTCCACAGGTTCTCCGTTCACAACACAGTTGACATTTTCAGCGATTCTTCCTATTTTCATTGTCTTTGTCTTTTTATTGCTGACTTTCATACCATATCTATTACAACAGTTATTCAATTTAGTAAGGGAATCTTGCAGACTTGTAGCAGATTTATTTAGAAGTATAAGATTGTCTGCATAAAGCTAAGAGCTGACATTAACATCTCCAATTTTGATATCATGTTTAATACCACTTTCCTTCATATGGAGAACATAACCATACTTGTAAGCTGACAGAAAAAGATAATCAGATTGAATCTATGGGAAACGACCCTGGAATGGAAAAGGGAAAACGAAAATGGAAACGACAAAATATAATACACATAGCAAACTGGAATGTAAGAGGAATAGCATATAAACAGATAGAATTAGACCAGTTATTAAATGAAAGAAATTTTAAAATAGCGGTAATCACTGAAACAAAAAAGAAATTAAAAGGAACTATGAGAACTGAAAATTTTAATGTGATATACAGTAGAGTCGACAGAGACCAAAGAGTACAAGCAAGAATCATGATTTGGATTCATAACTCTCTTTCAAAACAGTTAAAACATTATAAATTATGGAATGAAAGAATAATAGAAGCTAGAATAAAAATAGATAGAGGCTATTTAACAATAATTGGTTTATATTATTATTATTATTATTATTCAGGCCTCCAAGGAGTCAAAAGACTCATCGAGGTCCTTCCTAAGACATAAAGTCTGTCAAAACTCATCGAGGGGAAGTTCCCCTCTGAGAAACACAAAGTCTATCATACCACTCTTTAAACTCACTGACCGTTCTCGCTCCCACCACTCCATCAGGCAATGCATTCCACGGCTCAACCACCCTCCACACAAAGAAACCACTCCTTGCCCTCTTGCTCACGGTTTCCTTTCGTAACTTCCAGGGATGGCCTCTTGTCATCACTCCTTCCCGCTGATCAACCAAGCGAAAGAACTCCCCAGTGTCAACCCTGTAACCACCTCTCAACAGTTTAAAAGTCTCAATCATATCACCTCTCCCTCTTCTATCCACCAAACTCTGCAGTCCACATTCTCTCAGCCGATTCTCATAACTATCCTTGTACAGTCCTGAAACCATCTTTGTCATCCGTCTTTGTATCCTTTCCACAGTTAATTTATCCCCTTCAAATCCTGGGGACCAAATCTGAGAACAATAGTCCAAGTGTGGTCTGATCAGAGACTTATACAACGGAATGATAACCCTCTTATCTCTGCAGGTCAGTGTCCTTCTCATAATAGCAGCAATCCTCTGTGTTACCTTCACCACCTTTGCAATATGTCCCCTGAACTTCAGGTTTCTATCAATCATCAACTCCAGATCTCTTGTCTCCCCTACTTCCTCCAGTATAACTCCTCCCATAGAGTATGCAGCATCCCATCGATGTTTCCCAAACCTCAAGACCTTACATTTTGCTGCATTAAACTGACACCCCCATTCATTTGCCCATCTATCTAGCTTATTTAAATCCTCTTGCAGGGCTACCACATCTGCACTATTACTAATAATCCTTCCCAGCTTCGCATCATCCGCAAACAACTGAATATCCCCCTGCAATTCACTGGCTATGTCATTGATATAAAGGTTAAACAATATAGGTCCTAGTACTGAGCCCTGTGGGATCCCACTTGTAACCCTCTGCCTCCTGGAAACTGCTCCACCATACACAACTCTCTGATACCTATCAGACAGCCAATCCTGAATCCAGTTGACCAATTTGACATCCAGACCCATGTGCTGCAACTTAAATATCAGCTTATCATGTGGCACCCTGTCAAATGCCTTCGCCAAGTCTAAGAAAATTGCAGTATATGCCTTTCCCTCATCTAATGTTCTTGTAACTTTATTATAAAAGGCTAGCATATTGCTAAAACAAGAGCGTCCTTTCACAAATCCATGTTGATTCTCACAGATAACATTACCCTCATCTGCCCAATGCTGTATACAGTCCCTCACTACTTTCTCCAAGATCTTAACAACTACTGATGACACACAGACTGGCCTATAATTAGACACTTCCAGTCTGTTACCACCCTTATGCAATGGCACTATCTTACCTTCCTTCCATTCCCTGGGCACCTTTGCCAAAGCCAGACTTTCATTGAAAAGCCACGTTAAAGGTATTGTCAATTCCCTAGCACATTCTCTCAAAACTCGTGGCGAAATACCATCCAGTCCCACAGCTTTACTGACATCCAGAGTACTCAGTATCTGAAACACACTCTCCTCCTGTACCTCCAGACCTCGTACCACTCCTATCCCTCTAGCATTAAAACTGACTCCTCTAGGATGAAATACTCCAATAAAGTGTTCATTGAACAATTCCACTATGTCCTCTGCATCAGTCACTCTATTCCCATTTTTATCCCACAATATCATTCTTCCACAGTCATTTCTCCTCCTACTGGCCACATAGCTAAAAAATTCCCTAGGATTTTCTTTGGATCTTAGGGCCAATCTCCTCTCATATTCCAGTTTCGCTTTCCTTACCACACTGGTCACTCTTCTGGCCTGTGTCTTATATTCCTCATGCATCTCTTCACCTGTCTCCTTATATCTCTTCCATAGCCTCTTTTTCGCATGCAATTCCTGCTTAATATTGTTTGTCATCCACTTTACTCCAAATTGCGTCCTCTTCTTCTTCACTCGTGGTATACAACTTACCATTGCTGATAACAAATATTCTTTCACAATTTCCCACTCACTGGTGATATCCTGGTCTTTCAATTCCTCCCTCCATGAAACTTCCCAAAGTTGACGTCTAAGACTATTATAATCACCTGCCTTATAATTCCACATAAGTTCCCGTCTCTTTGATACTCCTGCATGTCTATTCATTTTCCAAGTCAACGCCATATGGTCACTCTCTCCAACTGGTGGGAGAGACGTCAAACTCAGTTATTATCAACTCTTCTGCTGCTATAACCAAATCCAAAACTTTTGAACCTCTTGTTCCCTCTGTTACATGTTGCCTAAGACATTTGTCCCTCAAGAATTCTAGAAATTCCATTCCCCTATTGCTACATGCATCTTCCTCTCTCCAATTTATACTACTGAAGTCAAAATCTCCCATAACAATCATTCTTCTTGCACTTGCTAAACTTAGCTGTCTAAACATCTCCTGGTCCCCATCCTCTGTGCTCCTGGGTCTGTAGCAACACCCCACTAAATATCCTGTCTTGCCTACCTCTACCTCACACCATATGCTCTCAAAATCATTTGTCTCACTTCCTTCCAAATTCTCCACTCTTAGAGGACATAGGTCATCACTTATCATAAGCAGCACCCCACCACCATGCTTTCCCCTCCTATCCTGACGATAAATGCTATACCCAGCGACTTCTATTCCTGTTGTTATATCCCCTTCTGTCAACCACGTCTCAGTGATCGCAATAATTTTTGGCCAGGCTGATGCTATCTGCGCCACCAATTCCTCTCCCTTACCTGACATTGTCAGCGGTGTTACCTGACATTGTCTCCCTTCTCCGGTATCCATTCCCACAAGAGGCCACCCATGCTATATGCCCCAGAAGAAGGAAGAGAACAGGATGATATTGATTTTTATAATCAGCTACAAAACATATATAATAAAATAAATAAAAATGATTTCATAATTTTAGCAGGAGACTTAAATGCAAGAATTGGAAACACGAAAATTAATAATAATATAGGAATACATGGAGAACACACTCTAAACAGAAATGGTAAAAAATTGATTGACTTTGTAGTTTATAATAACCTAAAAATAATGAATTCCTTCTATAAACATAAAGATATACATAAATATACTTGGGCAGCAAGAGGATGGAAATCAATATTAGATTACTTCATATTAAATGAAAAGACATCAAAATTTTCACTAGATGTTAGAGTTCACAGAGGATATGAAATAAGCAGTGACCACTTCCTTGTTAAAATAAAATTAAGATTACCACCTAAATGACTACAAGTAACAAGAACAGAAAGAAAAATTGAAACATTTGTTTATAAAACTAGACTATCGAATGACACAAATCTACAATGGCTATATGAACAAAGAATTAACCAGTATCTAGATAAAATAAAACAAAATGAAGAAATAGAAATAGAATGGCTTAATATAAAAACGATACTAAAAGCAGCAGCAAATGAAAGCTTAGGAAAGACCAAAAAATTCAATAAAAGAAAAAAACTGAAGATCTGGGATGATACAATCAAAGAAATAATCAAAAAGAAAAAAGAAGCCTATCACAAATGGTTAAGCAGTAAAAGATTAGAAGGTGAAATAGAATATAAAAGAATAAGAGCCATAGCTAAAGGAGAAGTCAGAAAAAGACATAGAGAATCATGGAATAAATTTGTTTCTAATTTAGAACATGATTTATATAAAATAAGACCCAATCCATATAAGATTTTGAAACACCTAAATGCAGATACCAAAGAAAATATAAAATTAAACTCTGAATTGAAATTAGAAGAATTCCTAAATTACTACACAGAACTGTGGACAGACAAATATTTTAAAAAAGACAACTGGCAAACAATTAATGAAAATGAAAAGGAAATAACTGAAGAAGAATTAGAAATCAGCCTGAAAGAAACAAGAAACAGAAAATCACCTGGAGAAGATAAGCTAGGTTCAGAACTATATAAATACGCAGGAACAAGATTCAAAGGAAGACTCTTATTATTTTTAAATAAAATTTACTCACCTAGTATCCCCCCCAATAGAATGGAAAAAAGCAATTGTGATTCCTATCTTTAAGAAAGGTAATAGAGATGACCCTAAAAACTATAGAGGTATCAGTATACTAAATTCATGTTACAAAATCTTAAATAACAAACTAATGAAATATTCCGAAAACTTTATTCGAGAGGTACAAAATGGATTTAGAAAAGGATGATCATGTATAGACCCAGCCTTCTGCCTAAAATTAATAATAGAGAAAAGAATAGAATATAATTTAGAAACACATATTGCATTTATTGACTTTGAAAAAGCATTTGACAAAGTTAAAAGAAACATATTATTTAACTTACTAAAAGAAAGACAAATACCAAATAATATCCTAAAAGCTGTCACAAGTATATATGAAAATAATCAAATACAAATAAGATTAAATCACAAGCTATCATATACAAGAGAGATAAACCAAGGGGTGCGACAGGGATGTCCCCTCTCAGCAACTCTTTTTAATATGTACTTAAATGAAATAATAAAATGGAGTAAAAATTTACTTCAAGGAATTAAACTTTCACCTACAGTTAACTTAAACTCTCCTCTTTGCAGACGATCAAATAATAATTACAAATTCTGAAGATAACTTACAGAAAGCTATTTTAAATCTAAATGAGATATCCAAAGATTATGGTATGATAATATCAACAGAAAAATCAAAAACTATGGCCTTTAAAGGACAAGATCCAGCAAGAACTAAAATAGTATTAGATAACAAGATCTTAGAACAGGTGAATTCATTTAACTACCTAGGATGTATGATCACTTATGAAAATGAAAAAGATATAAACATAAAAATTGCAAAATATTTAAAAATAACAGGAGTAATTAACTCTATATTTAAACCAAACCTAGTTCAAAAACAAACCAGGCTAAAAGTATACAATACATTAGCCCTACCGGTCTTAATGTATGGAAGCGAAATCTGGACAATAAAACAAAAAGACAAACAAAGATTAACAACAGCAGAAATGAAGTTTATGAGAAAAACTGCAAAGTATACCCTATTTGATCACAAAAGAAACGAAGATATTATGAAAGAATTAAACCAAGAACCAGTAATTGAAAAAATTAAAAAATATAAACATAGATGGATGGAACACGTTCAAAGAATGAAAACAGAAAGATTACCAAAACAAGCCTTAAAGTACAAGCCATTAGGAAAAAGAAAACCAGGACGTCCTCTTAAACAATTCAACGATGACTTGTAAGGCTGGAACAGGCCATACTAGGCCTAAATCCTTGATACGTATGATGATGATGATGAATTTTGATATCATGTTTAATACCACTTTCCTTCATAATGTGATCCATATAGATAATGAATAACAGAGGGGATAATGTATATCCTTGTCTCACACCAGATTGAACATTAAACCATCTTCCTGTACTTCCTTCAATTCTAACTGCTGGCTTACAACTCAAATAAAGACAAAGTATTGCTTGATATAATGCCCCATTGACACTATATAACTGTAGCGTATTGAATAGCTTCTCTCTTTGCACCTTGTCATATGCCTTTTCCAAATCAACAAAACTTAAATACAGATCTTTGTTATATTCCCGTGCTTTCCTCGACTATTTGTCGTAAAGTGAAGATCTGATCCTGACAGCCTCTATTTGTCTTGAATCCAGCTCATTCTTCACCCAGCTTTTGTTCTCAATCGTTTCTCTTCAAGTATACATGCATAGATCTTGCCAGGAACACTTAGTAGGGAAATACCTCTGTAATTCTCACATTCAGTTTTATTTCTCTTTTTATATATGGGTACTATGAGAGCCTCTATTCCCATTATCGGGAATTCTTCCCTCTGTCCAGGCTTTCTGAACTATGCAGTGCAGCCACTATAAGAATTTTCTACCACCATACTTCAGCATTTCTGGTCGAATATCATCTACTCCTGCTGCCTTTCCACATTTCAAGCCTTTGATGGCTTTTTCTACTTCAAGTATGGATATGTATTCCTGACTACATGCCTGGTCAGTGTTTTTTACCACTGTGCTGTCATCACTGCTTGTTTCATATAGCAGTTTTTCAAAGTAATTACTCCATACTTCAAGTATATCTTTTTCTTCCGTTTTCATGTCACCTTTATCATCTTTAACTCTTTTACAGCACTCTTTCCTCCATTCTTAAGCTTCTTCAACAACCTCCAGAATATTTTGCCACCTTCATGATATTTATTTTCTATGTTCTTGCCAAAGTGTTCCCATGACTTTTGTTTAGCTAGTTTTACACAGTGTTTAGCATTCTTGCATTTGTCTCTGTATTCTCTAACAAGTTGACTTATTTGCCAGGAACGTTTGATATGCTTTCTTCTTTTTCTTTCACTGCCTCCACCATGGAGTTCTAATTTTTCTATCCTTGCAGACAACTTCACTACATGCCTCTCTAGCTGAATCAATCAGGGCTTTCTTCAAGGCTTGCCACTGAATATCCAAGATTTGGTTCCTATTCTCAAACTCTTTCATTTTTTCTTCAATAATCTTTGTGTATTTTAGTCTACAGTTCACATCTGTGAGCTGCTCAACTTTTATTCGCTTTAAAACTTTCTTACATGTTATAAGTAATTCTGCGAGTCCCTTCTGGTTCTTTTCTTGACCGAAGTTTTTGGTGAAAAAATCTTGTGGGGAGGTTTACCTTTTTTGGATTAATAGTTCATTAAGTGTAGACTATGTTTCTTTAATGTTGGCACTATATTCTGTGAATTTCTGATAGTAATTGTGTCTTTTTTGCACTCCTAATTTTAGCTGTTAGTTGATTTCTTGTGTTTTTGTAAATTGTTTGTAGGTGAATGTCATTGGGTGACTTTTTTTTTTACTCTTCCATAGAATGTCTTTTATTGCAATGCTTTTAAGGATGTCCTCATTTATTCATGGATTATTTAGTATGTCTCTTGTATCTTTGGTGGTTTGTTGCTTTTCTGTATGTTTCTGTAAACGGAAATTTTAGGCTGTCGTATAAAGTTATTGGATTATTTATAGTGCTAGCTTGTCCCAATTTGTGTGTTTTATAAGGTTATCAGCGATGCTTTTTACTATGATAGTAGTGTGTTGTTTATCTAGTGGAGTTTTATAGCATTGGGTAATGTAACAGTGGTCTTGTGGAATGACGTTGCGATAAAGTAGTAGTCAGTTAATTTAGTGGTTACCGATGATGTATATGTGTTAGTAGGAGCCAGTATGTTTATGTGGTCTATGCAATTGTGTTAGTGTGAGTCGTTTAGAATTTCTTCTCTTGTTGTGGGGTGGGGGGGTTATAGTCAGGTTTATGTTGTGCTGGCTTAATATGTCAAGATATGTGTTAGTGGTTGGAGAGTCATGGTCGAGAGTGTTAATGTTGATATTACCAATTAGGGTAAGCCTATCTGTTGTGTGATTGCTGATGTCATTTAGTCATGTTTCTAATTCTTTTAGGAAGCTGAGAGGGTTTCTGTTTGGGGGTCTATATATTCTGTTTATCGTATATTTGTGGTTGTAGTTGGTCATGATTTCCAAATGTAATGTTTCTGTATGTTCAAAAGTGGTTATGGTTTTGGTCACACACTGTGTTTTTCATTTTCAAATGCGATTATGCCACATCCTCTTTTTTGTGGTCTCCATAATGTGTAACATTGGTAATTTTTAATGTTATATGCAGATGCTTTTGTATCACATATAGAAACTTTGGTCAAGATTGAAACATCAATATATGGCAGGAGGTTATTGACCAGGGTTGACAGTTGTGTAGTAGGGTGAGTTCAGAATTTGTACAGAAGTTATCTATCCAATTATTTAAAGATTCGAATACAAACACAGTTAACATTTTCCTATTGAATGTTCGGCTGGATTTATTGTAGCCATATTAGTGTGAGAAAATAGTGTAAAACTTGTTCTTTATAGTATAGAAGGGGGGGGGAGGTTTAAGCACTTCATTGGGAGCTTGTTAGATCAGAGTCACATGAGATAATATGAATACGACTGTTATCGTCCTTTCGCATAAAGACCTGGAAATCCTTACTCCATAAAAACTTATAGTTTTTTTCTTGTTTTTGTCCTCGCTTGGTACAATAAGTTTCTGTAATATGGGATCCAGTGTTCTGTTATGTAGATTGGAGTTGAGGGTTGCCCATTATTGAAAACTGATGTTGTTGGCTCTACCTTCTTGCTTGCAGCTAGGATGTGATCTCTCAAGCTTTTATTGGTGACGGGTGCAATTACAGGTGGTGGTCTCTCTTTATTTCGTTGCGGTCCTTGATTTATGGAGGTGATATCATTGGATGCGACCGGTACACTGATTGCTGTGCCAATCAATTGTATTAGAGAGTTCAGATCTTCTGACCCTGTTTTGGGTATCCCATCTATTTGCCGTTCTTTTTTTGTAAGACATTTTCCATCTGAGATTTGTGGGTTTTCGCTTCTTTTCTCAACCTTCGTTCTCACACTTAAGAATTTGTTGTTCTTCCATTACTGCTAACAGATCAGATTTAATAGCATGCATAGCTCCAAGCATTTCTTTCATGTTATTGTATTGTAAATAGTGTTCGTAATCCTTAAATTTTTGATTAATTTGCTCCATATGAAAATTAAGTGTTTCTTTCATCATATTTTTAAAGGAATCTAAATTATCAGTATCAATAACAGTGAGGTCAGGAATTGACTTTCCTTTCCTTTCCTTATTTTGCTGCTTTTGCCCAGGGATTGATTTTTGCATTTCAGTTTTTCTCGGCATTGGGCAGTACCATTCGGTGCTTTTAGTTAATCCTTTTACCTTCCGGGTGCTTTTGGAAATTCTGGAACACTGGTGGTGTAGCCTCTGTTGACAACCAGATCAGTATCATACAACGTGACTCTGGCTGTCTCAATGACCTTTGGACTAGACGTCTGTTTGGTCATCAGCAGAGGGAGTTCTTGTTGTCGTTCGGGCAGTATGGTGGTTATTTCCACAGCCTATGCTTATGATATGAGATAATATAGCAACTCTTAATGCTGTGACTACTAATACATTGGATATATTGTTAAAGAGAAAGATTTGCACTTGCTGATTCCAACGGTTATGATTGTGACACTTTAGTGGCAGTTTTCACTGAAAATAACTTAATTTACTGAGGAGCACAACACGTGTCGACTTAATGTTAGACTGGCCACAGCGTTGCCTATAATAAGAATAAAAAAGACACCCAAAAGAACACATTATGGAGTAAAGGGTGAACAGAAGCTCATGGGACACAAGGCATCATAAGATTATCTAACATTGGTTGGGATTGAATGGCTCGGGCAACTCAAAATGAAGAGAAGAAGACCTTTGCTGGCTAGTTGCATTATATGCATCAGAAACCTGGACATTCCTTAAACAAGATCGGAAATAAAGTCCTTCGAGATATGGTGCTGGAGGTGATTTATGAAAGTGAGTTGAAAGGAAAAAATCAATGACAGAGTTCTCAAAGAAGTTGGTGAAGAAAGAAATATATTGGAGACCATAAAGAAGAGGTGACTCAAATGGATAGGACATCTACTAAGGCATAACAATTTCCTCAAAACAGTAATAGAAGGGAAAATCCTGGATAAAAGAATGAGGAGAAGACCAAGAATGAACTTCATCAAATGACTATGTGAAAATTCAGGAACAAGAAGATATGGAGAAATGAAGAGAATCTCCAAAAAGAGGTACAAATGGCTGGAACTGTGTGCTACAGCCGACCAGTCCATGGACTGAAGAATCACACGACGACGATGTTCTTACCAAAGTCTTCCTGTGAATTTTTTTTTAGTTAGTTTTATACATTGCTTTGCTTTCTTACATTTTTCTTTGTATTCTCTCAGAGCACAAGCTAACTTGCTAGGAACTTTTGATATGCTTTCTTATTTGTCCACAATTCTGATTTTTCTAACTTTGCAGATAACCTCACTACATGCCTCTGGCTGAATCAGTCAGTCTTTTTTTCAGGGTTTGCCACTAAATCTCCAACATTTGGTTCATGTTTATTATAGTTAAACCAAACAATTTCCAAGTAATTGTTTGGTTAACAATTGAAGTAATTAACAAGCAAGGAAATTTTATCAGCACTGTTAATATATAAGATCCAAATACTGTTTGGACATTAGGATTGTCTAAAAAAAAATGTATTTCTGTTTCATAAATAATGTGAAATTCTTTAACATTTACCATGTTTTTATTTATTATCCAAGTAATTTTTTTATTGTACTGCAATAAAAATGTTTTCAGACTTAATCACTGGTTTTTAGAAGATTTATGTGTTAGGCATTCATTATTCAGAAATTAGCCTTCTTTCATTACATGGATTTTATATATAAATATTTAAAAAAAAAAACAAAAAAACTGGTAAGTTTATTAATCTTGTTTCTTTCTTTTTTTTAAATTTTTTTATATATATGTGTAGCTTGGTCCCAATAGTGGATTACATATCATTATTTTTGACGAGATTGATGCAATTTGTAAAGCCAGAGGTTCTGTGGTGAGTATATTTATTATGAAATATGAGTATATTTATTTATTAATTTTTAGATTGAAAACATATTTGTATCACAAGAATTAGTGTTCTAAAACAAACCAATAAATTGATTGTAGAAAGAAATTCCCTGTACACTATTCGATTAACCTAATAAGAGAATTTTATCTTTATAACAATGAGTTTTATGTAATGAAAATGGCGAAGAGGAATTTAAAAAAAAGGATAAAATAAGTTGGGCATAAGCAAAAATAATGCTTATGAATAAGTTTAATAAATGTGAATTTAAGTATTTACATATTTTCTTATCATTATCAAACTGAAAGTGGGTAACTAAATAATATTTTTAAAAAAATTTAAGTAAAAATTAAAACACTGGTTTGAACCTGCTAAGATCTGTGCATTATGTTTAATTGCATATGAAGCTTATTACTTCTGCACCTGTTAGCAGCTTTAGAAACTTATTTTTTGCTCATTATAACTAATTACACTGTCATCAAATTTCCAATGTGTACTTCCAAGGAGGTGTACAGCTAAATACTGTTTATAATTATATTTAGCCTTTAAGCACATGGATTACTTTGTTCTTTGGAATTTAAAGATGTCTGTAATGTAATGCCTGAAACTCTTCACATCTCCTATTGCAATATTGTTGTTCTCTCTCTCTCTCTCTCTCTATCACTCCCTTTCTGATATAGTATGTATAGTAATATTTTGTAAGTCTTCTTGATGTTCATAAAGTAGCACAACATCATTATCTGTATAACAGTTTCATATTTTTATCTTGTTTAGTCTGATTCCAAGTTATTGATGCTTTTTTTATTATATCATCCATAACAACATTAAGTAGTATACATGAGTTATCTTATTTCATTTGTACTTCAATATTCTTTTACATCGTTTCTCCAGTTCCTTTAAACATCCGTTATCATTATCATATTCCTGACACGTACCTCAGGGGGTTTACAAGATATTATTGATAGTCCACGAAAAAGTTGTCATCAATTTCCTATTGACAATTTTCCTCAAAATTAATCTATTATCCGTTAAGACTCCAGTATTATCAGATCTTATATTTCTGTCTTCTAAGGCAATTTTTGCTGTATTAATCCACCTAGATCTTTGTCCTCCTCTGGGATCTTTTTCATGCCATCCTGGCAAAGAATACTTTTGTTAGCAAAGCTAATCTCAGTGGCTATACCAGAGATTAGCTATGCTAACACATTCCTGAATGCTAACACTATCAAATTCTTTCTTAAATACTCATTTTTAATATATTTTTATCTCAGAACTCTTATATTTATTGCCAAGTGTTTTATTTCTAACCCAGCTCTCAAATGCATAAGTTAAAATTTTAATACTGTCTTATATACAGCTAGTTTAGTGTTTTGACTAATTTCCCTTATTCCATATAAATTTATTCAGCTGACTTCCTACCATACCAGATTTGTTAATCCGGATGTATATTTCCATATTTTTGTCATCTTCACTAAAAAATTGTGCTTAAAAGTTGAAATGGTCTATTCTGTAGGTTCTCCGTTTAGGATGTAGTTGATGATTTCAATGTTTCTGCCTTACTTTCAGTGTCTTTTTATTGCAGATTTTCATACCACATATATTACAGTAGTTATTCAGGGAATCCTGCAGATTTGTACTGGATTTATTCAGAAATATAACATCATGTGCATAAAGTAAAAAGCTATGATTAACATATCCAATTTTGATATTAGGTTTAATACCATTTTCCTTCATAATGTGATCCATCAAGATGATGAATAATAGTGGAGATAATATGCACCCTTGTCTCATGCCTAATGTAACATTAAACCATCTTTCTGTAACTCCTTCATTTCTAACTGCTGTCGTATAACTGGAGTACAAACTAAGTATTGCTTGATATAATGTCTAATGTCCCATTTACACCATATAACTGTAGCTTTTTTTTTTTTTTTGAACAGCTTTTCTTTTAGAAAGTTGGCAGTTAGAATGGAAGTACAGGAAGATGGTTTAATGTTAAATCTGGTGTGAGACAAGGATGTACATTATTCCCTCTGTTATTCATTATCTATATGGATCACATTATGAAGGAAAGTGGTATTAAACATGATATCAGAATTGGAGATGTTAATGTCAGCGCTTTGCTTTATGCGGACGATGTTATACTTCTAAATAATCTGCTGCAAGTTTGTAAGAGTCCCTGACTAAATTGAATAATTGTTGTAATAGATATGGTCAGCATTAAAAAGACAAAGACAATGAAAATAGGTAGAATTGTTGAAAATGTCAATTGTGTTGTGAACTGGGAAACCTGTCGAACAAGTAAAACATTTCAGCTACTTCGGCATGATTTTTACTGAAGATAGTAAATTAAATATGGAAATAGACAACAGAATCAACAAAGCTGGTATGGCGGGATTTCAATTGAATAAATTCATATGGAATAAGAGATAAATTAGTCGGAACACTAAATTAGCTGTATACAAGACAGTGTTCAAACCAGTTTTAACTTATGGATCTGAGAGCTGAGTCAGAAGTAAAACACTTGACCAAAGACTAGAGACTGCAGATATCAGAGTCCTGAGAAAGATTAGAGGCGTGAACAGATGGTATTAAAAATGAGGATATTAGGAAAGAACTTGACATTGTCGGCATCCAAGAATGCATTAGCAGAGCTAATCTCAGGTGGTATGGTCACTTAAAGAGAATGGGCGAGGAAAGATTAGCAAAACAAGTGTTCTCTGCTAGGTTGGCAGGAAAACGACCCAGAATGAAGACCAAGATATAGGTAGATTGATACTGTACAATGTGCCTTAGACGATAGAAATATATGATTTGATAATGATAATATTGGAGTCTTGACAAGTAACAGACTGATTTGGAGGAAAATTGTAGATAGGAAGTTAGTAATGATGTAAATTTTTCATGTAGTACTATCATATCCTGTACACCCATTGAGGGTACATGTCAGGAATTTGATGATGATGATAATGATAAGTACCTTTTCCAGACCTACAAAACTTAAATATAGATCTTTGTTATATTCTCATAATTTTATAACTATATGTTCAGAGTAAACACTGTAAACAGTAATTGTTGTATATATAAGAGTATGTATGTATATATATATATATATATATATATAGAGAGAGAGAGAGAGAGAGAGAGAGAGAGAGAATATTTAACAGAGGTGTTGTGTCCCCATTTAGGTTAGGTGTGCTGTCGTGTGAATTCTGCACTACAAAATTCATGTTAATTTGACCATATGATTGCATTTTTATTACTGTATGAAAGTTTTAAAAGTGCATAGTACATTGGTACTCATCTTAATTGGTCCGGTGCAATTAATTATAGGATAACTTTGAATATTTTAATTTATCAATTAATATAATTTTAAATATAAAAAGCACAAAGGTTAAATGAACAATAGGAATGCTTCACATGCATTATTTATGTGAGAAGCACAAATCGTTTACGCTTTGTGGTGTGATTAGATTATCAATGGTAAACACTAGAGTTAGACACCGATAATTTGAATTTTGATAAGATTTTTAAATACAGCCTTATAATACGTACAGAAATCAGAAAAAGTAATCACTTGAAAAATTATTCTTTTTCCGGATTGAACCAAAGAAGGCTGAAATAACTAATTTTACTTACTTGTTTATACACAAGTTCTAACTTCCTTCGACTATAATCATATAATCTGCAAAAGCTCTGGCAGAAAAATGGAATAATCGGTAGATTGTTAACACTGTTTCCCATTGTACATATGGACAAAAATAATTTTGTCCATATGTACAATAACATATTTCTATAAGTTATAAATAATTTATAGAAAACTTGTCTATATCGGTGTCCTAAACACACCAGTTCACACTTCACGCACACAAAATAGATGAAACTCAGAAAACAAAAACAGCAACTTATTATTGAACTGAATATGTCACAGCCCCCTAATTTCTGGGTGCTAAACACCCAGTTCATGCTTTGCACATGCAAAACAAATGAAACTCAGAAAACATAAACAGCAACTTATGACAATATTCAGTTGGATTGGTTGACACAATAACCAATCACAGCCACTGATTTCTGGGTGCTATTGTCTCCATGCACATCCTGCCTCACCTTCTAGATTTAAAACCACTGGAATGCTAAGAATTTGACCTGCTGCGCCATCTGTACATCTGTTCAAAGGCTCACATGTAATGTGATGTTTACGCATCTAAAAGTGTCCTCTTATAGGCATGAACAGATGGCATAAATGGCAATATCATATTAAAAACAAGGATATTAGGAAAGAACTTGACATTGTCAACATCCAGGAATGCGTTAGCAGAGCTAATCTCAGGTGGTATGGTCACTTAAACAGAATGGGCGAAGAAAGATTAGCAAAACAAGTGTTCTCTGCCAGGTTGGCAGCAAAATGACCCAGAGGAAGACCAAGATATAGGTAGATTGATACTGTACAATGTGCCTTAGACGATAGAAATATATGATTTGATAATGATAATATTGGAGTCTTGACAAGTAACAGACTGATTTGGAGGAAAATTGTAGATAGGAAGTTAATAATGATGTAATTTTTTTCAAGTAGTACTGTCATATCCTGTACACCCCTTGAGGGTACATGGCAGGAATTTGATGATGATATGATGAAGTGTCCTCTTCATGAAGCATTAGCATACTGTGTTTAATTTTAGGAATCACGTGAAGCCAGGAAACAATTAGGGTAGTCTTTAACAGGAATAAATGTAAAAATATAATACCGGCAATATTGCTATTCCGTGGATGTGCACTGCACATCTAGCACATCCTGAATGTATGCTCCTGATATTTAATGGCTTAATTATTTTCTTATGGTATTTTGTGGGCATATCCCAATCAAAACTGAAATACTTATTAATAATAAATTAATAGATAGATACTTTCATTATCTTGGACATGAAATATCATTTGATGCTGGAAAGAATATTAAAGTAATAAGTTTAAATTTCTACAAGTTGTAGATATAATAAATAGAATTCTTAATTTAGTACAGAAAAAAAATAGACAAATGTGTATAATTATTAATTTAATACTTTCAAAAAACTAAAAAAGGTAAGATAATTTAATGAATCAATCTCTAGTTTCATAGAGATCGATTCATTATCTATCTACCTCTATCTAGTTTCATAGAGGTGCACAATATTGTGTACCTCTTTAGATTGATACACTAAAACACAAATATGAAGAGGTAACCTGGAGAGTTCTAAATAACAAACCGTCATTTTTTAAAATTCATTTAACATACTACACTTATTGAATGCAGGAACAAGACTCAGAGCTTAATTCATATTCATCTATGTAGATCTCTTATGTATGCTTCCCAAAGATCAGTTAGTATCAGGCCTAGTTTTTTATTGCACTGGTTTGGACATCATATCATTTCACTTGCCTCTCTCAGTATAAAATTTATACTGAGAGAGGCAAGTATTTAATATTTTATGTATAAGTATTAAATTTTATGTATGGCATTTTTGTGATTTGCCAATTGACATGATGGATTTTGGTGGTGGTTATTTATTTATTCGTATGGCATGAATATCAAAACATGCAGTACAATACACTTTAATAACATATAAAATTAAAAGTCAAAAGTCATTTTAAAAACCAATAAAATTAAAAGTTACATCCATATTGGTCAGATAGTTCATAGCTTCGGGTGTAGCACTTAAAAAGTCCAATTTGTCTCCTGAATATGCTCTGAGATAACACTGAGTCACAATGTGGTTCACAGTTTGTCTCTGAGCTCCACAATCACAAGGCGGGGATGGTCGTTTACCCACTTAAAAAGCATGTCCGCACATACACCATGACCAGTTCGTATTCTATTAAGCTGAGTCCAGGATTTTCGTGGGAGGTGTGAGCAAGCATCAAAACTTTCTTGTAATTCATTGAGAGAAAATTTTGTGATGTCATCTGTATGGCTCTCCGACTGTTCTTGCCACTTTTGCTTCAAGTCAAAGTTAGAATGTAGTAGTAGTTGGGTTAATTGTAGTGGTGGATGTCTTGATCTCAATCGTCATACACTTAAGTCTTGTTGATCTGTTGTAAGGAGAGAGACACGGTTCTTCAACACGTGTTCAATACTAAGTTTCTGAGAAATGTGGTGGCAGGAAGTGAAACGTAAATTTCATTTCCTGCCACCACACTTAATTAAAGTGTCCAGAAATGATACTTGATTATCTTTTTGAAGTTCTAGAGTGAATTTGATTCTGTGGTGTAGAGAGTTGATTTTGTTAAGAAAGTCGAACAGGTCCTTTTTTGTGTGGTTCCAAACGATAAAGATATCGTCCATTTGGTATTATGTTATACGGATGGAACTTACTATAGCAAACTCACAGGAGGACATTAGGAAAGCATGTCCTCCTGTGAGTTTGTTATAGTTTGTTATAGTGGATAATTGTGCCTGATCTATAAAGAATTTTCTTTATAATGGCATTATGCCTATGGGACTTCATTTGGGATTATTCTGTAATTTTCTATATTCAGTAAGTTTGCTATAGTATGGGTTAACTGTACTTGTTTTCTTTTCTTAAGAATCTGTTCTTTCAAAAAACTTAATAAAGAAAATCTGTAAATGCTTGAGCATTTTCCAACTTTCTTATTACATTTAACATTGCCTTGGTCGCAATTAGATCTCTGTTGTAGTTTCTTCTATTAGAATTTTATCTTAGTTTATTTGGTATATAATTTTGTGTAATTATCATCATCATAATCAAATTCCTGCCATGTACCCTTAAGGGATGTACAGGATATGATAATACTACATGAAAAATTTACATCATTACTAACTTCCTATCTACAATTTTCTGCCAAATCAGCCTGTTACTTCTGAAGACTCCAATATTATCATTATCAGATCTTATATTTCTATCGTCTAAGGCACTTTGTACCGTATCACTCCACTTATACCTTGGTCTTCCTCCGGGTCTTTTTTCTGCCAACCTGGCAGAGAACACTTGTTTTGCTAATCTTTCCATGCCCATTCTGTTTAAGTGACCATACCACCTGAGATTGGCTCTGCTAACACATTTCTGGATGCTGACAATATCAAGTTCTTTCCTAATGTCCTCCTTTTTAATACCATCTGTTCACGCCTCTAATCTTTCTCAGGACTCTCATATGTGCGGTCTCTAGTCTTTGGTCAAGTGTTTTACTTCTGATCCAGCTCTCAGATCCATAAGTTAAAACTGGTTTGAACACTGTCTTGTATACAGCTAATTTAGTGTTCTGACTAATTTGTCTCTTATTCCACATGAATTTATTCATTTGACTTCCTACCATACCAGCTTTGTTGATTCTGTTGCTATTTCTATATATAAAATTTACCATCTTCACTAAAAATCGTGCCTAAGCAGCTGAAATATTTTACTTGTTCCACAGGTTCTCTGTTCACAACACAGTTGACATTTTCAACAATTCTGCCTATTTTCATTGTCTTTGTCTTTTTATTGCTGACTTTCATGCCATATCTATTACAACAGTTATTCAGTTTAGTCACAGAATCTTGCAGACTTGTAGTGGATTTATTTAGAAGTATAACATCATCTGCATAAAGCAAAGAGCTGACATTAACATCTCCAATTTTGATATCATGTTTAATACCACTTTCCTTCATAATGTGATCCATATAGATAATGAATAACAGACGGGATAATGTACATCCTTGTCTCACACCTAAACCATCTTCCTGTACTTCCTTCAGTTCTAACTACTGACTTACAACTCAAATAAAGACTATGTATTGCTTGATATAATGCCACGTTGACACCATATAACTGTAGCATATTGAATAGCTTCTCTCTTGGCACCTTGTCATGTGCCTTTTCCAAATCGACAAAAACCAAAACTTAAATACAGATCTTTGTTATATTCCCATGCTTTCCTCGACTATTTGTCATAAAATGAAGATCGATCCTGACAGCCTTTATTTGACCTGAATCCAGCTTGTTCTTCACCAAACTTTTCTCAAGTATACTTGCATAAATCATACCAGGAACTCTCAATAGGGAAATACCTCTGTAATTTTCACATTCAGTTTTATTTCCCCTTTTATATATGGGTACTATGAGAGCTACTCTAACCATTGGGAATTTGTCCCTCTGTTCATGCATTCTGAACTATGCAGTGCAGACATTGTAAGACTTTTATACCACCATACTTCAGCATTTCTGGTCGAATATCATCTATTCCTGCTGCCTTTCCACATTTCAAGTCTTTCATGGCTTTTTCTACTTCAAGTATGGATATGTATTCCTGACCGTATGCCTTTTGATGTTTTTTACCACTGTGCTATCACTGCTTGTTTCATTTAGCAATTTTTCGAAATAATTACTCCATACTTCGAGGATATCTTTTTCTCCTGTTTTCATGTCACCTTTATCATCTAAGAACACAAGCTGACTTATTTGCCAGGAACTTTTGATATGCTTTCTTCTTTTCCTTCACTGCTTCTTTAACTTCCTGTGTCCACCATGGAGTTCTAATTTTTCTATTCTTGCAGACAACTTCACCACATGCCTCTCTAGTTGAATCAGTCAGGGTTTTCTTCAAGACTTGCCACTGATTCTCCAAGGTTTGATTCCTGTTCTCAAAATCTTTCATTTTTTCTTCAATAATCTTTGTATATTTTAGTCTACAGTTCACATCTGAGAGCTGCTCAACTTTTATTTGTTTTAAAACTTTCTTACATGTTATTCTTTTGAATATGAAATTCAATTTTATCCTACTCAAGACTAAATAGTGATCACTTCCAATTTCAAATCCTCTGTACACTCTGGTGTCCTGCACCAGTGAGAAAACATCACTATCAACAATAGCATAGTCGATGAGACTTTTCTTATCTTTGCCTCTTCTCTCCGTGTGAATTTGTGCACATTTTTATGTTGGAACATAATTATTATTATTATTATTATTATTATTCAGGCCTCCAAGGAGTCAAAAGACTCATCGAGGGAGGTCCTTTCTAAGACATAAAGTCTGTCAAGACTCATCGAGGGGAAGTCCCCCCCTGAGAAACACAAAGTTTATCATACCACTCCTTAAACCCACTGACTGTTCTCGCTCCCACCACTCCATCAGGCAATGCATTCCACGGCTCAACCACCCTCCACACAAAGAAACCACTCCTTACCCTCTTGCTCACAGTTTCCTTTCGTAACTTCCAGGGATGGCCTCTTGTCATCACTCCTTCCCGCTGATCAACCAAGCGAAAGAACTCCCCAGTGTCAACCCTGTAACCACCTCTCAACAGTTTAAAAGTCTCAATCATATCACCTCCCCTTCTTCTATCCACCAAACTCTGCAGTCCACATTCTCTCAGCCGATCCTCATAACTATCCTTGTACAGCCCTGAAACCATCTTTGTCATCCGTCTTTGTATCCTTTCCACGGTTAATTTATCCCCTTCAAATCCTGGGGACCAAATCTGAGAACAATAGTCCAAGTGTGGTCTGATCAGAGACTTATACAACGGAATGATAACCCTCTTATCTCTGCAGGTCAGTGTCCTTCTCATAATAGCAGCAATCCTCTGTGTTACCTTCACCACCTTTGCAATATGTCCCCTAAACTTCAGGTTTCTATCAATCATCAACCCCAGATCTCTTGTCTCCCCTACTTCCTCCAGTATAACTCCTCCCATAGAGTATGCAGCATCCCATCGATGTTTCCCAAACCTCAAGACCTTACATTTTGCTGCATTAAACTGACACCCCCATTCATTTGCCCATCTATCTAGCTTATTTAAATCCTCTTGCAGGGCTACCACATCTGCACTATTACTAATAATCCTTCCAAGCTTCGCATCATCCGCAAACAACTGAATATCCCCCTGCAATCCACTGGCTATGTCATTGATATAAAGGTTAAACAATATAGGTCCTAGTACTGAGCCCTGTGGGACCCCACTTGTAACCCTCTGCCTCCTGGAAACTGCTCCACCATACACAACTCTCTGATACCTATCAGACAGCCAATCCTGAATCCAGTTGACCAATCTGACATCCAGACCCATGTGCTGCAACTTAAATATCAGCTTATCATGTGGCACCCTGTCAAATGCCTTCGCCAAGTCTAAGAAAATTGCAGTATATGCCTTTCCCTCATCTAATGCTCTTGTAACTTTATTATAAAAGGCTAGCATATTGCTAAAACAAGAGCGTCCTTTCACAAATCCATGTTGATTCTCACAGATAACATTACCCTCATCTGCCCAATGCTGTACACGGTCCCTCACTACTTTCTCCAAGATCTTAACAACTACTGATGACACACAGACTGGCCTATAATTAGACACTTCCAGTCTGTTACCACCCTTATGCAATGGCACTATCTTACCTTCCTTCCATTCCCTGGGCACCTTTGCCAAAGCCAGACTTTCATTGAAAAGCCACGTTAAAGGTATTGTCAATTCCCTAGCACATTCTCTCAAAACTCGTGGCGAAATACCATCCAGTCCCACAGCTTTACTGACATCCAGAGTACTCAGTATCTGAAACACACTCTCCTCCTGTACCTCCAGACCTCGTACCAGTCCTATCCCTCTAGCATTAAAACTGACTCCTCTAGGATGAAATACTCCAATAAAGTGTTCATTGAACAATTCCACTATGTCCTCTGCATCAGTCACTCTATTCCCATTTTTATCCCACAATATCATTCTTCCACAGTTATTTCTCCTCCTACTGGCCACATAGCTAAAAAATTCCCTAGGATTTTCTTTGGATCTTAGGGCCAATCTCCTCTCATATTCCAGTTTCGCTTTCCTTACCACACGAGTCACTCTTCTGGCCTGTGTCTTATATTCCTCATGCATCTCTTCACCTGTCTCCTTATATCTCTTCCATAGCCTCTTTTTCGCATGCAATTCCTGTTTAATATTGTTTGTCATCCACTTTACTCCAAATTGCGCCCTCTTCTTCACTCGTGGTATACAACTTACCATTGCTGATAACAAATATTCTTTCACAATTTCCCACGCACTGGTGATATCCCGGCCTTCCAATTCCTCCCTCCATGAAACTTCCCGAAGTTGACGTCTAAGACTATTATAATCACCTGCCTTATAATTCCACATAAGTTCCCGTCTCTTTGATACTCCTGCATGTCTATTCATTTTCCAAGTCAAAACCATATGGTCACTCTCTCCAACTGGTGGGAGAGACGTCAACTCAGTTATTATCAACTCTTCTGATGCTATAACCAAATCCAAAATTTTTGAACCTCTTGTTCCCTCTGTTACATGTTGCCTAAGACATTTGTCCCTCAAGAATTCTAGAAATTCCATTCCCCTATTGTTACATGCATCTTCCTCTCTCCAATTTATACTACTGAAGTTAAAATCTCCCATAACAATCATTCTTCTTGCACTTGCCAAACTTAGCTGTCTAAACATCTCCTGGTCCCCATCCTCTGTGCTCCTGGGTCTGTAGCAACACCCCACTAAATATCCTGTCTTGCCTACCTCTACCTCACACCATACGCTCTCAAAATCATTTGTCTCACTACCTTCCAAATTCTCCACTCTTAGAGGACATAGGTCATCACTTATCATAAGCAGCACCCCACCACCACGCTTTCCCCTCCTATCCTGGCGAAAAATGCTATACCCAGTGACTTCTATTCCTGTTTTTATATCCAATTCTGTCAACCACGTCTCAGTGATCGCAATAATTTTTGGCCAGGCTGATGCTATCTGCGCCACCAATTCCTCTCCCTTATTCCGGATACTCCTGGCATTAGTATACAGCATATAAATGCCATTGTTTCTATACCCAGCATTATCCCTTCCAGACTCCACTGGGCTCAGTCTTACCTGACATTGTCTCCCTTCTCCCAAGTATCCATTCCCACAAGAGGCCACCCCTGCTATCATCCTCCCTGGGACACACTGACTCGTTCAGAACAGCAATCTCTCCAGATGCCTATGTCCTTCCTCATTCAAATGCAAACGGTCTCTCGCAAACAACTCCTCTCTTTCCTCAAACGCACTCCAAGCATCCACATATACCAGTCCTCTCTTGTCACACATTCTCGCTATTATGCCATTCAATATCACCGCTCTTCTGCTCAGCTCATCATTATCATACCTAGGCAACACGCACACTATTTTTCCTCTCTCTGTCTTCTTCCGTACAGTCTCAAGCAAAAATCTCATATCTCTCGCTGCCCGACTTACATTACCACTCAAGTCATTCGTTCCTACCATCACAATCATCTCATCCACCCTTTCACTTCTCTTAATTGCCATAGCCACCCTTTCTATTGTTCCTCCTGGCAAACACTCCTCACGCATCCTATCCTGAACACCACGGATCATTGAGTCACCATACATTATACCTCTTACCATTCCATCGCTCCTATGTTTCCATTCTCTCCTCTTCTTTCATTCCCATACCTCTCTCTTCTACTGTTTCCATTCTCTCCTCTTCTAGCACTCCCATACATCTCTCTCATTCCCTCTCTCCTACTGTTTCCATTTTCTCCACTTCTAGCACTTCCATATCCCTCTCTCATTCTGTCTCTCCTACTACTGTTTCCATCCGCTCGTCTTCTAGCATTCCCATACCTCTCTCTCATTCCATCTCTCCTACCGTTTCCATTCTCTCCTCTTCTAGCACTTCCATATCTCTCTCTCATTCCGTCTCTCCTACTGTTTTCATCCTCTCGTCTGCTAGCATTCCCATACCTCTCTCTCATTCCTTCTCTTCTACTGTTTCCAATCTCTCCTCTTCTAGCACCCCCATACCTCTCACTCATACTCCTTAAATTCTCTCTCTCTCCTACTCTGATTCGCCTTGCATTCATCTCTTCCATTCTCCTAATCTTATCTTTCATACTTCTGCTCTCATTCACTAGACATTCCACCTCCTCTTTCAACTCATCTATCTCCCGCTGCAGGTCAGTCACTCTTAATCTAAATTCACTCTCCCAAACAAAACCATCTCCTAAACTTCCACAGTCACTCACACCTTCCACACTATCAACCATTATTTTCTCATTCTCTCCTATCATACTACTCGTCTTCCTACATTCATTCTCCGTTCCTGGAGCAACAAAGTCGGATATCGATATATCTAATGTAGTTATTTCCTCCAACTGCCTGCATTTTGCGCACATACGCTCTCCACTCTCTTTAACAAACCACATATGTAATTCCTTAGAAGCATACATGCCGCAAGTACTGCATGCCACAAAGTCCCTTATGATATTGCTAATAATCGAGTTCTTAAATGGCGGAGGACTTGGCGTTACGTCACTTGCGACTGCTGCTGAATCCACCATCATTCCTTACTGCCGAGTAGCGTAATCCTTAATAATTATTCAATTAATAAATAAGAGGGGAAAAAAGTACAAACATCAGAACATTTAAGTACTAATATAATTAAATAAAATGAAATATAACTAAATACAAAGTAACTTAGCTTCGTTTTGTCTTCCACCGTTACGCGTTCGATTCTGACGGTACCAACATATATTATATCGCGACAGCAACTAACTTCCGAAAAACAACCACTGAAGTACACTCGTATTCAGAGAAACAATTCAGCACTCAAAAACGTATAAAAACGGGAAAAAAACGGACTATTCACCGATTAAAAATCACTTTCTTCTGCACAGCTCAAATTCACCGCCACGTGCTACCAATGTAAGTAAATAATAAGTAATAATGTTAGTAATAACCAGTCCATGTCCTGAGCAGAAATCCAACAGATATTTGCCATTATTATTAGCTTTGCTCTTTTCTCCAAATTTTCCCAAAATATTTTTGTATGTCTGACAATCATTTTCTACTCTGCTATTTTGATCTCCAACAAGGACCAACTTTTCTTTTTACATTGTGTCAGTTGCTTATGCCTCAAAAAATTCCTCCACTTTTACCTTAGTAGAACCTTCTGTGGGATCATAGGTACAAATAAGTCTCGTTGTCCAGTTCCCCATTCTCATATTTGCCCACATTACTCTACTTGAGACTGCCTGCCATTCAAGAAGATTAGCCTCCTATTTTGTGTTGAAATACTATGGCTACTCCTTCTTTTCCTTGATTGTCATTGCCTGAATATAATATTTTGTATTTATTGCTCAGAAAGATCTCGCCAACTTTTGTCTTTTTTGTTTCAGTCACCCCTATTATGTCGATCTGGTACTTATCTAATTCCTCAGCTAGTGCCATTTCTTTGCCATTCAGGCTTCTTATGTTGATAGTACCGATCTTTAACTCTGGTGATGTTGGGGTGTATTTTCAGATTTGTTCCAGTAGCTGTCTTTTCGCTGTTCGCCCTGGTTCCCCAGCAAAAACAACGGAGGGCTTGTTTAACTGGCCGATGCCCCAGCCGGCATGAAATTTTGTCATGTTGTACCATCATTTTGTATTTTGGTTTAAGCCAATAAGGATACAGTTTGGTCGGCTAAATCCCAAATTGCCAGCCCATCCTTGTTCGTTCATTATCCAGATAGATACCCAACAGGGTGCCCCATGAGAAGGTGAGGATTGGACATTAGGTCAGAAGCTCTGGTCGGTTCTCCGCATTCCTTTAAAGGCTACGTGGAGTTCTTCTCTCAGTTATACAGCTTTGACCCTTAAGCATCCCTTTGTGTAATTATTATTAAATTTATTTAGTGTATCCACCTTCACCACATTGTCAGGCACTGCATTGCACCCAACAACCGCTCAATGTAATAAACTTGCTCCTTAAGCCTCTGCTCACCAATACCTTAATTACAATTCCAGATATAATAAGCACCCTATAATTTGTAACATTAGCCCTATCACCCCCTTTACGAAATGGAAGAATTTCCTATCTTCCTTCCATTGCTCACACTGTCCTTATACAGTTTCCACGAATGTCCCCTTGTTCTATCCCTTCTCCCATTCTGTGTAAAACTTCTTCCACATTAACCCATTAACAACCCTCTAGCAACTTAAATGTCTCCATTTTCTCTCTCTCTTCCTCCTATTAACAGGGTTTGCAAATTGTATTCCCTCAATTTGCCTTCATATCCTACATTCCAGAAACCAGTTACCTTCTTGGTCAATCTTTTCTGGATCCTTTCTAATATATCTTCATCACCATGAAAACCAAGAGACCAAATCTGTGCATAATAATTCATATGATACCTGATCAAGACCTTATATAATGGGTCTATAACTTCTATCATAATCTGATGTAATGACTTCACAACTTGTGCAATGTGAACTCTAGACTTCAGGTCCTTGCAAACCACCACTCACAGGTCTCTTGTCTCTTCAGCCTTCTTCAAAATTTCCCCACCAAGTGTATATTTTGCATCCCATTGTCACCTACCAAATTTCAGAACCTTAACTTTGCAACATCAAACTGACAGTTCCATGCAGTATTCAAGACTTTCTATAAGGCCACAACATATGTTTGATTCCTCTTCACTCTCCACAGTTTTGCATCATTTGCAAACAGTTCTCTATCACTAGTTAAACCCATCCCAATGTCATTAATATACAAATCAAATAACAATGGTCCTAAAACATATCCTCTGTAGCACACCATTAATGACTTTCCTCTTCTAGATACTTCACCCCTTACACAACTTGTTGATATCTATCTGAGAACCCAGTTACTTTTCCAACTCACTAATCTATCATCATATCCCATCTGCTCCTGTTGAGTTACCAACATGTGCTGTCGCAATGTATCAAAAGCTTTTCCAAAGTCGATCTTCCTTTAACAAACCCATGCTGACAGGCATGAAGAATACCATTGTTGTCAACCCACTTTTGTATCCTAGCTCTCACCAACCTCTTCAATACCTTAATTACAACTCCAGATATAAAGATCAGCTTATAATTTGTAACCTTATCCTTATCATTATCTTTACAAAGTGGAAGAATTTCCTTGTCTTCCATCCATTCCTTTGGGACTTGTGCTGTTGCAAGAATCTTGTTAAACAGGTAGGCCAAAGCTGATGCTGACTACTTGGAAGATGTGGTGATATGTCAAATTCTTGTTGACATCTAGCTTACTTAACTCCTCATATACCTCTTTCTCACTCACCAGTAAGTCTTCTCTTGTTTCATTCACTACATTTGAGCTTCTGATTTCACTCTGATGATGAAACCAGTGATATTAGGTATTCAGTGAGATTTCATCTCACTGAATACCTAGCTTATGTTTTCTGCAGCAGTTACTAATCTAATGTTTCAGCCATTAACATTATTATTAGCATCTAACCTCTATGTAGTCAAAGACTCATTGTTGGAGGTACACACATCACACACAAAGCTCATCCAGCCATGCCTTAAAATGATTTAATGTGATGCATTCATAACCCACTCAGTCGATGCATTCTACTCACAAACCATTCTAAATGTAAAGAACCTGTGCCTCACTTCTTTGCTCACGCTCTCTTTATGCTGTTTCCAGGGATGTCCCCCCCCCCCCCATGAAAAATTTTTTCTATGTTAACCTGCATCACAACAACCCTTGACCATCTTATATATCTCAATCATATCTCTCCTCCTATTCACAAGATTTTGCAATTTACGTTCTTTCAATCTGTCTTTGTACTTCACATTCCAAAGACCACCTTTGTGAATCTATTCTGGACCTTTTCTAACATATTCCCATCACCATGAAAACCTGGTGACCATATCTGTGCACAATAATCCATATGAGGCCTGATGAAGGCCTTATACAATGAATCATAACCTTTTTATTTCTGCACGTCAAAGTCTTCTGCATCATTGCAGAGGACCTTGGCATGTATACTTTGACGTGTATTGCAAAGTGTATACTTGGCAACATCGAACTGACAGTTCCATACTGTTGTCCACTCATACAATTTATTGAGCTCCTCCTGCTTGACTTTGCATTGCTCTCCCTATTTTTTCCCATCATCTGCAACCAGTTGCATATAACCAAAATATACAAATTGAACAACACAGTGCCCCCCCCCAATATAGACCCCTGTGCCACACCATTAGTGACTGAGGATACTGAATTCCCATGTGTAATAACTTTCTGATGCTTATATGACAGCCAGTCACTGATCCAGCTCAGAAGTCTGTTATCTAGTCCCATCCTTTTCAGTTTATTTAGTAACTTATCTTGTGATAGTCTATCAAAAGCTTTTGCAAACTCTTAATTCAACTGATTATCATCATTATTCATTTTGTGATGCCTCCAAAGTTCCTTCATCCAGGTTTCATACTTAATCCTCTCATTCATCCATTTGACACTCACCTTATTCAGTCTTTTGACCTTCGGAATATATTCACACGTTGTTACTGTTAAGTATCTCTTTGTCAGTTCTTAAGCAGCATATATTTCTTTCCTGCTTAAGTCTTTGTTCCATGCTATAACTCCAAACTTTCTCCTAAGCTTCTCATAATCACCAGCCCTATAATTCCACATATATCCTTTCCTCACAGAAGTCTTCATATGGCTAATCACAACCCATATGATCTCTTTATAATCATTTTCACAAAATGGAGGGAATGTGAAACCTCACTCATAATCATATCTTTGATGAAATGATCAGATCTAAAACTTGATTATCGTGTGCCCTCCTTTACATACTACTTAAGATAGCTGTCTCTCAAGAAATTCATTTTCCTTATTACCAAATGCTATCTCTTCATTCTAATCTATGGTCCATCGAGTCGTTTCCGACTCTTGGAGACTCCACGAACATACACTCTCCATTCCGATCTGTCCCTGACTATGTCCTTCAGAACTTCCAAGTGCACTCCAATTGCTTCTTTAACTCCATCCACCCATCTAATTCTTGGTCTTCCTCTTCTCCTGCTTCCATCAACTTTAGCAAGCATCATCATCTTCTCCAGACTGTCCTTTGCTCTCATAATATGTCTGAAGTATGACAATTTTTGCTTGATGATCATAGCTTCGAGGGAGCAATCTGGCTTTATTCTGTCTATCACTGATTTATTGGTTTGCTTTGCAGTCTATGATATTCTTAGTAAGCATCTCCAAACCCATAATTCAAATGCATCCATCTTCCTTCTTTCACTCTTTCTCAGGGTCCAACTTTCACATCCATACAGTACCTCAGGGAATACCATTGCTTTCACAATTCTGATTTTTGTTGCAAGGCTAATATCTTTAAAGATCTTGCTTAAATTTGTCATTGCTTTCTTTCCAAGTAATAATCTTCTAACTTCTTCAGTACAATAACTATTTTTATCAATTCGGGATCCTAGGAGCACAAAATAGTTAACTGCTTCCATTTTCTCCCCTTCTACTTCAAAATCATTAAGTTCACATGTTGCCATAACTTTTGTCTTTTTGAGGTTAAGTTTAAGACCATATTTAGCACTTTTTTCTTTAACTTTCATAAGTTCCTCCAAATCTTCTTTGCATTCTGCCAGCAAGGTGGTATCCTCTGCATACCTCAAATTATTAATATTTTTTCCACCAATTCTAATTCCAACTGAAGACTCCTCCAGCCCTGCCATTCTTAAAATTTGTTTGCTGTACAAGTTAAACAGGTACGGAGATAAAATACATCCTTGTCGCACCCCTTTACCTACTGTGAAATACTCAGTTTCTCCAAGATCTGTTCAGACAGTAGATCTTGGACTCCCATTGTTCTTAACACATTCCACAGTTTCACATGATCTACAGAGTCAGAAGCCTTGCTGTAGTCAAGAAAACAAAGGTAGACATTCTTGTGATATTCCTGCGCTCTTTCTATTATCCATCTCACATTGGCGATTTGACCTCTTGTTCCTCTGCCTTTTCGAAATTCTGCCTGTTCATCTGGCATTTCTCTCTTCATGAATGGTTCCAGTCTTTTTTGAATGATCTTAAGTAAGACTTTACTAACATGAGAAATCAGTGCTATAGTTCTGTAATTTTTGCACTCTCTTGCATCGCCTTTCTTCAATAAAGGTATATAAACTGATTTTTTCCCATTCCCTAGGCCATGTAGTTGTGATCCAAATTCGCTGACATAGAGCTGTTAAAATTTTAACTGCCTCTTCTCCCAGGGCTTTGAGCAGCTCAATAGGTATTCCATCTCCTCCTGGTGCTTTCTTACCAGATAGCTGTTGCAGTGCCCATCTCACTTCACTCTCCAGTGGTACTGGCTCCTGTGTATAATCCTGCTCTTCAAGTTTCTCAGTAATTTTGGAGTCCTTTCTGTAAAGGGCTTTGATATAGTCTTTCCATCTTTCTTTGATGTCTGCAGCTTCTGTAAGATATCCTTTGTGTTTACTTTTCAATATTGTCACCTTGGCACTCTTGGTTAAAGAATTTTTCCTTGTCACTCATAGCTTGTCGTTGAAACTCTGCATTCAAATGCCGTACTTCTGCAAATTTCCTGTGGCCTTCATTTTCCTTCTTTCCTTAGCAGTTTTGATGGCATCTTTTGACAACCATTTAAACTTCTTCTTGCAAACTGTTGGAATATTCTTCTTTGCTTCCATTTTAATTATATTTTTAATCTCTTCCCATAGTTCATCTGGTTCTCTTTCACACAAATTGAGTGTGTTGAATCTGTTCTGTATGCTAATATTGTATTCAACTGGTATATTTCCAAGATCATATCTGATCGACATTTGTGTTGTTTTCAGTTTCCGTAGTCTCACATAGCCACTAATAATTCATGGTCTGTTCCACAGACTGAATTGCACTTTTCCATCTTCTTTGTCCAAGTATATAGTATAGATAGACAATATAGAAATCAATTAGATTTCTATATTGTCCATCAGGTGATATCCATGTGTACAATCTTCTTCTGTGCTGTTTAAAGCAGGTGTTAGCAACAAACAAAGAATTCTCTGCAGAAAACTCAACTAGTCTCTTCCCTGCAGTGTTACGAATACCTAAACCAAAACGACCTTATTCCTTGTTCTTCAGTGTCTCCCCCTTTTGCATTCCAATCTCTGATAAGTAGCCACAAATCTCCCTTTGGTGTTGCATCTATCACTTCTTGTAATGTGTCATAAAATTCTTCAAAGTCTTCTTCTGGTGCCTCTGTAGTGGGTGCATAAACCTGAATGATGGTCATATTCATTGGATGTCCACTCACTCTGAGAGAAATGATTCTGTCACTCACTGGATTAACCTAATATATAAGTAGCCATCTTTTTCCTGAGTAAGAAAGATACTCCATTTTTGCGACTTGTCATGTCCTGAGTAATACACCATATAGTCTCCTGAGTGAAAGTGGCCCATTTCTGTCCATCTAAGTTCACTTATTCCTAATATATCCAGCTTTTTCTCTTTATTTCCATATTTATTATTTCCAGTTTACCTTGGTTCATACTTCTAACATTCCAAGTTCCAATCCTGTGATTTCTTGTGAAACAGGGAGCTTCCCTTTTCCAACCAGCAACATCCGTGACCAAGCTTCCTTCCGGGTTTGACTTGGACACATCATAAAAACTAGTTCTACTTGTGGAAGCCCTCTGTTCTTACCCAGCTGCATGTTGGATGCCTTCAGGCCCGGGGGTCTTACCATCCAGCACCATATTGTACTTTCTCATTTTTGGCATGTTCATGGAATGTTCTTCTTTAACTTTCTGTAAATATTTTTCGACTTTCCAATCTAGATCCACACTGTTCTGTGAAAACGGGTGCACCTCTGGATGGATGCAACTCTTTGCCACGCAGTGCAGTCTTGGTAAAGAAGAGGCTAAGTCTCTGTAATAGAGATGTATTGCGCATATCTTTACCCTGGAATAATTCCCAGGGTAAAGAAAATTATCCCTTACCCCCATTTTAATCTATACTGCCATAATTAAAATCACCCATAATGCTCATCCTCTCCTTGTTCACTAATCCATCACCACATTCTTTAGTAACATCCAACTAAATATCTCTTCCTGTCACCCTTCACCTCATGCCACACTGCCTCATAGCCAACCATTAGCTCTTTTATGTTTAATTGATGTGGACATAATTCCCTTGCTATCATCAGTGACACTCCCCTTTGCTTCTTGTCCTTCCTATCCTCGTGAAAAACATTGTATCCTACCATATCTAATCACATCAGGATAACCTCATTCAACTATGTTTTTATTCCAACAATTTTTGCACAAATAAACTCAATCACTGAAACAATTTCATCTCTCTTATTTCTGATGCATTTAGCATTTGTAAATAAATGCAGCAGTTCACTTTTAGATCTAAACCATATTAAATTAAAGATGCGAAGAAATTATATTCGGGTTGGGGACTTCACATTAATTGCCTTAGTATTCCATAATGCAAAGCAAACATCCCTCTTGGGTTGTTTGCTTTGTCTCAGTCCTGAAGATATTTTCAGGTGCAAACTTTGTTTGCTTGCACTTGGATAAAGGATTAAACTAAATTTATTATAGTCTAACCAAGTGCAAAATAAATTTCTAACATCCCTCTTGGGTGTGTATAAATTTTTGCATTATGGGATACTAAGGCAATTAATATGAAGTCATTAGCCTCTATTTACAAGTAGCCTAGTCTTGAAGATACTTCACATGCAAACTTTGTTTGTTTACACTCTGATAAAGAATTAAACAAAAATATAATTTCTTGGCATCTTTAATTAATTTATAACCAAGTGAAAAAACTTTCAAGAACAGTTCTGTAACCTGTTCTTCCCCAGCCACCTGTTGGTTATGATTTTCTCACCACACCTTCCCTAGCCCAGTTACCTTTATCACCACTTGTCCCATATATCTCCTCAGTCTCAACTGTCCTGCTCATATCCCAATCCATTCCATTCCAGATTATCCCTCTACGCACATTCACTACTACTACTACTATCACTTTCCGTATGCTATCTCCCTATCCACATTAACTCCCCTCCATTTTTCTGTTCCTATTGCATTTCCATTCTCTTTTCATTTTTCACACTACTATTATTTCTTTCAACAAGTGCTTCAATCTCATCAATTTTACTCTCACATCACTCGCTGCACTTCCTTCTAGCAACAATTTTTCCATTTCCCTCACTCCAGAACCATTCAAATGCAATTCATCACTTTTGTACAAATCTATTCTTCCCTCTACTACATACCATTCAATAGTCAGATATTTTATTTCTTCTGCTCTTTTCAACAAGTTTACATATCGTGATTACTAATTATTTTTATTTTTTATTGCATAAATCATCTTCCATTTGTGTATAATTAGTTATCCAATACTAGTATTTATTCTGTATTATTTCTTTAGCTTTTCCTGAATATTATTCGGACTCCAATGGAGTTCGAAGCCTCATCATGGGAGAACCAATCTATCATACTTCTCCTTGAACCCATTAACAGACAAAAACACTCACAACTGACTCTGGTAACCCATTCCACTCATTCACAACTTTCCAAGCAAAAAATTTAGTCCTCGCACCCTTACTAACTGCTCCTTTATTCAACTTCCAGAGATGACCTCTTGTTCTGGTCCCTCTAGCCAAGTGCTGAAACATTTTCCCTGAATCTATCTTATAAAACCCTTTAAGCAACTTAAATGTTCTATCATATCCCCTCTTTTTTTTCCCTATCAACCAACTTCCGCATTCCACACACCTTCAATCTATCATCATAGGGAACATTCCACAGGCCACTCACCAACTTGATCACTCACCTCTGAATCCTCTCCACTGCTTTCTCATCCCTAAGAAACCCAGGAAAGAGCACAGTAATTCAGATGTGAATTATTGCATGCATATTTTTCCATTTCTTTACATGCTGGTGTTTCTGTATTGATTCATGTTATATTATTATTAGTAATAATAGGATCATAGGTTTTTGGATGATGCACAGCCATATGGACATGCAGGATTCTCTACAGCAGTGTTTCTCAAAGTGTGGTATGCGAAAGGTCTTCAGGGGATATGTGGCAATTTTCGGCTATGCATCATTAACACATGGAATCATTATTAAGAAAAAATAATTATTTTAAACATATATATTTCTCAATAAATTATATATTATGTATGAATTCTCCTACTCAAATTGCGAGTTACTATCGCCATGATGTTTACGTCCTGGAGATAGTAACTCGCTCCCTCCAGTAAACAACACGCCCTCCCCAACAGCGTCACTATACCGAAGACTCGAGAAAAACAAGTAGTTTTATTGTATCACTGAATAAGGTACAGAGACATTTGCAGTCTGAGCAATATATTTCTCAACAAAAATAGTGGAATCAGATATTATGGAATTCGGTTGAAGAGAATAGCATTTCAACTCAACTAAAACTCGCCAATCATGCACTTCTTTTTAGCTGCTCTATTTCTACTAGCCTACCTTTGCTGTCTGTTTCGTGCTATGCTTTTACTTCTCATTAGTCATTTGTGAAGGATTGTTCATTAGGTGTCTCAAGTCGTATAAATTTTTGCTTGAAATAATGGGAAAGAAGATGGAGCTATTTGGGTAGATGACTTTGACAATGCACATAAGGAAACCATTCTCGATGCCAAAAGTAGCAATAGTGAATAGGAGCTTCTTGGTAAGTCACACCATTTTCAGTTTTTTTCTGAAAACTTTAGTTTCCAAAAATCCCTGCATATATCTCGCACCACGATTTTTTTAGCTTTAATTTTGAGAAAAAAGTGAGAGTTATATTCGAGTAAATACGGTAATTTTTTTAGCTTTCAAATTCTTAAGTATGCGTCATTGGATTTATAAAATGCACAAAAGAGCGTAATATAGCAAATAAAAGTAGCTGTAAGCAACAAGAAAATGTTGATTTTGTATCTGGATCAAATGAAATTGAACCAGAAACTGTGTCATCTGACATCTCTAGAGAACCAACTAGGAAGAAGATGAAAAATCTTCATATGATATGAATTACTTGAAATGTGGATTTTCGTTGATGTGAAATGGGAAATGAAGAGGAACCTATTCCAAATTTTTTTCTACTAAAAATAAATCATATATTTTGTTTACATGAACATATAACTTCAAATAAAATAGACATTTACAATGAAATATACTTTATTTATTTATTATTTTGATAAGGGGGTACTTGGTAATAATCAGAGCCATGTGTCCAAATGGAGAACACATCATCAACATAGCATTGCCAACATTTAGGTTCTAGTGTGGGCAGAGGTTGAGGCTTTATTTTCAAAGAATTCCAAGAAGTAGTTCATCAGTGACTGGTGGTGGTGGTGTGGGAGGGGGGGGGGATAAACTAAATGGCTCTTCATCATACATGTTTGTAGAATTTCCCTTGGCAAACAAAGTAGACTGAATTTATAATGAACTTATAAGAAGACCAAGGTATTGGGTGGAAATTTTTGCTTCAATAGTTTCCAAGCTATCCTTCATAAGAACATTAGTGAATAAAGAGGTGACCTAAATAAGAACCATTACATCAGCATGTTGAAGTGTGAGGTTTTCTATACTTATCTTAAAGCAGGCAGAGTTTTTAATGTGTGAGGTGTTGCCAATATATTAGGTGAGTACTTTGGGTTAGTGTTTTGCTAGTTTGCAGATATAAAATCAATGATATCTGCAATAGAGCATAATTGTTATTATTAAAAGAAACCTCCAGGGTGCTTAAGGGTCAAAGCTGTATACCTGAGAGGAGACCTCCACATAGCCTTTAAAGGAATGCAGAGAACCGACCAGAGATTCTGACCTAATGTCCAATCCTCACCTTCTCGTGGTGTACCCTGTTGGGTATCTACCTAGATACTGAATGAACGAGGATGGGCTGGCAATTTGGGATTTAGCCGATCAAATTGTATCCTTATTGGCTTAAACCAATATACAAAATGATGGTACAACATGACAAAATTTCATGTTGGTCGGTTAAACAAGGCCTTCATTGTTTTCACCAGGGAACCAGGGCGAACAGCGAAAAGTCAGCTACTGGAACAAATCTGACCCCAACTCAAAATTTGGAGAAAAGAGCAAAGCTAATAATAATGGCAAATACCTGTTGGATTTCTGCTCAGAACATGGCCTGGTTATTACTAACACAATGTTCCAACATAAAAATGTGCACAAATTCACATGGAGAGAAGAGGCAAGGAATAAGAAAAGTCTCATTGACTATGCCATTGTTGAGAGTGATGTTTTCTCCCTGGTGCAGGACACCAAAGTATACAGAGGATTTGAGATTGGAAGTGATTGCTATTTAATCTTGAGCAGGATAAAATTGAATTTCATATTGAAAAGAATAACATATAAGAAAGTTTTAAAGCGAATAAAAGTTGAGCAGCTCTCAGATGTGAACTGTAGATTAAAATACACAATGATTATTGAAGAAAAAGTGAGAGAGTTTGAGAACAGAAACTAAACCTTGAGGATTCAGTGGCAAGCCTTGAAGAAAACCCTGATTGATTCAATCAGAGAGGCATCTGGTGAGGTTGTCTGCAAGGATAGAAAAATCAGAACTCATGGTGGACACAGGAAGTTAAAGAGGCAGTGAAATAAAAGAAGAAAGCATATCAAAAGTTCCTGTCAAATAAGTCAGCTTGTGCTCTTAGAGAATATAGAGACAAATGCAAGAACGCCAAACACTGTGTAAAACCTAGCTAAACAAGAGTCATGGGAAGACTTTGGCAAGAATACAAAATAAATATCAAGAAGGTGGCAAAATATTCTGGAGGTTGTTGAAGAAGCTTAGGAATGGAGGAAAGAGTGCTGTAAAAGGAGTTAGAGATGATAAAGGTGACATGAAAATGGGAGAAAAAGATATCCTTGAAGTATGGAGTAATTACTTTGAAAAACTGCTATATGAAACAAGCAGTGATGACAGCACAGTGGTAAAAAACACTGACCAGGCGCATGCAGTCATGAATACATATCCATACTTGAAGCAGAAAAGGCTATCAAAGACTTGAAATGTGGAAAGGCAGCAGGAGTAGATGATATTCGACCAGAAATGCTGAAGTATGATGGTATAAAAGTCTTACACTGGCTGCACTGCATAGTTCAGAAAGCCTGGACAAAGGGACGAATTCCCGATGATTGGAGTAGAGCTCTCATAGTACCCTTATATAAAAAGGGAAATAAAACTGAATGTGAGAATTATAAGAGGTATTTCCCTACCGAGTGTTCTTGGCAAGATTTATGCAAGTATACTTGAAAAACGGTTGAGAAGAATTGTGGAAGAAAAGCTTGGTGAAGAACAAGCTGGATTCAGGCCAAATAGAGGCTGTCAGGGACAGATCTTCACTTTACGACAAATAGTTGAGAAAGCATGGTAATATAACAAAGATCTGTGTTTAAGTTTTGTCGATCTGGAAAAGACATATGACAAGGTGCCAAGAGAAGCTATTCAGTTTTGTGACAAGTAACAGGCTGATTTGGAAGAAAATTGTAGGAAGTTAGTAATGATGTAAATTTTTCATGTAGTACTATCATATCCTGTACACCCCTTGAGGGTACATGTCAGGAATTTGATGATGATGAGAGAAAACTCCAGGGATTAAGGGAGTTAGGGTCTCTTTGAGGAAGGCAACATTCTAACACCAGCTGTTGTATCCATCATCATCAAATTCCTGCCATGTACCCTCAAGGAGGATACAGGATATGATAGTACTACATGAAAAATTTACATCAATGCTAACTATCTACAATTTTCCTCAAAATCAGTCTGTTACCCGTCACGAGACTCGATTATTATCAGATCTTATATTACTGTCTTCTAAGGCACTTTGTACCATTTCAATCTACCTATATCTTGGTCTTCATCTGGGTCTTTTTCCTGCCAACCTGGCAGAGACAACTTGTTTAGGTAAAATTCCTTGCCCATTCTCTTTAAGTGACCATCCAAGAATGCATTAGCTCTGCTAATGCATTCTTGGATGCTGACAATGTCAAGTTCTTTCCTAATATCCTTGTTTTTAATAGGATATTGCCATTGATGAAAATCTGTTCAGGTCTCTAATCTTTCTCAGGACTCTCATATCTGCAGTCTCTAGTCTTTGGTCAAGTGTTTTACTTCTGATCCAGTTCTTAGATCCATAAGTTAAAACTCATTTGAACACTGTCTTGTATACAGCTAATTTAGTGTTTTGACTAATTTCTCTCTTGTTCCATATAAATTTATTCGGTTGACTTCCTACCATACCAGCTTTGTTGATTCTGTTGTCTATTTCCATATTTAATTTACCATATTCACTAAAAATCGTGCCCAAGTAGCTGAAATGTTTCACTAGTACTATAGGTTCTCCATTCGCAATGCAGTTGATATTTTCAGTGATTCTGCCTATTTTCATTATTTTTGTCTTTTAAATGCTGACCTTCATACCATATCTATTACAACAGTTATTCAATTTAGTCAGGGAATCTTGAAGACTTGTAGTGGAATTATTTAAAAGTATAACATCATCTGGATACAGCAAAAAGCTGACATTAACATCTCTAATTCTGATATAATTTTTAATATCACTTTCCTTCATAATGTGATCCATATAGATAATGAATAACAGAGGGGATAATGTACATCCTTGTCTCACACCAGATTTAACATTAAACCATCTTCCTGTACTTCCTTCAGTTCTAACTGCTGACTTACAACTCAAATAAAAACTAAGCATTGCTTTATATAATTTCCCATTGATACCATATAACTGTAGTGCATTGAATAGCTTCTCTCTTGGCAATTGTCATATGTCTTTTCTAGATATACAAAACTTAAATACAGATCTTTGTTATATTCCCATGAATTCCCAAGTTGACAGCCTCTATTTGGCCTGAATCCCTCTTGTTCTTCACCAAGCTTTTCTTCCACAATCCTTCTCAACCATTTCTCAAGTATATTTGTGTAAATTTTACCAGGAACACTCAGTAGAGAAATACTTCTATAATTTCTCTCATTCAGTGTTATTTCCCTTTTTATATATGGATACAGTAAGAGCTCTACTCCAGTCATCTGAAATTCATCCATCTGTCCAAGACTTCTGAAATGCAGTGCAGCCGCTGTAAGAATTTTATATCTCCATACTTGAACATTTCTGGTCGAATATCATCTACTCCAGTTGCCTTTCCACAGTTCAAGCCTTTGATGGCTTTTTCTACTTCAAGTATGGATATGTATTCTTGACTGCATGCCTTTTGAGTGTTTTTTACCACTGTGCTATCACTGCTTGTTTCATTTAGCAATTTTTTGAAGTAACTACTCCATACTTCATGGATATATTTTTTGCCAGTTTTCATATCACCTTTATCATCTCTAATTCCTTTTACAGCATTCTCTTTTCCATTTCTGAGCCTCTTCAACAGCCTTCAGAATATCTTGCCACATTTTTGATATTTATTTTCTATGTTCTTACCAAAGTCTTACAATGACTTTTGTTTAGCTCGTTTTACAGACTGTTTAGCTTTCTTACATTTGTCTCTGTATTCCCTTAGAGCACAAGCTGAGTTATCTGATAGTAACCTTTGATATGCTGTCTTCTTTTACTTCCCGTCTCCACCATTGAGTTCTGATATTTCTATCCTTGCAGACAACCTCCCCACATGCTTCTCTGGCTGAATCAATCAGGGTTTTCTTCAAGGCTTGCCATTGAATCTCCAAAGTTTGTTCCTGTTCTCAAATGCTTTCTTTTTTTTCTTGAGTAATGTTTGTGTATTTCTACAGTTCATATCTGAAAGCTGTTCAACTTTTATTTGCTTTAAAACGTTTTCTTACATGTTGTTCTTTACAATATGACATTCGATTTTATCCTGCTCAAGACTAATTAGTGATCACTTCCAATTTCAAATCCTCTGTATAATCTGGTGTCCTGCACCAGGGAGAAAACATCACTATCAACAATAACATAGTTAATGAGACATTTCTTATTCCTTGTCTCTTCTCTCCATGTGAATTTGTGCACATTTTTATGTTTGAACATTGTGTTAGTAATAACCACTCAATGTCCTGAGCAGAAATCCAACAAGTATTTGCCATTATTATTAGCTTTGCTCTTTTCTCCAATATATTTTTGTATGCCTGACAATCATTTCCTACTCTGCTATTTAGATCCCCAACAAGGACCAACTTTCCTTTTTTATTGTGTCAGTTTTTCTCTAAAGCCTCAAAAAAATTCCTCCACTTCTACCTTAGTCAAACCTTCTGTGGGACCATAGGCACAAATAAGTCTCGTTGTCCAGTTCCCCATTCTGAATATTTGCCCACATCACTCAGCTTGAGAGTGCCTGCCATTCAAGAAGATTAGCTTCATATTTTGTGTTGAATACTATGGCTTCTCCTTCTTTTCCTTGATTGTCATTGCGTGAATATAACATTTTGTATTTTTTGCTCAGAAAGATCTCACCAGTTTTGGTCTTTTTTGTTTCAGTCACCCCTATTATGTTGATCTGGTACTTATTTAATTCCTCAGCTAGCTCCATTTCTTTGCCATTGAGGCTTCTTATGTTGATCGTACCAATCTTGAACTCTGGCGATGTTGAGTTGGGGTGTGTTTTAAGATTTGTTTCAGTAGCTGACTTTTCACTGGTTGCCTTGGTTCCCTCAAAAACAAGGCCTTGTTTAACTGGAAGTTGCCAGTATATTAATATTAGGTGAGCACGTTGGTTAAGTGTTAGTTTGCATGTGGGTAAATCAATGGTATGTGCAATAGAGCATAATTGTTATTATTATTAAGGGAAACCTCCAGGGAATTAGGGATTCATTGAGGAAGTCCACATTCCACACACACACACACACACACACACACACACACCCATCCACCAGCTGTCATATCCAATGGCAGTCTATTACAATCGCACACCACTCTATAAGAGAACAATCTAGATTCCCCCCCCCCCCCCTTCTTTGCAGCATTCATTCTCAGCTTCCATTGAATGCCCTCTAATCCTTTACCCACCCTCCGTAAAATGAAAATTTCCATCAACTTAAATATGTATCACCCTTTTATAGTTTGTCGGTCTCAATCATATCACCCATCTTTCTCCTCTGCTAGTGTCTGCAGTCTACAAATTCTCACTCTATCTTCATTATCAGTATTCCACAATCCTGATATCATTTTTGAATCTCTACTTAATTCTCTACTTTGCACTCCTTCAACTGCATCAGAATTGCCACAGAAACCAGGACAACAGACATGCAGGCAATAGTCCAAGTGAAGTCTTATCACTTCTTTATAAAGAGGCAAAATGACTTCCTTATCTTTACATGTCAAGGTTCATTTCACCATTGCAAGTATTCTCTGAGTTGTATATAAAATTTTTGCTATATGACCCATGAACTTCAACTTCCTGTCTACTAAAACTCTAAGATTCCTAGCTCAGTCAGTTTCTTCTAGCATAATCCCATCAATATAATGCGACATTGGAGATCTAATCACACCAAAGTGCATGACTTTATATTTACTTGCATTAAACTCACATCCATTTTCTCATGCCCACAATTCCAACCTGTTCAAATCATTCTGCAAGTATACTTCATATCAGCTGCTTTACAGATTACTCTGCCTATCTTTGCATCAGCAGCAAATAGCTGTATGTTGCTTGTCAAATCCTTCCTAATGTAAAAATTGAATAACAGTGGACCAAGAGCTGATCCTTGTGGTTTGCCACCGGTTACCTTAAATCTTTCAAACACATCCCCATATACCACCTTTTGATATCTGTCACTCAGCCATCCTCTTATCAATGTTAATATTTTATAATCTGTTCCCATATTCTCTAATTTATGCAACGGTCCTCCATGCTGAATTCTATCAAAAGCCTTGCCAAAATCCAAAGATATTGTGGTGTATCCATTCCCCTTGTCTACCTCATTGGTAACATTATTATAGAATGTAAGTTGTTAAACATGACCCTCCCTTAGTAAACCCAAGTCGCTAATTGCAAAGTAGTGATTCACTGTCAACCCATTTCTGAATGTGAGCCCTCACTAATTTTTCTAAAATCTTCACCACCACTCCTGAGATACTAATTGATCGATAGTTGGATACATCGATCTTTGCATCACCCTTGTGCAATGGGATTACCATACATTTTTTCCACTCCTGTGGATTCATCCCTCTTCTGAGACTCAAATTATGTAATTTGGTCAAAGAAATAGCCTGTTCAGCTGAATACTCTTTTAGCATCCGTACTGATATCCCATTAAATTGTTATTCGGTTTGTGCAACACCTGAGTTTCTTCATCCAGTGAAGATATAGCAGTGAGCTCAATACAGTAGGTTGATAACTTTTTGATGCACTCATTTGTTGAACAGCCTCTTCTGCATCTATCACCCTCACACCATCTACATTCAGTACAGTTATTCTTTCAAATTCATTCTTTCTTTTACTTGCAGCCTAATAGAATTCTTTGGGGTTGGTGTTATCTTTAGCTGGCAGAGCCAGTTTCTTTTCCTTAAAACCATTGTGATGGCCTCCTGCTTATAATTTTCATAACTGACATCATTCTTATGCACACGGTATACCTTCCACATCATCGTTTTCATAGGAATCTCTTGCTTGATAAGATTACACATCCATTTCACTTCTACCTTATTTATTCTGCAAACTCTCAGGGCACATTCTGATGTTGTATCATTTACGTATATTACAAATGCTTCCCATGCACTCTCGATATTTGCCTCATCCAGCAACCCATACCATATTGCTGAACCCAGCATTCTTGAGTTGGTCACAATTTCCTGCCGTGATTTTGATACAGTGGAGGAGGGGGAGTGCAAAGGATAGTGTCAAAAATGATATTAGGATTGTGGAATACTTGATTATAAAGACATTGAGAATTTGTGCACTGCAAATACTAGCAAACAGGAGAAAAGGGGTGATATGATTGAGACTTACAAATTTCTCAAAGAGTTATAGAGAATTTCAGTAGATGGAATTTTTCATGTTATGGAAGGTGAGGAAAGTTTCGCCTCTATGGGGAAAGCACCCACAGCTATCCAAGATATTCTTGGATTTCGTAACCGTAAATTCCAGGATAAGGTGGTTAGCCCTATGCTCTGAATTGAGTATTCTCCTATCTAGTTTGCCTGTATGCATGATGAAAAGCCCAAGTTTCCAGGTGGGAAAACCCTGCTACCTTCATATGAGATTGACTACTCACTTTCACTTGAAAAGCTCTTATAAAGGTTCTTTCCATCATAGACAGGATTCAAACCCAGGTTTTTCCAACCGAAGAACATCAGCAGTTATAAAATGCTATGGTAAGGTATAAATTTGCTTTTTAAATAGTCATTGTCATTTCACCAACCCTCATGTTTTTCTGCGTATTTCCAGGATGTATGTATCTATATATACGAGGTGATTCTCTTAGACAGGCTTATACGTTAGTTATGCATTACTAAATCACTTAAGTAATTGATAATGTAGATAAGAATATAAATTAAATTACACTTTAATAAATATTTCCGATATTTCGGCAACGTCGCGTTGCCATCTTCAAAAGGAACTTACAAAAAAGGCACATGCACGTAGGAACTACAACACGGTAACTGAGAATGAAGTTATTGTTCTCTTAAAAGTCCCGATGGTGCCCCCTAGCAGGCTAAGTAGGTGTTCTTGGCCATTGGGCTGAAGGTCTGCTGATGTAAGCCTCCCAAATTTGGGACAGTCTCATACAACCAAATTTGTTGAGGTTAGGAGAGTTTCTTAGGGCTGAGGCTGATTCCATAAATAGTCTTTTGAATTTATATTTGCTACGGTGTGTTACTGTAGCTTTCTTCCACCATGTTCTGTGGCATGTATCCAACGCATGGTCAGCAAGACCAGACTGGCTGTACTTGTGAAAATGGATGTAGTCCATGTGTTCTGAAATTTTGATATTCACTGTCCTGCCTGTTTGGCCAAAGTAAGACAGTTTACAGCTGCAAGGGACCTGGTATACACCAGGTAGGTCTGGGGGAAGTGGTTGGTCTTTAGTGGAGCAGATAAGGGATGCCAATTTTCTGTATGGTCTGTAACAGGAGGTCGAGTCATGTTTTTTTAAGATTTTGGTAATTTTTTCTAAGGTGCCTCAGATGTAGGGAATGATGATGGATTTAGAGTAATTCTTGGGGGATTTTTTTTTGGGGGGGGGGTAGTCATTGGCTGAGAAAGTGTTGAGGATGTGATTTAGTTCAGTGTTTAGGGACTTGTCGTTAGAACAGATTAGTTTAGCCCTGTTGTATAGTGTTTTCACCACTCCATATTGTTGTGAGGGGGGAATTGTTGGTGAATGTACCTGCCTGTATGGGTGGGTTTTCTATAAACTGAGATAACCAAGGTTCCATCAGGCTGGTGGGTGACTAGTGTGTCTAGGAAAGGGAGACTGTTGTTTTCCTCTTTTTCCAGGTTGAACTTGATTCTGGGGTGTTGATTGTTTAAGTGTGTTAAGAAGGAGAGCAGTGTATCAGAGCCATGTGGCCAATTAGCGATCACATCATCAGCGTAGCGAAGCCGTGTGGTTGGTTTTTGTGGGGCAGAGGCTAAGGCTTTTTCTTTAAAGGTCTCTATAAAGAAATTGGCCAAGGGTGGAGAGAGTAGTGAACTCATGGCTGTCCCCTCTATTTGTTTGTAGAATTTTCCCTGCCAAATGAAATAGCCTGAGTTCATTGTGAACTGAAATATGGCTGAGATATCGGGAGAAAATTTAGCTTGGATTAGCTCTAAAGTTTCCTTGAGTGGGACATTTGTGAATAAGAATGAGACATCAAAGCTGACCATTATATCAGTATGTTGGAGTGTAAGATTTTCTATGCTGGCTTTGAAGTGGGCTGAGTTTTTTATGTGTGATGGTGTTTTGCTAGTATAGTGTGTGAGTGCTTTGGCCAAATGTTTAGCTAATTTGTATGTGGGTAATCAATGCTATCCACTATGGAATGTAATGGCACATTTTCTTTATGTATTTTTGGGAGTCCATAAATACAGGGGGGGGGGGTATAGAGTTAAACAGCTTTAATCTGTTGGTCACGTCTACAGGCCAAGAAGTGACTTTCTTAAGGAGCCTGTGAAGTTTTCTGATTTGTGAGTTGGTCAGATTGTATTCGATAGCGAGGTAAGTAGCCCGATCTAATAGAAGAACATTAAGCTTACCTGTGTAGTCCTTTTGATTAAGTACTATAGTTGCATTTCCCTTATTCGCTTTGGTGATAACTATTTCTTTATTATTCCTCATTTCCTGCAGAACTTTATATTCCTTGTTGGATATGTTGGTTTTTTGGTGGTCTTGCTTTGGAGAGGACACAAGCTACATCCAGTCTTACACTATTGGCGATTTGATTCGGAAGGTGGCAGATTCCACGTTCAATCTGGATCATAATATCCTCACTAGGTATTTTTCTGTGAGCAATGGCGAAGTTGTGGCCATATGAAAGCACGTTGAGTGCTTCAGGCTTCAAGCTACTGTTATTTTGGCCAAACAGGCAGGACAGTGAATATCAGAATTTCGGAACACAAGGACTGCATCCGTTTTCACAAGTACAGCCACTCTGGTCTTGCAGACCATGCTCTGGATTCATGCCACAGAACACGTTGGAAGAAAGCTACAGTAATACACCATAGCAAATATAAATTCGAAAGACTATTTATGGAATCAGCCTCAGCCCTAAGAAACTTTCCTAACCTCAACAAATTTGGTTGTATGAGACTGCCCCAAATTTGTGAGGTTTGCATCAACAGACTTTCAGCCCAACAGCCAAGAACACCTACTTAGCCCGCTAGGGGTCACTATCGGGACTTTTAGGAGAACAATAGCTTCATCACTTCATTCTCAGTTACTCTGTTGTAGTGCCTACATGCATGTGCCTTTTTTGTAAGTTCCTTTTGAAGATGGTGACGTGACGTTGCTGAAATATCGGAAATATTTATTAAAGTGTAATTTAATTTATATTCTTATCTACGTTGTCAATTCCTTAAGTGATTTAGTAATATACGAGGTAGTATCAAAAAGTTTCCAGACTAGCTCTGTTTACGAGAAATTACTTTATTTATCGACATTTACACACTATCACCTTGCATATCAATACAGCGCTCCCAGCATTCTTGCCACTTCTGGAATGTGTCCTGGAAGTCTTCTTTTCGAAGCATGTCAAGCACCTTCTGTGATTCGTGCTGGATCTCCCCAATGGTGTTAAAACTGTGACCTTTGAGCTGGATCTTCATCTTCAGGAAGAGGGCAAAGTCTGCAGGATCCAAATCTGGTGAGTAGGGTGGGTGAGGAAGTGAGATCATGTTGTTTCTGGTGAGAAACTCACGTGTGAGGAGAGCTCAGTGACAGGGTGCATTGTCATCGTAGAGCATCCAGTTTTTCACACGCCACAGATCTGGTCACTTTCGCCTAATGTCCTCCCTCAGATGCCTTAAAACCTGACAGTAGAACTCGCTATTGACAGTCTGGCTCCTGAGGATGAATTCTCAATGCACAATGCCGCGAATGTCGAAAAAGACGATGAGCATGCACTTGGTCGAGCTGCAAACCTGCCTCGCCTTTTTCAGTCGTGAAGATGATGGGCTCTTCCGCTGTAAAGACTGTTGGTTCATTTCAGGGTCGTACGCATACACCCAAGTTTCGTCACCGGTAATGATATTCGAATTTCACGTTTTTTCAAATGTGAATTTCACGTTTGCTCTTTGTTCTAACTTGCTGTCCATGATGAAATCGCAGATGTGGTAATGCAGGCGGTCAGAATAGCATCGGTTGCACAGCTCCCGATGTACACAGGATGATGTCTTTTGGCACACTGACTTATGAAGGTAGGTGCTCCCTGTGACTGTTCGTGCAGCCTTGTGCTGCCATCTGTTGGAGTGTTACAAACCTAGTCTCGAAACTTTTTGATACCACCTCGTATTTAACCTTGAGAAATGCTGACTCAGTCAATTATGGTAATATATATATATATATGCACACACACATACATTTGTTCGCTACACACACACAGTAGCGAATAAATTATTCCAAACAAGCAAAATTTTCATCAAGTTTTTAGTTTTGGTTTCGGTTTACTATTTTCAGTTTTTGTTTTAGTTCACTATTCTGGTTGAGTGATGTTTGTTTTAACTGTCTCTGTGTTCTTTATTAATAGTGTTGTGCATTATTTTTAATAGTGTAAACAAGTTGACATTTGTAGTATTTTATTCATTAATTTGTGTAGCTATAAAATGGATACATCTCCAAGAAAGCATTCAAAAATATATACGCTTTCTCAGCACCAGTCCATGACTCAAAAGCAAATTGCCAATGAGTGTGCTGTTGGTTTGGGTACTGTAATTGGAATTTTAAAAGGGTTTAGGGAAATAGTTACCCTTTCAACTGACAGTAAAAGAAAATACAGGCAAAAATGAAAAACTACACTTACTTCAGATCATTTACTAGTTAGGAAATGCAAAATGGATCCAAGATTGTCTGCTGTAGATGTAAATAGAGACTTGGCAGCTAGAAGGATTAATGTTTCTGACATGACAGTCTGTTGAAGATTGTTGAAAGCAGGGAAGACTGCCCACATACCAAAAAAAAAAAAAAAGAAACAACTGTTGTCAAAGGCTATGCAGAAAAAGATGCTACATTGGGCCAAAGTGTACAAAGATTGGACTGTTGAGAAGTGGAAGATTCATATTCTTGGATGAGAGCCATTTCTTTGTCCAAGGAGAGCGAGTACCCTATGTTCGCAAATCAGCATCTGAGAAGACTTCTCCCACCCACCATCAACAAGCTCCTAAATGCCCAGCTAAAAAGATGTTTTCAGGTTGTTTTGCGCATGATGGTCCAGGATCACTTGTGCCTGTTGATGGTATGATAAAAAAGTGACCAATACATAAAAAAAACAAGAATTCATCTTCCAGTATAGGATCTCATTCCATGCCACACTTCAAAAAAAGTGAAAGAGTTCCTCAAAAATCACAACATCCAATTTCTATAGGGTAAATATCAGGGTAGGTAACTCTCCTGACATTTACCCTATAGAAAATTTGTTGGCCATAGTGAAAAAGAGACTTAGAAAATTAAATTGCAATACAAAGGATAACTTAATACAATCCATCATAAAATATGCTTTTGAGATCCAGAAAAATATGTTCTCTGTTGGTAGAGTCCATGCCTAAGCGAATTAACTTATTGGAAACAGTGGAGCACATTAGGTAAAGTTTGAGTTTAATTTTTGTACTTATTTTCTTTCAGAATTATTTATTATTATTATTTATTTTTTTTAAATATGAATGTTCAGATAATTTGTTAAGGTTAATATGTTCACTATTGTACAGTTTTGTTAAAATCACACTACAACTGCTTCACCGTTATTTACAATCTTGTTTTACATTGTTGCAGGCTGGAAATACAGGCGTTCATGATACTGTGGTAAATCAGTTACTAGCTAAAATAGATGGAGTTGAGTCTCTTAATAACATACTGGTTATTGGTATGACCAACAGGAGAGATATGATTGATGAAGCCTTGATGAGGCCTGGTCGACTAGAGGTACAAATGGAAATAGGTAGGAATTTTTACATTGTTCAAGCTTTGTCATGTTCTTATTACAGTATAATATAGTGAGTTTCTGTTTTGCATCATTTTGATTGTAATTAATTATTGAGGTGTTATTTACACTGCCTTGCCACATAAAAGTTAGGAAGTTTATTCCTAAAATTAGAGTATAAATATGTAATTTAGCACATAATTGCAAATTTTGAAATACAGCACATTCTGCTTAATTGGTCCACCAGTTATTGAGGCAGCAGTTTTATTGTGACAAGTCCAGAAGAACAAAACAAAATGAGAATATATCAAGAATTTGCATAGTTTTTTGAGACACAAAGCTGTTTAACTGAGCCAGCTACTAACAACTTCTACCACAGAAAAATTACATAATCTTGCTTCAAAATTTTAATACTGATGTTATCTACAGTACAATGCTGATGAAATAGGGATCTTTTATTGTGCCATGCTGGAGGTTTCCCTGTGTTATAACATGCTACACTGGAGCAAAATGCAATAGATCCTGTAACAGTGTTATGCAGTTATATGCTGTTCATATATGTCAAGAACTGGTAAAGAAAAGCTGTTCTTGGAAAAAGGATGAGACCTCGATGCTTTAAAGCAGGAGTCGGCAACTGGCATATGTGGCCCAAACTTGCATTTTTGGTGGCCCATAAAAGGTTGACCATGCTTATATGGCACGTGGCTCGTATGTTCAGTTATTTAAATAATACATTTTATAATATGAATAATAAATTAAAAATAATTTTACATCTATACTTCATGATATCGCTGTGCAACTGTGAGTCAACTGTGTTTTTCAAGATTGATATAATAAAAATTGATAATTAATTTTTTTTTTCACTCACTATTTTCACTTAATTAAACGCTTGCAGCCTGATTGTTAAAAATAAAAGTTGAACGTGGCCCGCGAGTTTGAAAACATTGCCGACCCCTGCTTTAAAGGAATTAGAATGGAAAGTTTACCATTTCGGTACCATACTAACAAAACTGAGATCTCACTAAATAATTATAGAATGTTATATTTGGGAAATAACAATCAAGGAAACAAAGGAGTAGTAATAGCATTCAATATCAAACATGAAAAGAAACTATTTGATTTTTTCAAGCAAAGTTATGTCAGCAGACTTCAAAATGGGGAAATGGACAATGAAACTGATTTGTGCCTGTGGTCCCACAGAACATTCTCCTAAGAGAAAAGTGGAGAAATTTTTTAAGTCATTAAACCAGTAAGAAAATGAAAAAAGTGGTTCTTGTTGGACCACTTTTTTCATTGTTCAACACTTTTTTCAACAGAGTAAGAAATGAATCCCACCAGGCATATAGAAATATTTCGGGAAAAAATTTGACAAAGTGGCAAGGCTATCTACTGGATTTCTGCTCAGGACATGGACTAGTTGTTACTAACATGATGTTCCAACATAATGATGTGTACAAAGTCACATGGAGAAAAGACATAAGAAAAGCTTCATTGACTATGTCATTGTTGACAGTGATATCATGCTGGTTAAGGATACAAGGGTGTACAGAGGATTTGAAATTGGAAGTGACCATCATCCTAGTTCTGTCCGCGCGGTTAGCCTACTGGCTTTGCGCTTTGCAACCATATGCCTGGGGAAGGAGTGTCCTAGGTTCGATTCCCATCGGAGACGTGAGGAGCTGAAGGATCTTCTTCAGCCATAGCCAAGTTAACCGGTCTTGAGCGTGGGCAGTAGGGTTTTTTCCGCCAGATTATCTGGGGTTTTTCATCCCGCAAGCAGGCAAACCAGCCATGTGAACACACAGGGATACAGCCAAGAATACCTTGAGGCATAGGAGTGACCATTCTATCCTCGTATTTCGGTTAGGAAATCCAAGCATGCTTGGAAGGTTGTGGGCCTTAAAGGCCTGTTAAAACCATTGGGATAGATGGGATCATCCTAGTTCTAAGGTTCCTAGCAGTAAGTCGACAGTTGCCCTAAAAATTTCTGTATTAAGTGTTCTTAGTAAGATTTATGCAAGTATTCATGAAGAGGAGCTGAGAAACTTGGAGAACAAAGGCAAATGGAGGTTGTCGAGATCACATTTTCACTTTATGACTTATAGTTCAGAAAGCATGATTGTGATCTGCACTTAAGTCTTGTATTTCTGGAAAAGGCATATTACAAAGTGTCTAAAGTTTATTTTTCACTTGGTTAGAGAATAATAAATTTAGTTTAATCCTTTATCCAAGTGTGAGCAAACAAAGTTTGCGCCTGAAAGTATCTTCAGGACTGGGTTAAGGTGGTACAACACCAGGGCAACTCGTTGCAAAGGTGGAGCAAGCTACCAACACTCCTATCTCAGTATCTCCTATAATGCAAAACACATCTCCTTGCGGATATGTCTAATGTTATGCATTAAGGGAAGGGCCACTACCCAGACTAGTTTCGACCTTTATTGAGGTCTCTTCAGTGGGAGCCAGGCCCAAGTGGAGATATCAGGCAGAAGCATTTGCAGGTCATCTCCACCTATAGGAATTGCCAATTTTTCAACATCTTTCTCTAAATCCAGAGTAAATTATTAAAAAAAGATTGGCACACCAATTGGCAATTCCTATAGGTGGAGATGACCTGCAAATGCTTCTGCCTGATATCTCCACTTGGGCCTGGCTCCCACTGAAGAGACCTCAATGAAGGTCGAAACTAGTCTGGGTAGTGGCCCTTCCCTTAATGCATAACATTAGACATATCCGCAAGATGTGTTTTGCATTATAGGAGATACTGAGATAGGAGTGTTGGTAGCTTGCTCCACCTTTGCAACGAGTTGATCTGGTGTTGTACCACCTTAACCCAGTCCTGAAGATACTTTCAGGCGCAAACTTTGTTTGCTCACACTTGGATAAAGGATTAAACTAAATTTATTATACAAAGTGTCTAGAGAATTTTTAACAAAGCACTACAATTATATGATGTAAATTGAACATAATATAGAACAGTACACAGTCTATATTTAACTTGTAAGCAGTTAGAATTGAAGTAAAATTCTTTGTCTACTTAGGAAGCATCATTACACACAATTTAGACAGCACTGTGAAATGGTAAAACACAGAATTAACACTGTGTGGTCAAACGTGAATTAATTAAACAAAATATGGAACAATAACAAACTCTCAAAACATCTTAAAATTAAACTATTCGAAGCCATAATAATCACTACAGCAACATATCATAGTCATGGTGACTCACTAAGAAGGAACTACTCAAAATAAGTGCCTAAGATAAAACAAAACACACTGGACTGAACATAGAACCATAGAACAAGTAAAAAAGAATCTCAACTACCAGGATAACCTCGCAGACATTATTCTTCAGCAACAGCTCCAGTGGTTCAGCTATATCTAGAGAATGCCTACTCACAGACTTCCAAACATTGTGCTAAATGGAAGAACAGGAAAACAGTGTCCACCCAGAAGACTGAGGAGAAGTTGCCTCATATCCTTAAAAGAAAGAGGCAAATTCTCCAACTTCATAATGTTCACTGGGCATTCACAGATGCTATATGGTCACTCTGATGCTTAGTGATGTGCCACACTTGGAGCATTCCAACGGTAAAATTATTTTACATTGCCTTTACTAGCAGAGCCAATTTCTTTTCTTGCTGCAAATTAACTTTCCTGATGTGCATTTTATATCCTCTCATTCTTATTCTCATGATATTCCTTCCACATCATCTTCTTATGGGTGTATTGCTTAAGAAGGTTGCACATCTACTTCACTCCCACTTATTTGTTCTTTGAATTACAAGGCTCATTCAGATACTGCAGCATTCAAGAATCTTTTCACAATTTCCAGCTTTGTAATTCAGTATGTATTCTTTTTTAATTGAAACATCCATGTACCAGGTCAGTATCGCATGATCACTGACACCAAATGGTAGAAAATCAATTACATCCTGAATTGAGACCCATTCTAATGCTATGATGAAACTGAACAGTCTTTGACCTCAAGTTCCCTCTTTTAAATGCTCTTTGAGAAAGTTGCCTCGCAACCTCAAATAAATTCTCCTTCATTCTTATCATGACTCTTTTCTACTACTCAATCAAGTCTTGGATAATTTAATTCACCCACATTGATTACTCATTTAGTCCCTCCACCTCCCCCCCAGCAATTGAACTACCAGGTCTTTGAAACATTATTATCATTATTGATATACACCATGATACAGACTTTAAAGCATTTGTTAGGATACCACATGAAAAGCTTTGGAATAAATTGGAGGATATGGGATTGAGAATGGTGGCTGATAAACAGGGATCCTTGGATCATTTTTGTTCAGTCTATACATAACAATATTGGAAAGGACGTGACAGGAGATGTTTGATTGTTTGCTGATGCAAAGATAGGTAGTGAAGTCGAGAATACTACTGATATGCAGCACTTATTGATTGATTTGAATAGGCTGGTGCTTGGGCAAATGATAATTATTATTAACAACAGACCTCCATGGAGTCTACAGACATCACAGACTCATTGTTACACACAAAGCCCATCAAACCATGCTTTAAACTCATTCAATGTATCTGAATTCACCACAATGTCAGGCAAAGCATTCCGCTTATTAACCACTCTCCATGCAAAGAACCTACTCCTTATGTGCCTCTGCTCATATCCTCCTTATACAACTTTCAGGTATGTCCCCTTGTTCTACTTCCTTCCCTCATTCTGTGTAAAATTTCTTCCACATTAACCTGGTAACAACCCTTTACCAACTTAAATGTCACAACATTTCCCTTTCCCCTTTCCTCCTGTTTACAAGCCATTGCATACTTTCATTCCCTCAATCTGTCCTCACATCCCAAAGACCAGTACAATCTTAGTCAGTCTTCTCTGGACCCTTTCCAACATATCCTCATCATCACGAAAACCAGGCGACCTAATTTATGCACAGTAATCCACATGAGCCTGATCAAGGTGTTATACAATGGAACCAGAACCTCTTTATTTCTGCACGTTAAGGTCCTTCACAACTTGTACAGTGTGACCTCAGAACTTTAGATCAATGTCCACCATCCCTCCAAAGTCTCTTAACTCCTCAACTTCCTCCAAAATTTCCCTGCCAAGCATATACTTTGCATCCCATTACCTACCAAATTTCAGGACCTCACACTAGCATTGAATAGACCAGTAGTTCTCAAAGGGTGCGCCCTAGAAGATTTCTGGGTGTGCCCTGTGGTATTCCAGAGAAATATGTGTCCAGATATAAAAATAAATATAGTTACTCTATTATATCTTTTCATTACGGATATACCGCTCTTTTTTGTCAATACATCATTATTATGTTAATTAATAGTGGCTTTTCTTGCAAAGAGAACAAGAATATGGTTTATTCTTGTTGTGTATATTACTTATTTTAAAAGTGTTGGAAGTGGATGTTATGTGCATATTACTTATTTTCAGATAAATACACCCAAATAAAATGGATAGATTTCTCAAAAAGAAGCATGATATTAAAGAATCAGATTCTGGAAATGAGCAAAAGTTAAGTGTAAGTAAGAAAGCAAAATCGCGGCCTACTCGCAAATATAGTGAAAGTTATTTAAGCTTTGGTTTCACTTGGACCGGAAGTGAAGATCATCCTTTGCTGCTATGTTTAGTATGTGGATGTAAAATGGCAAATGAATCATTGCTCCCTAGTAAATTGAGTAAACATTTTAAAACTATACACTTTAATTTACAAGATAAATCTGTAAGTTTTTTCAAGAGATTGTTACACTCTGATATCTTAAGAATATAGAATTCTCAGCTATCATGGTGTAACATGAAGAATAAGTAATATAAATTAAAAACCCTACAGAAAAAAAAAAAAAAAAAATTTAATAGATGAATTATTTAAAAGAGAAAGAAATATCCTTGCATCCAATAAAATATATAAAATATAAAGGTTTTGTTAAACTAACTAACAAAAGAAAGACTATATTAATATTGTGATATGATTTAAATGAGAAAAGTTAAATAAATAAGACAGAAAAGGATTAGTCATAAAAGATGGTATGTGAGAGGCTAGAGATTAAGTTATTAAGTAAGTTCATAGAAAAATTTTGGAAAAGGGATTAAATTGGAGGCTAGCTAAGGAAAACAACAGACTATTGCTCAGGGCCGATTCCTGGATTGAGGTATCGTTACGGGCTCGCCGATCAAATGACGTTTGGCAGAAAAATGCCACCCTGATTGGTCGGTGAAGTAAAAACAAGTAGGGAGGCGGAGAAAAGAAGTTAGAAAAAGTGCCGTTATGAGAACAGGTATAAAAGGGTTGGAACCCCCCCCCCCCCCCATGAGGCTTTTTTGGTTTTGGTTTGGATTCTGTTCCAGGAGAGCCCTTCGCTAGCTCTTTCGTAGGGATTTCACGATGTTTTCCTGAGTGGTGAGATAGGGGTTATATCTCCACACCACAACACAGAAACGAAAGTGAGCGGGATTTCGATTCCGTGTTTCCTGTGTAAGAAGCGAAGAATGCCATAAAGTCGAGGAAAAGAAAGCATGTTCTTTGTGTTTCGACTTCAGTGACAACTACGAGAAGGGGAAAGAAGTAAAGAAATCGACGTCCACGTGGCGAGTTGCACAGCCGATATATAGATGATCCAAAGTGTGTTCGGGGTTACAAAAAGTTAAGCCAGCATAAGCCTAGTTCAACTCCAAAAGGAACGTAGAAGCAGATTATCGGTGAGGTTATATCAAGATAGTTCAATCAGAAGAAGGTAAAGGTCCGTATGAAAATCCCAAGAAAGAAAGGTACTGTAAATATATATCTAATGTTAACAAAAATTTGTCTGTGATAAGTATCATTATTCTAATAAGGAACTGTTGAAGTGATCAAGGAAAATTTATGCTAGGACTTTAGTATCTGATAGAATATATTAAAAGTAAGCTAGCTAGTGTTAATGTTATGTGAATAATTAAGTGTCCTTAGAATTTTGCATGTCTATTGTAATGTATTGGAAAGTTAAAATGTCATAGTTGTGTGTTAGTGCAGAAAAAGGTTTAGTTAATCTACTTAAGTTTGGATAGTTAAATAGTGTGAATTAATCTTATTTGTCCATGTCAAGTGAATTTATGTGTTGAACTGTTATGGCAGTATGATCGTAATACCCATTGAAGGATCATAACCTAATTACTTGTATTAAGTTAATCTTAGTTTGTAAGTATTTCGTTTGGCATTAAATTGAGTAATCACATAACGTTGATTTGTACCATGTTAAGGAATTTAATAAGCCTTTGTTCAATGATAAAAAAAAAAAAAGGTTGTCTGAAATTGCTGTCCAATGCACCACTTAAAAAATACTAACCTAATCATGTGGGAAATTAATGTTAAGAAACGAGATAAAGTGTCACGACTGCAACATAGTTACACTTTCAGACATATTTAAGTTCTTTCTCCTTGTTTTTTGTATATAATATCTTAAACTAAATATCCCAAAAGGCGCAGTATAAATACAAATATTAGGGGTACTAAGGGGAGAAATAATTTAAGTATTAGTAAAAATCTTGGTGATATCTCGTGCGTAAGATAATAGAAGAACATAGATAAGAGGAAATTGTTAGATAGAATAAAAATCGTAAAATGGGACACAACATAAATGGCGCAGCCGGTTGGATATAAAGTATAAGAAAGTTAATAGAATAAAATAAGAAGAATAAGTCACAACAAGATTGTCTGAACAGCAAACAAAAGCGGCAAATTCTTTTAAAAGTATAATGACTGTTTCTGATAAAGCACAAATCGCTTCTTATCAAGTCTCAGAACTGATAGCAAAAAAAATATGAAAGATCATACTTTAGGTGAGTCACTTATTTTGCCTGCATGCAAAAAAATGGTCATGACAATGCTAGGAAATGAAGCAGCAATGAAAATAAGCAAGATTCCTCTGTCCAACGATACAGTCACAGGCGTATTATAGAAATGTCTTCTGATATCGAGAAAAATGTATGCAGTAATAAACTTCAGTATTCAAATTTTGCATTGCAAGTTGATGAGTCAACAGACATTACCAACAAGGCACAACTCTTAGCATTCTTCCGTTTTATTAATGAAGATCAATTAGTAAATCAGTTTCTTTTTTGCAAAGAATTAAATGTGTCTACAAAAGGTGAGTACGTTTTTAACATTTTGAATAGCTATCTTGATAAATGGCAGTTAACATGGAAGTCGTGTGTAGGCGTACAGATGGAGCCCCTTCCATGGTAGGCTGTGTTAAGGGCCTTACATCTTTTGTAAGAAAACAAAATGAGAATGTTATCGTAACTCACTGCTTTCTTCATAGGGAGGCCTTGATGGCAAAAACATTGGGAGAAAAATTAAGAGAAGTTTTAGATCAAGTTGTTCAGATGGTAAACTTTATTAAAACAAGACCTGTCAAATTGCGTTCATTCGAAAAGCTTTGTATCGATATCAATTCACAACACAGACGGTTGCTTTTACACACTGAGGTGAGGTAGCTGTCAAGGGGGGAAAGTACTTACCCGTGTACACGAGCTACAACAAGAACTTCTTGTGTTTTTTGAAGAGATGAAACAATTACATTTTTGTAACCTCCTTCGGTGCGAATTTTGGATTGCCAGGTTACAGTATTTGGCCGATATATTTCAGCAGCTCAGTATTTTGAATACTAGCATGCAAGGGAAAGAAGAAAATATTCTCACATCCACTGACAAAATGAAAGCATTCAGAGAAAACTACAGATTTGGAAAAGAAAAGCTGTTGAAGGTAATTTGGAAATGTTTCCATTGGTAAGTAACACTTGCATAAATGAAACACTTCCAATAATAGTTGAACATTTAACAAGTTTAGAAGAAAAATTGAGTTCTTATTTTCCATCACTTAACACTGAACAATACGATTGGATTAGAAACCCATTTATGGAAACTTCAAGTGATTTTGGTTTAACATTAACAGAAGAAGAACTGGCAGCTATATCCACTGATCGTGGATTAATGATTAAACATAAGGAATTGTCTCTTGAAGCCTTTTGGATTTCTATAAAAGAAGAGTATGTGTCAATATCTAAAAAAACTTTGAACGTTTTACTACAATTTTCAGCATCATATTTATGCGAATTAGGATTTTCTACCCTCACCACGATTAAGTGTGAAAAGAGAGGAACTCTTCAATGTATTGACGAGGAAATGAGAGTTGGCCTTTCAAATATTATGCCCAAACATTGAAGCAATCGCTAGGACACATCAGGCTCATGTTTCTCATAAACACAAGAATGAATAAACTTAAGGTATGTTTCATTTTATTTTTTTTATCGCATTATTTTTTTTTCTGTAATATTTGACTTAATTATTATAACATATTTCTCAGAAATCTGTATATAGTGCACCTACAATTATTTGTAGGATTTTAAATGTGCCCCGACTTCAGAAAGTTTGAGAACCACTGGAATAGACAGTTCCATACTGTTGCTTAAGTCCTCCTTTAAGGCCACATCATCTGCAGACAGTTGTATATCACCAGTTAAACCTATTCCAATATCATTAATATACAAATTAAATAACAATGGCCCCAAAAGTGACCCATGCACACCACTAGTGACTTTCCTCTTTTGAGGTAGTGCCCCATATACACAACCTGCTGATACTTGTCTGATAGCTATTCATCTATCCAACTCACTAGTCTGTTATCCAATCCCATCTGCTTCAGTTTAGTAACCAACTTGTGGTGTGGTAATGTATCAAAAGCCTTTGCAAAATCGAAGCCATACCACAATATATGCATCTCTCTCTCTCTTGTCTAATACATTTGTCACCTTGTTATAGTACATGGCAAGTTTGTAAAACACAACTTCCATTTAAAAAACCCATGCTGACAAGCATAAAGAATACCACTGTTATCAACCCACTTTTGTATCCTATATTTCACCAACCTCCAGTACCTTAACTACCACTCCAAATATACAGTTCAGCCTATAATTTGTTGCTTTAGCCTAATCAAGACCTTTGTGAAGTAGAACAATTTTGCATTCCTTCCACTCCTTTAGGACTTCTGCTGTTGCAGGACTCTTGTTAAACAGGTATGCTAAGACTAATGCTAACGCCTTGGAACATTCCCTAAGACACGTGGTATGTCATCAAGTTCTATTGCCTTATTGACATCTGGCTTAACTCCTCATATGCCTCTTGCTTACTCACCATTAAGTCTTCTCTCATTTCATTCTCTACACTTAAGCTTCTGATTTCACACTTGATGAACTGCTCACTGAACACTTCAACTATGTACTCTGCAGCAACCACTAATCTCCCACTTCCATAATCATTCTTCCTTCTAGTTGCTACATGTTGGGGGGAAAAAAAAGTCAAGGGTTTTTCTTAGCCTGATTTGCTAATTTCTGCTTGTACTGTACTTTTATTGTCCTTACCAATGAGTCGCTCTCCTGGCCTTCTCTTTATGCTCTTCATACAACTGATTATTACCATTATTCATCTTGTGCTGCTTCTAAAGTGCCTTCTTCTTCTTCCAGATTCCATGCTTAATCCCCACGTTCAGTCATGTTACACCTACCAAACACAACTTGGAGGATAATTGAAATGCTGAAGGAGACATTGACATGCAAGGATAGAAGTCATTTTGCCTCTGTACAAGGCCATGATATGTCTGCACCTGGACTACTGTGTACACACATTTGATCTCCTCGGTTCTGAGGAGATGAAGAAACTATGGAGAAGGTGCAAAGAAGAGTTACAGAGGTATTGTCAGGATTATGGAATGTTGATTATGAGAACAGATTGAAAACATGTAGACTCTAAACACCTGTAAACAGGATTTAAAGGGTTGATGGAATTTTTTGTTACTTAGAAGGTAGGGTGAGAACAGTGAGGCATTCATGAAGTTTGTGCAGTGAAGGGGGATGAAAGCTAAATTTTTCTCATGCAGAGCAGTGGGTGAGTACAACAATTTTGCCTGTTGAAGTGGTGGATGCATGCAGCGTGAATCGGTTTAAGAGAAGGTGTGAATGATGTACTTCCTCTCTTGATGAGTCATTAACTCTCCTAGAAGTCTCTGATGATGATAATAACATTTGTGTGCTTGATTTGCAGTTCATCAGAAAGGTTTGAACATTAGTTCCCAGCTTGTTTGGACTAAATGCTTAGCTCTTCACACTCTGTCTTGTTTTTCATATCTCACTGTGACAGTATTGATATTTGTGGATGTCTTTAAATAGAACCATTTCATAGGCTGGTGTGATACCATCACCCTGCTTATTGGAGGCTTGAACTGATCTTTAGCTCTAATTACTGTACTTAGTGGTTTGGACTAAAGATTAGAAAATCTCATTCATGTAGGGTTGTGCTATAGGTGTGCAACCCTTTTGGAATGAGATTGACATTGGGAAGAAATCCGTGTATCCTATACTTGAAACTGCTTACTAATTATCTTTCTTTCATGAAGTTTATCTTTTGAGTTAATCATTATTATGATAGTATAAAAGAAACAGATAATCAGAAATTGATTGTCTAATTATTATTATTATTAATGTTGTTTTTCTTTCTTTTTTTGTACCTTTAAAGTGGCATAGTTATTTTTCAGTTTAGTTTGTAATATATCAAGATGAGATGTTAGAACCTAACTATTATAATTAAATATATCGTGTATTGCATCCACTGTTATATATAGTTATTTCAGATAGGTAATACATGCAAAATATGGATTATCTTTCTCTCAATATTACAGTATTCTTCCTTCCCTCCACACACAAACACACACACACATTTGATTGGCTGTATGTAATGTATATTATTATTAAATATGATTTTCTTTGCAATTATGCAGGGCTTCCAGATGAAACTGGCAGAATTCAGATCCTAAATATTCATACTGCACAAATGAAAAAACATCGAAAATTAGCTGATGATGTTGATGTGAATGAGCTTGGAATATTAACTAAAAACTTTTCTGGAGCAGAGATTGAAGGACTTGTACGAGCTGCACAGTCTACAGCAATGAACAGACTTATTAAGGTCAGTTTATAGTAACTTTAATATTAATAACATGACTAAAGGAGATTTTAGAAGACATCTTTTAAGCCATGGCAGTGCAAGAAGCATTGTCTCAAGGTACATCAAGGAGCTAATGGTTATGAATTTAAAAAAGCTTACTTTACTTGTCATGTTGTACCATCATTTTTTATTTTTTTAAGGGCTTGCGTGAGCTCCTTATAGCTCACCATTGCTTATGGTACTTATACTTACAAAGAAACTGAGTTCTGAAATCTTGCTTTACCATCCAAATCTGAACAGAAATGATGGCCTGAAATTGCCCATATTATGGGATATAGTTCATTTCTATGCATTCTGTAGGCAATATTGGTTTATAATTAATACTTTGCCTTCTTTGAATTTGTACAGTTAAGACCTTAATGTATTATAGACCATGCCACTATCATGTATGTGTAGCTCATACATTTTCATTGTTGTCTTCTTCTGGATTTTTCTTCTGTGTGTTTAATTTGAAGATGCTCTTGACAGTAGGACCAAAGTTGTATTTTAGTTTTATGTAACTAATAAAACCATAGGTAGTCTTCATCATTTTATAAACGACCCAAGATATAGGTGGTTTGATAGTGTACAAAGTGCCTTAGACGACCGAAACATAAGATCTGATAATATTGGAGTCTTGACAAGTAACAGACTGATCTGGGAAAAAATTGTAAATAGGAAGTTAGTAATGATATAAATTTTTCATGTAGTACTATCATATCCTGTACACCCCTTGAAGGTACATGGCAGGAATTTGATGATGATGATGATACTTTACTTGTCATAGTGGTGAGTGTAGATGGACTATGAAAGTACCAAAGTTGTGTGTATGTTATTACTTGAATGTATTAGTTTTTCATATATACTCAGAATCATTAGGATGTTATTTGTCTTCCAAAAATTAAAGAAAACTGTAACAAAACATTTTAAAGAATGGTAGTTTTTTTATTGTTATTTTGCTTGATTTTCTTTTGTTGTTGTTGTTTTGAGGTTTTTGATAAAATTTGGGACAACCCTTTTTTTATTAGTTTTTTATATATGCTGATATTTTATGTACAGACTTTCAACACCATTCGCTGGTATACATTTCACAACGTGTACCAGATATTATGACAGTATAACCTAAGATTTGATGGCCAGTTTTCTATCAGCAGTAGCATTCTTCCAAATTAGTCTCATCTGTTAGTTGATTTGATCTACTTTTATATTTCAATCTTCTAAAGCACATCTAGCTACATCAATTCATTTCACTATATCTCAGTCTTCCTCTATAGGGAATAAGAAGCAGCACTTGATGGTTGGAGTGAGAGGAGTTTCTCTCTTATCAGTAGTGGTAAAGTTGTGGGGGTTCTGATCCTCATCTTCCATACATTTATTTTGGTTACTTTGTCATAGAGGAGGTTGAGGTAGTTTGGTAGCATTCAGCAGGATGAGCTGTCTGAGGAAGTTCAGGACTTGGCCAATTGAATACAGGAAGCTTATGTGCATTGTAGATTAAGTGGTTTAGATGGATACCAATGGAAAAGTTGTTTTGTGAGTATTCCAGAGGTTTGGGAATGCTCTCCAGATTCAATTTTGCATAGATTGCAGGCCATGTCATTCATCAAGTTTATCAATAAGAAGGATGTAGTTACAAATGGTAATATATTTTTTTTTTTTTTGTGAGATGCGAGTTTCTTGTAGAGCAAGAATATCTACCTGCTAAGGATATTTTTTAGTATCTCTGAGAAAAGCTGGAGGATAGTCAGACAATCTCTGATGTTGTTATTTAGTTGATTCGTTCATTTTTAAGGTCATTAAAATAATTTTGAAACTATAGTGGACTTTTCAAACTTAATTAAACTTAAGCTATGTATGCAAACAAGATCTGCATCCCAAGCAGCATTCAGTTGTACTAGAATTGCCTTTCCAGAAATCAAGTTATGTACTATTTATTGGATTTTAGCGCTACTCTTACATTTCTGTACTCGTAACGTATTCAGTCAGCCAACTGATTTCTCAAGGCTAACATATGATGAGATTGCAATTATTCCTGTCTGAAACTTCAGTATTTATTAATTGACGGAGTAGTGAAAAGTAAAGAAAAACTTAGCCAAGGTAGTTTAAATGTAGAAGAAACGTTATGAAGTGGGCCAGGGGATTCTTAGTAAATGAATTTTTTTTTTGCCTTATTTCATTCTTCTGTACCATCAGGTCATTAGATGAGGCTTTGTTTTGCACTCTCTTTTTAAAATTCCAGGAAACCATAGCATTACTAATTTTTAAGTTCCTAAAGTATACCAAATTATTGTTCAGCTGCATCTTAGAAGACTTAAATTTGCAATTGATTATAAGATATAGCTAAAGTGTGAATCATTTTATTATTTGCAGGCAGCCAGTAAGGTAGAGATTGATCCTGATGCTACAGAGAAACTTTTAGTAACCCGTTCAGACTTTTTACATGCTTTAGAGAATGATATAAAACCAGTAAGTCCACCTATATATTATTTGGTAACTTTTTTTTTTTAATTTAGAAAAACCAGTATAAATGGCTTAATTTGTTCTGGAATAATTTTTCATATCTTGTATTTATTTTTTTCTGTGTTTTGTGATCATTGCATACATTTCTGAAAATTTAGAACATAACTAAAATTTTGTGTATACACACACATGCTTAGTTCTGTCTAGACATATTTAGAAATTTAGATAGCCAAAATAGAAACCAGAAATGCAGTCTATTTCTAGCATCTGTTTCCTTTTTTTTTTTTTTTTTAACTGATGATCTGTTTCAGTTTTTTAATTTCTAAATGCTAAGTTTTGTTCTGTCAGTCATATCCTGATGTGAAGTTGTGTGAAATCCTCAGTGACCCCCCCCCCCAACTCTAATTGTTCTATTTGTTTGATTGTTTAATAATGACAGTATTATCTCCATCTTCTGGAACAGCCACAAGAAGCATTTCCAAACAATTACAAAATGCAGCTGTTCCAAAGAAATATCAAACTTCTGAGTCCTCGCCCGTGTTCCAGACACAGCATGATGTGCTTTAGCCTCTCATGTATGGCATTAATATTAATATTAAGAAGAAAAAAAAGTCTCTTTCTCTCCCCCCTTCCCTCCCTCCCTTTCTGTGTGGTGTGTGGGTGCACACCTCTACATATGTATCACTTCTCGTTGGGTATCAATCTTGTTTGGATTTTTTTTTTTTTCCACCATTTGGAATATCCATGCATATTTGTACAATATTAAAGTTTTATCATTTGGAATTAACAGAGTATAACAGACAATCACTATAGCAAGAGCAATATTTGTTTAGTTCAGGGTTCACTACTTCACTACTGAATTTAGGGTTAAAAAAAAAAAAAGTCTTGCCCTCCACCCATTCCCATGAAACAGCTACCCCAAAAAAAAAGTTAAAAATTTGGTAATTATGGCTTCTTGCACTTATATTGTCATCACAGCCATTTTCTGTCCACTGCTGGACAAAGGCTCCAGCAGTGGACAGAAAATTAATGTTTGACATAAATTCCCCAACCTTCACATTGAAGCTCTCCCATTACTCTTAGGATGGACTTTTTTGTTTGTTTTGTCAATAAGATCCTGTAAATGCTAGATGCCAATAGAAAGTATCTAATTCTTCATCTGAGTGATCTCGACCATAAATTTGGATTATTTTGAAAAAATCCCTTTTTCTTTTCTTTATAGTCTAATTGATATAATTCTTGTGGTTCTATAGTTAAGATAGAGTTCTGTAAGTGATTGACTAATATTTTGACTCTGTTTCTGTGGATGTTATCTTCTCTTCCTGAGTAAAATAGTTTTCCATTCTTCGAATTTACCACACCTTCTCCTGGCCAGTGTGTTATTATATTATTCTGTTGTTCTATTTTTCTGACTTAATCCTCTCTAGTAGCAAGGCTTATACGTTGGTCATACATAACTGGTAATTAGCTTAAGGAATTAACAATGCATATAAAGGATATTAATTAAATGCAACTTTAATGAATAACTTCAATATTTCGGCAACGTCACGTCACCATCTTCAGGAACATACAAATAAGGTATGTGCATGCAGGCACTAACAAAAGCAAATGAGGCAGAAGGCAAGAAACTAATATTGTTCTTAAGCGGGCTAATTAGGTTGTCTTGGCCGTTGGGCTGAAGTTCTCATAATGTAAGTCTCCCAAATTTGGGGTAGTTTCATGCACCCAAATTTGTTGAGGTTTGGGATGTTTTTTAGAGTTTGCTGATGATTCCATGAATAATCTTTCGTACTTGAATTTGCTGCAGCATATTATTTTAGTTTTCTTCCAATGAATTCTATGACAGGTATCTAAGGCAAGGAAAATTCTACAAACAGATAGAGGGGGACATCCATGGGTTCACCACTTTCTCCACCCTTAGCCAACTTCTTTATGAAGACCTTTGAAGAGAAAGCCTTAAACTCTGCCCCACAAAAACCCACTATTTGGCTTCGATATGTGGATGATGTATTTGCTATTTGGCCACATGGCTCAGATACACTCCACTCCTTCCTAACACACTTAAACAACCAACACCCCAGAGTCCAGTTCACCTTAGAAAAAGAGGAAAACAACACCCTTCCCTTCCTAGACACTTTAATCACTCGCCAGCATGATGGATCTTTGGTTTTCTCTGTTTACAGAAAACCCACCCATACAGGCAGATACATTCACCAACAATTCCCCCCCCCACACACACACACAACAATAAGGGGTTATAAAAACACTATATAACAGGGAAAAATTAATCTGCTCAGATGACGATGCCCTAACCACTGAACTGAACCACATCCTCAACACTTTCTTAGCCAATGGCTATAACCCCCAAAAAATACTAAAACCAGTAACCCCCCCCACCACCACCACAATAAAGACTACACTAAATCTATCAACATCCCCTCATCTGGGACACCTCTGAGAAAATAACTAATATCCTCAAAAAAAATGACCAGACTTCTTGTTATAGACCATATAAAAAGTTGGCATCCCTTTGGTTGGCATTGCTCTACCAAAGACCAACCACTTCCCCTAGACCTACCTGGTGTATACCAGGTCCCGTGCAGCTGCAAATTGTCCTACTTTGACCAAACAGACAGAACAGCGAATATCAGGATTTCAGAACACAAAGACTACGTCCGGTTTCACCAGCACAGCCACTCTGGGCTGGCAGACCATGCCTTAGATACCCACCATAGAATTCATTGGAAAAAAAACTAAAATAATACAAAGCATCAAATTCAAGTATGAAAGATTATTCATGGAATCATCAGCAGCTCTAAAAAATGTCGCAAACCAATTAGATAGGGTGTTGTGTATATGGTTGAGTTCTGTTGAAAGAGAGGTTCCACTGATTGTAGGTTCTATTGGTTATAGTGGCGGTGGAAACGTTTGTGAATGTATATGCCTGTGTGAGTGGTTTTCTGTATACGGCCTGGTTAGCAGAGTGGTTAGCGCATCCACTCTCCAGCCAGAAGGCTGCGGGTTCGAACCTCTGTGGACATGGATGTTTGTCATTGTCTGTGAAAATACTAGTGATAGTGGTAGATGGCGTTGGTGTAGTCGTGGTTAGTTGTAGTTGGTGGAGAGTTGTAGAGTAGGTGCTCTCCCTCAATGAGTCTTTGGACTCTCTGGAGATGTTCTGTAACAATAATAATAATAATAATACTGTGCAGGAGAGGTTACCATTTGGGAGGTGTGTCACAATGTATCTCAGAAAGTACACTATTGGATAAACCAGAAACTTGCTAACCATATCTGTTCAATACAGGATCTTCTGGAAGAAAACCACCATACTCCATCACAGTAAATTGAAAAAAGAAAAACTATTTGTGGAATTTGCAGTGGCATTCAGAAATCAACCAAATTTAAACAAATATGGGTGCAAAAACTTAACAAAATTTGGGAAACATTAATCATCAGTGGTCCCAATTTACACCCTAGGCTGCTTACAAATGCCCATAGAGGGTTCACCACCTATATAGAACTTTAGTCATAGTCATGTGTTTCATTGAGTATTGTGTTGTGTGTGCGTGTGTTAATTATACTCTCTGAAGATATCTCAGTAACTGAGATGAAATATCAGAATTAAAATTAGTTTTTAATCTTTTCTTAATGCTGTCAATACTCCATTAAACTCCAGCATGATGCCCTTCCAGCACTTAAGCCTTAACACATGGATAAATAAAAACTTTTTTTTTTTCTAAATTTTATTTAACCCTAAATAGCAGTAAGCAATATGAGCAAATTATTTACCTATAACTAGGCAACATTAAAAAGAAAATGCAAATACAAAAATTTATTGAAAACTATTTTTAATCGCTCTCCCAAAGATTATAAGATAAAATATGATCTGATGTTATCCCTGCTTTAGGTATATGTCTGACACCTTCAAACTTTTCAGATTAATGTTGAACATGGCAGATAAGGACAATTACAAAAATTTAACTTAAGTTGAGTGTTGTAGTGAAAGAACTGAGAGTTAAGGGCATGATACTTAGGAGAAAAAACTGGCACCCATCTCTTGATCCCCTAAGCACAGCTTTATTTTGCTTAATGGTTAATCCAGCACTGAGTACAGTGGCTGCACTGTACTCAGTTATAAGCTAATGGACAGAAAGCAGCAACAAAAGTCTCACTAGTCTAACTAAAACCTTCAAAAACTCATTTGTAATAAAATAAACTAAGTTTAACTTTTTCAATAACTTATAATTGCTTCGTTAAAGTGCTGCATTTTTAACTTCAAAATATTAATTAGTGTTGGGAGTAGTGTTTAAAATCGAGAGATTCATACATTTTTATTTATTAAATTACATACTTTGCATATGTAAATATTTGGCTTGTGTATATAATAATAAGTGTTTTGCCAACAAGTTGACATCCTTTTGCTGCTTCCCCTGCTCAGCTGTCTTCTATGGTGAGTTACAATGCATAAATATTTTTCTCACTACCATTTTTTTAAAACCAACATTATTAAAATCAGTTTAATAATACAATAATCAATTTTACACTGAATGATATATAACTTTTTGGCGATTAGAATGGGGTATGTCAATGAAAATCAGCACAAATTAATTTAATGATGTTGTCCTGAGGAAACTAAAATATATTACAAGTCTTCATTGGTCCAGTGATTGATAACTAATTTAAATGTAATTTTGTATTTGTCAACATGCCACACCATATAAGTGTACTAATACTCTTTATGATTATGTCAAAATTAATTATTAATACTTATGTTAGTTTAATGTATGAACTTTAAAAAAAAATTGGAAAGGTATTTATGAGTAAATCTGTTGGGACTGGGCCCTCATCTTATAAAAAAATAATTTACCAGGCCACAGTCTCACAAAGGTTGAGAACCACTGGTGGAACAACCACATAAGTTTCTTCAGACCTTTCTTTGGCTAATACAGAGATGAGTAATGGTTGTTAGATCTTCTGTGGAGTGTGACAGATTTCATATTGGTGATTGTTAATTAATTGGTGGGGCTCTGGGTAGTAAAGAAATTAGCTGTTGATTACCTCTGTTGTTTTCAAGTGTGAAATGAGGTGAGGGCAGTGGGATAAGTTTAAATATAGCCTAAATATTTCAGAATACCTAAACAGCGTGCCAACTGGTATTTTCATCCTATGAAAATACCAGTTCACATCCTATGAACTGGTCTCCATAGACTATGAATTAGTCTCCATAATCCCATGGATTATGGAGACTAATTTAGAAGAAAATTTTTGATTGAAAATAGCAATAAAACCAAATTATGTTAGAGTTATCATTCTGTACCCTCTTTGAGAACACCTTTTAGAAGAAATAGTGATTACGTTATTTGACTCATAATAATGGTTTGTTTCCACAGACCTTGTTAAAAATGAATGCTGTGCACCATTCAGTTACACTGAAATAAAAAAAAATAAATAAAACATATAGAGAAAATTGAGGAGGGGCTTGAAAACATAGAAAACCTCTACTCTTGTTTTTTTTCCATAATACTTCATTTTCCATAGTTATATCCACCACTTTGAGATCTAATTGTATTTTATTTCAGAGAACTAAATAGAAATATATTTTTGTAGAAAATATTTTGTGCTTTATTGTAGGCATTTGGCACCAGCGCAGAATATATAGAGAGGCTTGTTTATCAGGGTATAATTACCTGGGGACCTGCTGTAACAGGTGTTTTAGAGGATGGAGAGTTATTTATTCAACAAGCTAGAGCTGCTGATTCTCGTGGACTAGTTAGTGTATTGCTTGAAGGTAAGTTAGTTTTTATTTCAACTTTGTTATCAAAAACCTTGTCACCTGTTCCAGATATAAATATGGAATAATTTAACATTATCTAGTTTTTCTGTGTAGCTATTTTAATTGCTTCAGTGCAATAACCATCAGAGATTTAGTAGTTCCTTTCCCCATAACTACCAATAAGTTTGTTATTAATACTAGCATAATTGAAATTATGCTAGTATTAATAACCAAAATTTTTCCATAGTATAGCTATTTAAACACAACAGGTAAAAGAATTCTGTAGTCCATATTGACACACACACACACACACACACAAAATTGAATATGCTAAAAATACAGTAAACGTTCTCACTTTTAAATGCTACTAAAAAAAGTTCTAGCAAACATCCAACTGCATCAAGGCATTTCTGAAGGAAATTTGCTTTAATGAGAAGTTATTGCATATTTTCTCTAAGTTCTCTATTCCCTAATTTTAATTTAGAAAATTGTATATGTGTGTATCCTAAACTTAGTAGATGCTATTTTGAATTTGTTATATTGTGCCATCCAGTCGTTTTCAACTCTTGATGATCCTGTGAACAAAAGCTCTCCATCCCACTTGGCCATTTGTCCTTTCTTTCAATAATTGTAAGTTCATGTTGGTAAGTTATTTTATGATGTCTCTCCAACTCTTTTGTGGTCTTCCTTTTCTTCTCATTCCCTCAATCTTCTCCAACATAACTGCCTTTTCCAATGATTCATCAGCTCGCATAATATGTCCAAAGTACATCAACTTTTGTTTAACAGTCATCACCTCCAAGGAGTATTCTGTCTGTATATTCTCTAAAACCTTCTTATTAGTCATTCTTGCAGTCCTTGGGATTCTTAATAGTCTCCTCCACACCCATAATTTAAATGAATCAATTCACTTTCTGTCTTTCTTAATAATCTAGCTTTCACATATATGCATCACTACTGGAAATACCATTGCTTTGCCAGTTCTAACTTTCATGGCCTTATTCACATCTCTATCTTTCATAATTTTTGTCAGGTTTGACATCACTTTTTTATCCATGACTATCCTTCTTTTAATTTCATCTTCACATTATCCATCATTTCTGATTCTTTACCCCAGAAAATCATAACTTTCAATGACTTCTGTTTTATCTCCCTCTATTATAATTCATTTAAATTGTCAGAAGCCATCACTCTTTTTTGCTGATGTTTAAATTAAGCCTGGCATTGTTACTTTCTGTCTTAACCAATATAATCAACTACTCCAAATCTTCCTTAGTTTCTGCTATGAGGGTTGTATCATCTACATATCTTAAATTATTTATTTTTCTCCCATCAGTTTTAATTCCAGCTGGATATTTATCTAAATCAGCTATTCTCATCATATATTCACTATAAATATTAAAAAGGTTGGGTGACAGTATACAACACTGTGGCACCCCTTTTTCTACTTGAGCATTGTTTCTCCAAAGATTGTTTTTACTGAAACTTCTTGGTTGTCATACAGCTCTCTTATCAAGAGAATTAGATGTTCAGGTATTCCCACAGATCTGATCTCATTCAATCCACAGTCTGTTGTGATCCATTGTTATATCTTTTCTTTCTCTTAAGTGTATATTTATTTATTTTATGTTTTATTATCTTAATTATTATCTTGTTATACACTTGTTATGATATTATCTCTCATCCGTTTACTTAGTAATGTATCTTATCTAAAACCTATTCCTTCAGTGGCCTATCATTCCCATAGGTGATGTGTGCAAATCCTACAAACAAAGAGAATGCCTTAGGCTAGGGCCAATTTTCCTTGGTTGCAATTCTGGAGTTAACTCCTTTTCAGACTTAAGAGAAGTTTATTTTTTGAAGCTGCACCATCTTAATTCCTATACAAGAGAAATCTCCTTGTCAGAGAGTTAACATGCAGACCGTCACATAATCTTGAAATCTAGTAATCAACAAGCCCTTAAATTACTTTCTTCAATTAGCAGTCATAACCAGTTCCCCCCGTGCTTGGATTTTTTTTATACAGGTTCTAATTTAAGCAAGCTGTGCATTAGTTTGAGAAATCAGGCAATATACTTAGGTAAAGAAGACAAGAATGTTTTTTCATTCTAAGATATTGTACATAGTAATCAAAGTTATTCTAAGCATGAAAATTTTGTTCCTGCAGGTAACATTAATCTATCAGATAAGATCTAATTACAATTAAAGCATTACACTTAAAGACATCAGCAAATCAAACTGTCCTATTCTTGTTCACTTATCAAAACTATGCAAATGAATAACTACCTCAATATCCAAAGATTAGATTATAACACACCCGAAAATGATTCAAGGACAATATTCTTGTACTTCTAGAATTACAATAATTAGCACAGGTTAAAGTACTAGAGTCCTGTCATATATTAGCAAGTCCTATCACTTATTACATTAGCACATTAATTCTTCCTGGCTCTGTTCATAGTTCAATGAACAAATAAAAGGTTTTACGTTACCGACTAAGTGGACTAAGCAGGAATTTCCTCTCGATCAATCTTTGCTGACTCTCCTCAGCTAGTTTCCTCGATCTGCTACCTGTTTTTCTCTGATTTTTCCAACTAGTAATTATGTTCACGAATCACTCCTGAGCCGATGATTGTGATACTACTCTGACGGATAGGTGCACATGGTTCTGCATAAAGCTGTGGTCTTCACTGGCTGTTTAGCTGTGCCGCTGCTATGCCTGGACCGGACCGCTACCTGACTGCGTGGACATCGTTTACCATCATTCTCCCCTTCCACACAAACGACTTCTACTGGAACCCGAAACCAAGGGGAGAGAGGCACGAACCAAGAAAAAAGCCTCGAGCGCATGCTACCAAATCTTTTATATCCTTGATCTGCTCTCCCTACTACATCATCGATTGCTGACGATACCTATGCCTTTTGCACTCCATGCTATCTTCTCTCCGATATGTCTCCTACGTGGGTGCCTTGCACATGCCTCGGACTTTGCATCGTGGCTGCCTGGAGTCTTATCTATAAGCCGATTAAACTAATGTGAACTTTGCTCTAACTTTCTTGTTCTAATGTAACCTTTACAAAGATTTCTATGATTCTTGGCTGTTATTTACAGGACAGTTTACAATATAACACGTACAAAATTTCATTAAGAAAGTATTATTACATTATTTACAAAATTCACTTTCACCTATGTACAAGCATTTCTTTTGGGAAGTTTTTATACCTTAGTTAAATCCCGAATGAAATGCCCAATAATAAATTAAACCTTTCATTCCAGATTTAACACCATGCAATCAAAAACTTTCTTATAATCAATAAAACAGATGAATACTTCTTTCTGAAATTCTCTTGTTCTTTCCATAATCCATCTCGTTTGCTATTTTGTCTCTAGTTCCTCTACCTCTCCTAAAGAAGTCTGCCTGTTCTTGTGGCATTTCTCTATTTACATATGGCTCCCCTTTTTTGGATAACTTTACTTACATGTGAAATTAAAGTGATGGTTCTATAATTATCACAATCTCTGGGATTTGGTTTATTTGGTATTGGGATGAATACTGATGTTTTCCAATTTCTAAACCAGTGTACTTTCTTCCAAACATGTTGACAAATTTCAGTCAATATATTCACTACTTCATCCCCAGTTGCTGTCAATAATTCCACTGACACACCATCAGCTCCAAGAGCTTTTACTTTTGGGCTGTTCCATTGCTGATATCACTTCACTTTTCATTATCATGGGTTCCTCAACAAATTCTCTCCTTTCAAATTCTCCTTCAATTTTATTATCTTGTACAAGTCCTGTACATACTCTTTCCATCTTTTTTTCACTACTTCTTCCATCAGCCATTTTTCTGAATTACTTTTTACAACTCCTAATCTAGGGATAAACTTTCCTGTAACATCATTTATTTTTCTAAACAGATCTCTTGTTCTACCTACCCATAATATTGCTTTCTTCAATTTCCTTGCACAATTTATAGAACCATCACATTTAAATGTTTTTCATTATCTTTCCTAGCCTGTCTTTGAAAATCTGCTCTCAGTTGTCTAACCCTTTATTTGTTTCTCTGAAGAAGTCTCAGCTCTGCTAAAGAAAGTTCCAAGGGAGGAGAAGGAGGGCAAGATAAAAGATACAAAAAACTTTTATGTTGGAGGTTTAATGGATTTTTTACAACACTCAAAAAGAATTAAATTAGAATTTAATACTCCTGTATTTCGTCCTAGTCACTAGGACATCTATGGGGATTACAAAGACAATTAATGTAACATGCACACAAAAACTTACAATACTAAGCCCAACCACGTGGGTGACACTAAAGTCCTATCTAGGTGGAGCGCTCTCTCTAAGGGCGATAGTAGGTGGCCTGGAATGTAAGGTGGGACCTCTGGTGATGAGTGTTTCCCAAATCTTCGGAAGTTTAATGCAACTGTATTTATTAAGATTTGGTTGGTTTCTGAGAGCTGCTGCTGCTGCTTCTAAGAAAAGTCTCTCTTTCTTGAATTTGCTGTGGTGGAGCATGGTGGTTTTCTTCCATGATACTCTGTGGGTGGTGTCGAAAACATGGTCAGCCAAGCCTGAATGGCCATAGTTGTGTTTAACAATGTACAACTTGTGTTCCTCCAGGCGGATGGATGCTGATCTGCCTGTCTGTACAAAGTACGCAAGCTTACAGGAACAGGGTACTTTGTAAACTCCAGGCAGAGAGAGAGGAGGGAGCTGATCTTTCGTAGAACGGATAAGGGTAGCAAGTTTGCGGTAGGGCTTATATGCTGTGTGTAGGTTATACTTTTTTAGTATCTTGGCTATTTTTTCCGAAGTGCCTCGGATGTAGGGTATGGTGATGGCATTTTTAAATTCTTGTTGACGAGAGGGACGGGGAATGGGGGAGGAATTGATTATTTTTTTGATACTGTGTTCGCTGTAGCCATTGGAGAGGAAAGTTCTGTGTATGTGGTTAAGTTCAGTAGTGAGGATGGTTCCACTGGAACAAAGATTGTGGGCTCTCTTGGTAAGGGTTTTAATGATGCCATATAGTTGTGAGGGGTGGTGGTGGGAGAGTTTGTGAATGTATCTGCCTGTATGTGTGGGTTTTCTGTATACAATGAAGGCAAGTGTATCATTGGGCAGGTGCGTGACTAAGGTGTCTAGGAAGGGTAAACAATTGTTCTTTTCCTTTTCCATAGTAAACTGGATTCTTGGATGTAGGCTATTGAGATGACAGAGGAAGGAGTCTAACGTGTCTGGGCCATGAGGCCAAATGGAGAACACATCATCTACATATCTTAGCCAGATAGACGGTTTGAGTGGGGCTGAGTCTATGGCTTGTTTTTCAAAATCTTCCATATAGAAATTGGCAGGGGGGGGACCATGGCGGTTCCTTCTATCTGCTTGTAGATTTTGTTATTTCAAGAGAAATACCCAGAGTTGATGGCAAAGGAAAAGAGATCTAAGATGTCAGAGGGGAAAACGTTTTCTAAGAGAGATAAAGTGTCAGTTAAGGGAATATTGGTAAACAAAGAGGAGATATCAAAACTTACCAATATGTCTGTATTGTTCAAGGTTAAATTTTCTGTGAGGGCTTTAAAGTGGGTCGAGTTTTTTATATAGGAAGCTGAATTTCCGGTGAAGGGGGACAGAGAGGTGGCCAGCTGTTTAGACAGTCTGTAACAAGGTGCATTGGTGGCATCTACTGTAGGTCTGAGTGGGGAATTGGGTTTGTGGATTTTTGGTAAACCGTATATTCGGGGGGGGGGGGGGGGGGAGCAGAAAGGTTTAAGTTTTTTCGTGACGTCAGAGGGCCAGTAGGTTACTTTTTTAAGTAAGATTTTTAATTTCTTAACTTGTGTTTTTGTGGGGTCGTGTTCTAGCGGGATGTAGGTAGCGCGATCGCGTAGGATAGTATTCATTTTACGATTGTATTTGCTGGTATTAAGAACAACTGTGGCATTACCCTTATCCGCTCTGGTGATGGCGATACTTTTTTCTTTGCGTAGTTTCTGGAGAGCCATGTGCTGGGCATAAGATAAGTTACTTTTTGGAGGCGAAGAGTGAGCGAGGATGTTGGCTACGTCGAGTCTGATGTTGTTGGCTACCTCTGACGGTAAGCGACCGATCCCCCGTTCGACGTTAACCATTACATCGAGCACCGGCACTTCTTTCGGGGCAATGGCAAAATTACGGCCGAGTCCAAGGGCGCTGACGGCATCCTCGTTGAGCCTTTTGGAAGAGAGGTTAATTACTGTCTGGAGCGGTTGAATTTGGGGTTGTGGTTTGTCTTTAACCAGGTTGCTGTATTTCTTGACGTGTTTGTTTTTTATTTTTTGAAATTCTCTCCGTGCGGAAGTTTCCGAAATATCAGAGAGAATCGACCAAAGTTCAGGGTTAAGAACGGTGGAGAGCTCTGTATGTAAGGAGCCAATGGTGGCGTTCGTCACTGCGAGGGCGGCACGAGTAGAGGCGATTTGCTCACGTAGTAATGCTAGGCTGGTATGTTTATATATACGGAGTGCTTTTTTGCAATGGAAATTGGTCTTCATTTTAACGCATTTCGGTATCACTCTTGTATCCCGACATCTTTTTAAAAAGGCCAGCCTATTTAGTTGTCTAGATAGTCGTAGTTTTGACTTACCGTATTGCTTGGATTTACGTGCTAAATCTTCTCTATGGATGATTAGAACTCTTGTGTAGAGGCTTAAGTGCTGTGAGGACATTATGTTGGAGGTTTAATGAATTTTTTACAACACTCAAAAAGAATTAAATTAGAATTTAATACTCCTATATTTCATCCTAGTCACTAGGACATCTACGGGGATTACAAAGACAATTAATGTAACATGCACATAAAAACTTACAATACTAAGCCCAACCACGTGGGTGATACTAAAGTCCTATCTAGGTGGAGCGCTATGGAAAAGGAAAAGAACAATTGTTTACCCTTCCTAGACACCTTAGTCACGCGCCTGCCCAATGATACACTTGCCTTCACTATATACAGAAAACCCACACACACAGGCAGATACATTCACAAACTTTCCTACCACCACCCCTCACAACAATATGGCATCATTAAAACCCTTACCAAGAGAGCCCACAATCGTTGTTCCAGTGGAACAGCCCTCACTACTGAACTTAACCACATACACAGAACTTTCCTCTCCAATGGCTACAGTGAACACAGTATCAAAAAATAATCAATTCCTCCCCCATTCTCCGTCCCTCTCGTCAACAAGATTTTAAAAATGCCATCACCATACCCTACATCCGAGGCACTTCGGAAAAAATAGCCGAGATACTAAAAAAGTATAACCTACACACAGCATATAAGCCCTACCGCAAACGTGCTACCCTTATCTATTCTACGAAAGATCAGCTCCCTCCTCTCTCTCTCTGCTTGGAGTTTACAAAGTACCCTGTTCCTGTAAGCTTGCGTACTTTGGACAGACAGGCAGATCAGCATCCATCCATGTTACATTAATTGTCTTTGTAATCCCCATAGATGTCCTAGTGACTAAGACGAAATATAGGAGTATTAAATTCTAATTTAATTCTTTTTGAGTGTTGTAAAAAATCCATTAAACCTCCAACATAATGTCCTCACAGCACTTAAGCCTCTACACAAGAATACAAAAAACTTCTTTGCATAAACAAGTCTCCCAAGACTATGGTAACAAATTATGGGCAAGTCAGTATCTCAGGAGTGGTGGTAAAAGGACAGTAAACCGTTGCCAAGCGCGGATTTTCAGAACATGATTTGGCACATACACATTATTTTAATTGCTTCCATTTAATTTGTCCAACTCTAGAATTTCATTCATACGCGGTACACTGCAGAGCATCGGCCGGCAGAGCTGTAATCATGTATTTATCAGTGTTTATCCTCTTCTCCTTTTGCATTTGTATTTCTTTTAATTTCAAAAATTTAATATGACATCTAAGAGGAAGAATGAAGATGATAAAGCAGCAAAAAGATGCAAAGTTTTGACATTATCTCAGAAAATTAAAATTTTAGATAAGTTGAAAAATGGTGCACGTGTTTCATCGCTTGCAAAAGAACTAGCTATAAATGAATCAAGCATAAGAACAATACGGGACAATGAAGAAAAGATTCAGTCTAGTGTCAAAGCTTTAGGTGATACTTCAGCAAAGGTTGCTTAAGTTTCAAGAAGAATTGCGCAATTGGAAAAGATGGGAAAAATATTATAGCTTGGATTGACAATCAAGTAAACAAAAAAGGCTCAGTTGTGGATTGTGTTGCTATTCGAAACAAAGCTTTAGATTTGTTTTCTTTCGTTTTAAATAAAGATGGCCAATTGTCAGAGAAAATTGACTTTCAAGCAAGAAAAGGTTGGCTTGAAAACTTTTAAGTGTCGTTTTAATTTGCACAATGTAAAGCTTCAGGGAGAAGCTGGCTCTGCAGATAAAGAAGCAGCAGAGAAATTCAAACCCCAATTTTTGAAATTCATTGAAGAGAGGGGTTACGTTTTGCAACAAGTTTTCAATGCGGATGAGACGAGCCTATTTTATAAGCAAATGGGACATCGACCCTACATCACAAAAACACAAAAGGTTGCCCCAGGTTTTAAAGCTTTTAAGGATAGACTCGCTTTGCTTTTTTGTGGAAATGCATCAGGCAACTTCAAGTGCTAGCTTCTGCTCATTTATCAATCTAAAACGCCTCATGCATTGCAGGAAAAAAATTTTGAGCAATTGCTCATTGTGTGAAAGTGAAATAGAAAAGCTTTGGTAACAAAAGCCCTCTTTAATAACTGGTTTGAAAATTCATTTGTTAAAGAAGTCAAACATTACTTAGAACAGCAAAACCTGTACTTTAAAGTTCTCCTAATTCTCGATAATTCTCCAGGACACGATGCTGAAGCTCTCACAACATTGCATCCAGATGTAGCGGTTTTATTCCTCCCACCTAACACCACTTCTTTAATCCAACCAATGGATCAAGGGATCATAAAAACATTCAAAGCCTATTATGTTAGGTATCTTTACACCTCTGCAAAGAAAGCACGACACGCTAATGGCATTTTGGAACCGATTCAACATAAGCCACTGCATAGAAATGATTAAACTCGCATGGGAACAAGTGAATTCATCAACATTGAATGCTTGCTGGCATCAGCTCTGGCCAGAAGTTGTCAACAATTTTAAAGGATTTCCATCGATTGAAAATGAAGCCAAGGAAATCGTACAGATTGCAAAAGCTATTGGCGGCAAAGGATTTTCAGATATGGAAGAAGGGAAGTCAAAGAATTAATCGAGAATGACGATCAAGAAACGACGAATGAAGAATTGGATGATCTTGTAACACCAGCTGACAGCGAAAGCAGCGATAGTGAAAAGAATATAAAGCGCCTTTAACTTACAAGAAGTTAAACGAATTGTTAAAAAAGGCACGGGAACTGTCTGATTTTGCAATGGAGATTGATCCAAATGAAGAAAGAAAAGGACATTTTATGAAAGGCATCGAAAAACTCTGCGCTCCTTACCGCGAAACTTTTAAAGAGTTGCGTCAGTCGTTGTCCCAAGCAAAAATCACTAGCTTTTTAAAAAAATAATTGTATCATGTACCTCATTAAGCAGTAATAAAAATCCTTTCAATTAACATGTGTTTCATTTTTCCCTTTTTAATTACAACAATATTTAGGTTAGTTTAAATTATACATGCATACTTTCTTAATTTGAACATACCTAACACATTTTTTTCCATAGAAAGTTAACTTTGCACAACGTGATTTTGCCGTGCGCGCAATGTATTGATTATGTAAACCCCGCGTTTTGGCAAGGGTTTACTGTATTGCAATAGTTAGTCAGAGGCAGACATCCTGGAATGGGTGGGTAACAACATGATACTCTATAGGGTACCATGTGAGTGGTCAGTCATGTTTTAATAATTTACTTTTTATAAGAATAGTGACAGCTGAGTTGAATAAAGAGAGAATACGAATAGCTGCACTGTGATACTGCTGGATTTTGCAACAGGCATTTGATAGGAATACCACATGAATTGCACAAATTGAAACAGATAGGGATGGATATGAAACTGGAAATATGAAGACTAGGGTGGCTGATGAATAGATTTTTAAAAAAAGTATACAGAGGAGCAGAATAGGTGACTAGTGTTATGCCTCAAGGAAATTATTTGAAGGGAAATATTCAGTTGTTTCCTGATGATGTAAAATTTGGTATGATAATAGTTAATCAAGACAATGTAGAGTGCCTGCAGGATGATTTAAATAGACTGTATGAGACAAAGACAGTGGGTATCGGTTTAATGTGGAAAAGTGTAAAGTTATGCATTTTGGGATGGGAAGATTGCCAGCTGTGTACAGCATTGAGGGAGTTGTACTCCCAGAAATTTATGATGCTAGGGATTTGGAGAGGAGGAGATGGAGTTGAAGTTCAGAGGGCATGCCACTAAGGTTTCCAAAGTAGCTAATGGGATTAGTTGGTTCTTGAAGAACACACAAGCACAGATAAGGACATTATCATTCCTCTCTATAAGACTTTGATATGCTCATATCTGGATTACTGTGCTCGGATCTGATCATCTGGATTTCTTGAGAATGAAGATGGAGTGGAGAGGATCAAAGGATCCAGAAGCAGATCAAATGGATAATAGAATGCTCCCTATGACAATAAATTGAGGATTTCTAAGTTGTAAAAGTTGGTTGATCAGTAAAAATCAGTTACTGAAAGGGTTTAATAAGATTGATGCAGAGGAAATATTTCAGACTTGGCTAGAGGGGTAGAACAAGAAATCATCCCTGGAAATCGAGTAACAGTGTGGTTAGCAAGTGTGTGAATACTTGATTTTTCACTTTGAGAGGGTAAATGAGTTCAAGAAGAAGGATTGTTTAGTTTGGGTCTCTTGTGATGGGTTTTCACATGCCATGGAGGTGCTTGTTTATTTTTCATTGCTTTCTGTTTTACTTGCATTTTAAAATCTTAGTAGTTCAGTAACCTCTTGATTATCTAATCAGTTTCTGGTCTTATATTGTGACAGTGTTGTTCCTAGAGTCAAGTAACCACTTCAAGGTTTGATTAACTGGGAATTGGGCTTTTTGAGGTTGGATAATTGAGAGATCACTTATTAATTGTTATCGAATTTGTTCATTTGTTGTCTGTTCTATGTGGAAATTTAGATTTTTCATGGAAGTTTTTTTTTTTTTTTTTAAGGTGCTCCAAACAGTGGAAAGACTGCACTGGCTGGTTCCTTAGCTCTGAAATCACAGTTTCCCTTCATTAAACTCTGCAGCCCAGAAGATATGGTAGGATTCACTGAAACTGCCAAGTGCCAATCTATCAAAAAGGTACCTATACAGTCAAATATCATGAAAAAGATAAAATTTAGCTTATACCAAACCTTAATTTCATCATTTTTTTGTTTCTAATAATTTGAGATATTTATTGTTTAATCTGAATTATTATTTTTTATTTAATTTTATGGTATGATGAAGTTGAACTTAGTACATTCAGAAGAATTGCCCATTGTATAAAAGGTATGAGTTCAAATCTCATGCTGCTACACACCTTTCTGAAGTTTTTACTAATACTGAATTAGCCAGTCTCATACGTAGGTGGTAGGTTTTTTATTCAAGAAACTCGAGTTTTTCATTTCAACACAGGCAGATCACAGACACAGCACAATGGTAATAAGGCTAGCTTCTTCCATTGGATTTCATTTCGGGCATCAGCAAAATATAGTGTATGCTGCTATCTAAAATGGGAAAGATGATGAGAATAAATTGTATAATACTCTGATGTTGACAGGCTACTGCAGCATTAAATCATATCTCTACATGCCATTCATAATGAAATGTAGCCATTTTCCTCCATGTAAAGAAACAGCTTTATTCCTCATGGCCCTTCATTCAGCTTTTTAATTCTTGGTTATTCCAGGTTCTCTATGCTTATTGTGCATGAGTTTTTCATGTGCTTATTTGACTGTTACACCCACACACACACACACACATAAATTATTTATAAAATATCACCACTCCTAGTAATCTGCAACATACACACAACTTTAAGGTTTAAAAATAGTAATATGAGTCACTCTTTTCTCTTAACAAAAACAGGGAATAAGATATTGGATGAATATAAATCTTATTCCTATCTCATCAAGGTTATGTAGTGATTTTTTTTTAATAATCTTTATATTCCAACCCAAATACCAAATACCAAATACCAAAATTCTGAATATCAATAAAAGTTTGATAAAAAATTAAGTTAAACATTTTTTTTTTTGGAAAAAATCACCTTTATTTTACAACAGTCTCCATCGAGGTCTACACATTTGTTCCAGTGAGTCTCCAATTGTTTAATCCCACCTAAAAAGTAGGATTTGTCAAATTGTGCAAAATAGTCCTCGACACCCTTGATGACATCCTCATTATAAGAAAATTTTTGCCCACTGAGCCAAATTTTTGAGTTAGGGAGCAAGTAGTCACACAGGGTCAAGTCCAGAGAATATGGTGATGTGGAACCAATTCAACCCTTGATTTGTGCAATTTTGCCATTGTGACGGCCAATGTGTGGGACGGTGCTTGTCTTGATGAAAGAGCACTTTTTTGTGCTCCAATCTTGGCCGTTTTTTCCTTCAGTTCTTCTTTTTAAATGGTCCAACAATCATGCATAATAGACTCCTATTATGGCCTAACCCTTTTCCAAATAGTCTATCATGAGTGCTCGGTCCAACTTTCATCTGAAGTCATGAAGTGACAAAAAATCCTGCAAATTGCGATTAAACATTGCCAAACACTGTATCAAAATATCTTTTCGCATGCATTTTTGATCGACAGTCAACAAATGTGGCAGTCATCGTGCACACAGCTTTTTCTTGTGCAATTTTCCATGGAAAATATTATAAACCTGTTCACTTGAGATGCCTACACTCTCAGCAATCTCATGCACTTTCACTCGGCAGTCTTTCATAACAAAGCCATGGATTTTGTCTATCATCTCCTTCGTCAAAGGAGATGATAGACCAGGCCAAACAGCGAAAAGTTAGCTACTGGAACAAATCCTAAAACCCACCAAAACTCAACATCACCAGAGTTCAAGATCAGTACTATCAACATAAGACGCCTGAATGGCAAAGAAATGGGGCTAGCTGAGGAATGGGATAAGTACCAGATCAACATAATAGGGGTATCTGAAGCAAAAAAGGCCAAAACTGGTGGGTTCTTTCTGAGCAAGAAATGGAAAATGTTATATTCAATCAATGACAATCAAGGAAAAGGAGTGGCCATAGTATTCAACACTAAATATGAAGTTAATCTTCTTGAATGGCAGGCAGTCTTAAGTAGGTGATGTGTGCAAATATGCGAATGGGGAACTGGACAATGAGACTTATTTGTGCCTATGGTCCCACAGAAGGTTCTACTAAGGTAGAAGTGGAGGAATTTTTTGAGGCTTTAGAGAAACCAATTGACACAAAGGAAAAGTTGGTCCTTGTTGAAGATCTAAATAGCAGAGTAGGAAATGATTGTCAGACATTCAAAAATATATTGGGAAAATTTGGAGAAAAGAGTAATGCTAATAATAATGGCAAATACTTGTTGGATTTCTGCTCAGGACATAGACTGGGTATTACTAACACCATGTTCCAACATAAAAATGTGCACAAATTCACATGGAGAGAAGAGGTAATGAATAAGAAAAGTCTCATTGACTATATTATTGTTGACAGTGATGTTTTCTACTTGTTGCAGGACACCAGAGTGTACAGATAATTTGAAATTGGAAGTGATCACTATTTGATCTTGAGCAGGATAAAATTGAATTTCATATTGAAAAGAAGAACATGTAAGAAAGTTTTAAAATTAATAAAAGTTGAGCAGTTCTCAGATGTGAACTGTAGACTAAAATACACAAACATCATTGAAGAAAAAATGAAAGAGTTTGAGAATAGGTACCAAACCTTGGAGATTTAGTGGCGAGCCCTGATGAAAACACTGATTGATTCAGTCAGAGAGGAATGTGGTGAGGTTGTCTGCAAGGATAGAAAAATCAGAACTCCATGATGGACACAGGAAGTTAAAGAGGCAGTGAAGCAAAAGAAGAAAGCATCAAAAGTTCCTGGCAAATGAGTCAGCTTATGCTCTTAGAGAATACAGAGACAAATGTAAGAAAGCTAAACACTGTGTGAAACTAGCTAAACAAAGTCAAGGGAAGACTTTGGCAAGAAGATCGAAAATAAATATCAAGAAGGTGGTAAGATATTCTGGAGGTTGTCGAAGAAACTTAGAAATGGAGGAAAGAGTGCTGTAAAAGGAGTTAGAGATGATAAAGGTGACATGAAAAGGGGAGAAAAAGATATGGAAAGATATGCCTTGAAGTATGGAATACTTACTTCAAAAAATTGCTAAATGAAACAAGCAGTGATAGCACAATGGTAAAAAAAAAATTCAACAGGCATACAGTCAAGAATACATATCCATTCTTGAAATAGAAAAAGCCATCAAAAGCCTGAAATGCAGCAGGAGTAGATGATAATTGACCAGAAATGCTCTGGTATGGAGATATAAAACTCTTACAGTGGCTGCACTACATAGTTCATAATGCCTGGACAGAGGGATTCCAGATGATTGGAGGAAAGCTCTCACAGAGCTCCCATATATAAAATGGGAAATAAAACTGAATAAGTATTACGGAGGTATTTCCCTTTTGAGTGTTCCTGGTAAGATATATACAAGTATACTTGAGAAATGGTTGAGAAGGATTGTAGAAGAGAAGCTTGGTGAAGAACAAGCTGGATTCAGGCCAACTAGAGGCTGTCAGGATCAGATTTTCACTTTACGACAGATAGTTGAGAAAGAATGGGAATATAACAAAGATCTGTATTTAAGATTTGTAGATCTGGAAAACGCATATGATAAGATGCCGGGAGAGGAGCTATTGAAAACGCTATAGTTATATGGTGTCAATGGGGTGTTATATCAAGTAATACTTAGTTTTTATTTGAGTTGTATGTCAGCAAGTAGAATTGAAGGAAGTACAGAAGGTGAATTAATGTTAAATCTGGTGTCAGACAAAGCTGTTCATTATCCCCTCTGTTATTCATTATCTGCATGGATCACATTATGAAGGAAAGTGGTATTAAACCTGATATCAAAATTTTAAATGTTAATGTCAACTCTTTGGTGTATGTGGATGATGTTATACTTCTAAATAAATCCACTACTGGTCTTCAAGATTCCCTGACTAAATGGAATGACTGTTGTAATAAATATGATATGAAGGTCAGCATTAAAAAGACAAAGACAATGAAAATAGACAAAAACATTCGAAATATCAATTGCATTGTGAATGGAGAAACCTATAGAACACGTAAAACATTTCAGCTACTTGGCATGATTTTTAGTGAAGATGGTAAATTAGATATGGAAATCTGTTACGGGTAATAAGTCAACAATAAATTTATATGGAATAAGAGAGAAATTAGCCAAACTGCTAAATTAGCTATATACAAGACAGTATTGAAACCAATTTTAACTTACTGATCTGAGAGCTGGGTCAAAAGTAAAACACTTCATCAAAGATTAGAGACTGCAGATATGAGAGTCCTGAGAAAGATTAGGGGCATGAACAGATGACATCAATGGCAATATCATATTAAAAACGAGGATATTAGTAAATAACTTAATATATTTGGCATTCAGGAATGTGTTAGCAGAGCTAATCTCAGGTGGTATGGTCACTTAAATAGAATGGAGAGGAATGATTAGCAAAACCAGTGTTATTTGCCAGGTTTTTAAGAAAAAGTCCCAGAGGAAATCCAAGATATAGGTGGATTGATACAGTAAAAAGTGCCGTAGAAGACAGATATATAAGATCTGGTAATATTGGAGTCTTGACAGGTAACAGACTGATTTGGAGGAAAATTGTAGATAGGAAGTTAGTAATGATGTAAATTTTTCATGTAGTACTATCATATCCTTTACACCCCTTGAGGGTATTGTTATAATGTTGTTTCTCTACTCTATATTTATTTTACCGAACGGTATAAAGTGTAGGCCAGAAGGGTAATGAGTGCGGTAAAAACAGCAAAAGCCGATTATGTAAGGAAACTAGCTATGCAAGCAAAAGATAATCCCAAACAGTTCTTTCAATATGCTGCAAGTAATTGGCCGCTAGAGGGCCAGACGGTTGGTTGTGTTTTCAGGGAGCTCCTGAAAGCTAAGTATAATTTTGAATGAAAATTAGAATATAGGTTAAAATCATAACGTAATATTGGCTAATTTTAGTAGCTTGTGGTGTCTGTGTGATTTTGGTGTAAATTCCGTTATTTAATTTAGTATTTAACGATACGTTTCATAGATTTGAATATGGTGCCAATGCGATGTATGATAATGGCGTCCAAAAATACGACGCCATTGTTCAAAAACTATAATGTGAGAGAATTTGTCCAATGTGATGTGTGTGGAATGTATGCATTCCCGAATGAGGCTGGAGTTTGGATTGAAAGTGATAGTGGTGGGAGAATGTGCAGAAAGTGTAAGCAAAGTGAGAAGTTGAATTATGTGTCAGGTTGTGAGACAGCTATGGTTGAAGAAAGCCAGAATGTAAGTGAAAATAGTGGCTTGATAGGGAATTGCGATGTACAAGATGGCAATGAGAGCGGTGATCTAAGAAAGAGTGAGAGCAACTATACAGAGAGAGAAAATGGGTTGAATGATAAAAAAAAATGAGGAATTATTTGTAGGAAGTGAGATCGCTAGGTTGCATGCAGTGATACAAAATGAGCAGTGGCAATTAGAGCACCTGCAAAACTTTTTCCAGAGTGATTTGGCTAACGTAAATAACCAGCGTAAGAGTGGGCGAGTTTCTGAAATGAAGGAAAGAGTGTTGTATGGTGACTCATTATTAAGAGGAGTGATAGATGGGAGTGTAACTAAATCGTACTTACCGGGTGCGAAATTTAAGGATGTAAGTGAGAGTATTAGAGTGCAAAAACAGAGGGTGAAAGAATTAATAATTGTGGCAGGTACAAATGAATTGAAAGGTGGTAAATTTTTTATGAGAGAGGACTTGAAAGTATTGTTAAAGGTAGCGAAAGAAAAGAGTGACAGAGTTAGAATGGTGAGTCTGTTGCCGCGGTATGACAGAGAGGAGTTTAGGTGGAGGGCCATAATTGCAAATGACATTATGCACAGGTTATGCAGACAGTGTGGTGTGGAATGAGTTTGACGGGCGAAAGGACTTATACAAGATGGATGGCCTGCATTTGAATAGACTTGGTGTGCGAAGACTGGAAAAAGTGTTGCTGAATGAAGTGAAAATGGATGTGCAGAACCAGGGAATCTAGAACTACCAAGGATGGGGGAGAGTGGATATGCAGACATCAGTGAGACAGTTGAGTGTAAAAATGTATATAATGTACCTGAACCAGCACTAAGGACAAAAAATGGGAATGGGACATTTAGAATAACGCATCAAGATAGGGGTGGGACAAAGGGATCACTGCATTTCATGTATACTAATGACAGGAGTATTAGGAACAAGAAGGAAGAATTTTTGGCCTTGATTGGCTCTTCCTGACCACAGGTTATTGGCATTAGTGAAACATGGCTGACGAAAGATGATATAGTTAGTGGGATAGAATGTGTAGGTTATAGTGTGTTTAGGAGGGCCAGAGAGAATAAAATGGGGGGAGGGGTGTTATTGATGATAGCTGATGAACTGCAGCCAAGGAGAATTGAAGTTGTATTGCAGGATAGTGAAAGGAGCTCATTTGAGGCTATTTGGTGAGAGATTGAGACTGGCAGAATAAAAAATACAGTTGGGTGCTGGTATAAACCAGGTGATGGAATAGATGGTGGAGATAGTATGCATAAACAAATTGATGAAATGAGTGGAAGGAGGGTAATTATTATGGGGGATTTTAATTATGGTAACATTGATTGAAAGGAGGAGAGGACACATGTGAGGAAGGAAATGGATTTTATTCAAATATTAAGGGATAACTATCTGAGACAGCATGTAATTGAAAATACTAGGGGTGTGAGAGTGCTTGACCTGGTAATAGCATCTCACAATTTGACCGTAATGAATATGACCACCTATTGGTGAGAGTGATCATAAGGTCTTGACCTGGGAGGTGGCTAAAGGTGTGGAATTTTTCATTAAGACAGGGTATATGTGGAATTATCATGCTGGCAAGTATGACAAGCTTAGGAGATTGCTTGGATCAGTGCCATGGCATGTACAACTGCAAGGGCTGGAAGTCGATAGAGCATGGGAAGTGGTCAAGGAGCATTTACAGGAGGTTATGGCTGATTGTATACCTAGGGTCCGAATAGTAAAACAAGTAGGGGTTAAATGGATGAATAACACCATTAAGCTTGAGCTGCAAAAAAAGAAACAACTGTAGAGGGAATTTAAAGAAAGGGGTGACCTGCAGGCACACGAACGGTATAAAGTGCATGCCAGAAGGGTAACGAGTGTGGTAAAAACAGCAAAAGCCGATTATGAAAGGAAACTAGCTATGCAAGCAAAAGAGAATCCCAAACAGTTCTTTCAATATGCTGCTAGCAAGAAAAAAACTGTACATGGCAAAATGATTTTAAGGAATGACGATGGTAAGGAGGTCACTGAACCAGTCGATATAGTGGAGTTATTGAGCACTTTGCAAAAGTATATCATCCAGGTGGTGACATTGAAAAAATGAAGGAGCCATTAGTTTATGGGAATTGTGATGAATGAAGTGGAGGTGAATAGTCTATTACAGAACCTTAATGTGAATACATCTGTGGGATTGGATGGTATACTGGCAAGGGTCTTGCGTGAAGCGGCTAAGGAATTATCAGTGCCCTTGACCATGTTGTTTAATCTGAGTCTCGGGTCTGGTTTAGTCCCGAAGGCGTGGAAAGAGGGGAAAATAGTTTCACTGCATAAAGGAGGATCCAAGACTATGGTTGCAAATTACCGACCGATCAGCATATCAGGAGTTGTCAAGGTCTTGGAGAAAGTAGTCAAGAGAAAAATACAGGAATGGATTGATTAAAATGAGATACTGTACCGGGGACAGCATGGCTTTGTAAAGGGTAGATCATGCCTGAGTAACTTGCTCAAGTTTTATAACAAGGTGACGGCTGAACTGGATAAGGGAAATGGGTTTACAGTGATACTTCTGGACCTGGCAAAGGCGTTTGACAGGATACCACATGGAATTCTAATCCGTAAACTACAACATATGGGAATGGATATAGGGTTGGTGAGATGGATAGGTGGGTGGTTGATGGAGAGATATCAAAGAGTGGAGTCCAAAAGACAGCCTGTGACTAGTGGGGTGCTGCAGGGTTCTGTTCTTGGACAACTGCTGTTTAATATGTTCATTAACGATATAGGGAAGGATCTAAGTGGAACAGTTCATTTGTTCACTGATGATGCAAAGTTGGGGAGGGCGATAGTGAATGCAGAAGACGTCAAAGTCTTGCAGGATGACTTGGATAGATTGGAGTTCTGGGCTAAAGAGAATGGATGTCAATTTAATGTGACAAAATGTAAGGTTATGCATTTTGGGGTGAAAAGATTAGCAGCAGTATACCACATGGGTGCAACTGTACTCCAAGAGATTGATGAGGCCAGGGACTTGGGAGTGTTGGTGGATAGGGAGATGAAGTTTAGGGAGCACATTGCAAAAGTAGCTAAATCAGCTCATCAACTCACTTGGTTGTTGAAAAATACCTTAACGAGCAGAGACAAGCAAGTTATTGTACCTCTGTACCGAGCCTTGATAAGACCTCATGTTGACTACTGTGCCCAGATTTGGTCACCTCGGTTCCTTCTTGATGGGGAGGAGGTGGAGAGGATCCAGAGGCGAGTGACTAAGATGATAGCAGGTCTATGGAATGAACCATATGAGAACAGGTTGAAGATTTATGGGTTGCAGAAACTGGTTGATAGGCGGAAAAGGGGAGATATGATTGAGACATTCAAATTGCTAAAAGGATTCTATAAGATTAATTCAGAGGATATTTTTGAGATCAGGACTGGTGGTGGGAGAACTAGGGGACACCTATGGAAGCTGGGCAAGAGTGTGGTTAGCAGTGGTTTTAGAGCTAGGTTCTTTACTTTTAGAGTGGTAAATGAGTGGAATAAGCTGCCAGAGTCTGTTGTGGGTGCTATTGACAGTGAGCGAGTTCAAGGCAAGGTATGATAGATACTGTGAGAATGTCGTATAGTTGTGTGGACATGATGTTTAGGGCCTCCCTCGATAAGTCTAAGGACTCCCTGCAGTAGCCCGAAAATAATAATAATAATTTTATCTTTACTTTATATCTTTATACTCATTCACTCATTTGTTTTATTATTAACTTATTCACTTGTACTTATTTATCTTCTTACTTACTCAAACTTTACTCATCTAAAATCCTACTCACTGTGCTATTGTTATATCTTCTTTTTCTTTTAATATAGAAAGTAAAAGAAGATATTGTTATATCTTCTTTTACTTTCTATATTGATATATAATATACTAATATGCTTCCCTAAGAATGCCTTACTTAACTCCGCCTAAGAATGCTTCCTTTTTGGACACTGGCAAATTTATTTTTTATTGCTGCGCCAGCCATAGTCCTATATTAAAGGCTTATTCAAAATTCAGGGAATATTCCTAGGTTAATTGGCATTCATTCTAATATACACTAAATAGATACTGGTTCTAATTTCAGTGATGGCCAATAATCTATTTTACTCTAACACTCTCACTAAATTCCCTCCTGCTATGGTTCTAAATTTTTTGCAAGTGGTAATTTGAATTCTCGAATCAAGCATGAATCAGGCATATACAACAAAACATGTTTATTGGAACAAATTACACTTTACTGCTATAATTGGAATATGATACTAAGCTTTTCAAAATCTCTTGCTAAGTTAGTTACTCAATACTAATTTAACAGAACACTCGTAGATTACCTGGGTAATCTCACACAATCTATGAAGCATTAAAACTAGCTAATTATGTTACTCTAAATCAAACTCTTATTTCATGCTACATTAAAATACATTTCACAACCCGTTACTATTCTGGTAAAAATCATCTAGAAATTTCTAAATTCACACATATTCTCAGTCACATGCAGCTAAAGTTTCACTCTTGACATTTCTTTGTTCATCAGAAGTACTCGATCTCAAATTACAAATCCTTATTATAGTCCACTATGAATTGTCCAATTAATATGATCTAATACTAAATTCTGTCTCATTCAAACATACAATAAAGGTCTTTACATTACCCAATCTTTTTCTTCCGAAAGTCTGTTAACGGCCACGTGTGTTCTGGTCCTCTTTCGATCGGTTGCTTCTGCAATGGGCTTACAACTATGCCATCCATTTTACATTCTTCCCGGACTCGAACTTCTCACTGCCTCAATACAGCACATTCTCTGCTCCTACATGAGTGGGACAGCCCTCTCGCTCGTCCCTACTCCGTCTGCTAGTCAGGAATCCTCAAAGTGAAGTCGGGAACAACCAGAAAAAAGCCCTGCATTATTGTGCGCATTCGCTTATATTTTGTCCCTTCTTTCCCATACGACCCTTTGTCTTCATGCCCCTAAGGTGATCCTCCAAGTCCTAGCTGCTGTTAGGTGCTGTATTCCAGGAATCCCGCTTGTGTCATATTCCTCGTATGTTGTAGCTGACGGCATTACGGCCAATACGTGCATATGTAACTCGACCTTTGCACTCGTACTCTTAACTTCTTTGGTGACTTATTAAGTTTAAGACAGCTTAATGGGACAAGATTATACTACAATTTCCTTATTAAAATTCAATAATCCTATAATGCTTCAGTTTAACTTTCAACTACAAGGTTTTTCTAGTACGATTTACATGTTATTATATAAATTCCTTTACAACAAAATTCAGAACTGTGTGCTGTCAACCAGGTATTATCTGAGTTAGCCAAATTCTTATGTTAGATTCTGAATGAATAATTTCTAAAAAAATCATCCATTCAGGATCTAACAGTGATTTGATGATGATGATATATACAATTATTATGAATAATTTTTTTTGTCCCACCCACTGTTAATTATAACAAATTTGGTATCATGGATGAACTAAGAATTAAATAATCTAAAATCTCTCCCAAAACCAAACGTTAAAGTTTTTCGTTCTACCTAAACCTCCATGTGGGGTTATAATGTGACTACATTATGAAAGTCATCCGCTACCAAATGAATTTCACATATATCTGTCCTGTAGCCAGTTACATCAGAGATGCTATCTAAGCTCATTTTAGATCAAACTAATTAGAATAATTAAAATTTAATTAATTAATAAAATCATGTGCCTTTTCTGTGGAAGCTACACTCTTATCAAAAGTTAGCATCTGCTTATCCTACAGATTATAACATCAACAGTGTAATGTGATACCAAGTTATTTCCATTATTAATGGCTTCTCCTTTTCTTTTATAGTCTTTTTCTTTTCACAAATGTTCTAATCAAAAATACAATCTTTTTCTTACTGAACAAGTCTCTTCCTGACTCTCTCTCTTTGCCCTGTATTACATTCTGGTTATGTTGGCTGGCAAAAAAATTTTCCCTACAAAAATAAGATAGCACATTCATAGGCTCATCACTACCCTCCCCAAACTCTGCTAACTTTTTATTTGGAAGCCTTTGTGCAACACGTTCTAGATTTCTTTACTTTAAAACCTACAGTTTGGGTTAGATAGGTTGACAATGTTTTTGTTATCATTCTATTGTTTATTGCACCTTGTATGTGTTATCATGCTTCTTGTTTTATTTTTCAGGTTTTTGATGATGCTTATAAATCTCAGTTGAGTTGTATTTTAGTTGACAACATTGAAAGGTTGTTAGGTAAGTTAAGCAAAATATCTTTTTCAAAGCAGAGATTTTTATTTATTAATATTTCACATAAATTCCAGTAGTATGATTTAAATTATTTTTTATATTGTTTACAAAGAAAATTAATTTCATTTTCCTTTAAAATTTTGGATATGTTCTAGATTTCCATCATCATCAACTTCTAGACATTTGCTCTAAGAGAATGTACAGGTTATTATAATAGTACTTCATAAAACTCATGTCATTACCAACTTCCTTAAGACAATTTTTATTGCAAATGCCTAATATGCATCTTCAACGGATGTAAAGGGTGCTATGATGTCACATGAAAAGTTGAAGTCATTACTATCTTTCTCTCAACAATTTTCCTCCAAATTAATCTTCTCTGTCAGGACTCCATCCAATATCATATCTTTTTTATTCTGGTCTTCTAAGGTCTTCACTTTTTATTGTAACAATCTATCTAGATCTTGATTTCCTCTAGGTCTTTTTCCTGCCATCCTGCCAAAAGACGCTTGTTTTGCTAACCTTTCCTTTCCCATTCTATTCAAGTGACCATACTACAAGAGATTAGCTCTGTTCATCCATTTTGAAATGCTAACAATGCCAAGTTCTTTCCTAATATCCTCATATTTAATATAGTTCTGCCATTGATATCATCTAGAAATCACAGAACTTCATATATGTGATCTCCAGTCTTTGATCAACTTTTTTTATTTCTAACTCAGCTCTTTAAATTGGTATTGAACACTGTCTTGTATACAACTAGTGTTATGGCCAAATTTCTCTTTTATTCTATATAAATTTATTCGGTTGACTCCCTACCATACCAGTTGTTCTAATTCTGTTGTCTATTTCCATATTTAATTTTTGCCATCTTCACTAAAAATTGTGCCTAAATAGCTGAAATGCTTTTCTTCTTCTATAGCTTCTCCATTCAGGATAAAGTTCATCTTTTCTATCTTCTGCCTATTTTCATATATTTTAAACTTTGAAAGAGGCTATTAGATTAAGATGAGACTGGAACAGATCATAAGGTTTTCTTCTTCTTCCTTTTTCCCTCTTTTACCTTGCAGTGTCAAGGATTTTCTAGTCATTTAACTGCAACTGTACACAAGTATAAGGTGGTTAGCCCTATGCCTCCTGGTGTATCCTATGTCTGTAAAAGTGTCGAGTTCTCAAGGCTGGTTTTCTGCTTGCGGGATGAAAAACCCCAGATAAACTGGGGAGAAAAATCCTGCAGTTCATGCCCAAGATTGGCTAACTTGGCTGTGTCTGAGAAAGATCCTAAGGTCATCACGTCAGTGACAGGAATTGAACCTAAGACACTCCTTTTCCAGGCATATGGTTGTGAAGTGCATAGCCACTTGGATAACTGTGCGGACAGATAAAGGCTCATCATGTCATAGATGGGAATCGAACCCAGGTTTTTTGGATCAAAGGGCTTTGTCTATACTGACTGAGCTACGGGGACTCATCCTAAGGTCTATATCCATATTATTTAGTGTCCTGATGATGTTTATTTTCCTAGTTTTTTTATATATTTCTGGTTTTCTTTCCAAATTTATTCAGTTTATTTAGGAGTATATGCATAAAACAAAGAGCTAAAATTAATATCTCCAATTTCAATATCAGGTTTATTGCCATCTTGCATCATAATGTGATCCATATAGGTGAAGATAATATGTACCTTTGTCTTGCACCTGATTTAATATGAAACCATCTCTCTGTACTTCCTTGAATTCTAACTGCTGACTTACAACTCATATATAGACTGATGAACAAAACTTAAATACAGATCTTATTATATTTCCATGATGTCTCAACTATTTGCCTTGAAGTAAAACTTTGATTCTAACAGCTTCTGTTCAGCTTGCACTTAGCTTGTTATTATCCAAGTTTCTCTTCCACAATTTTTCTTAGGCTTTTTTAAATATGCTTGCATAAATCCTGCCTGGAATACTCAGTAAGGAAATTACTTTGTAAATCTCACATTGTTTTATTTCCCTTTTTATAGATGGTTGTATGAGAATTCTACTCCAATTATCTGGGATTCAACCCTGTGCCTAGGACATCTGAATTATGCAGTGTAGCCACTGAAAAACTTTTATATCTTCATATCTGAGCATTTCTGTCAGATATCTACTCCAGCTGCTTTTCCACATATCATGCTTTTGATAGTTTTTTCCTGCATCAAGTCTTGAATGTACACCGCTTGAATAAAAGTCAACTGACACCTTTGTGTGATGAATAGACAGCCATGATGTCCACTTGAATAAGATGTAGGACCTCCTTTCACTGCAGTGACTACAGCAATCCTGCAGGGAATACTTTTCACAAGCGATTAATGGGAATTTTGAACCATTCTTCCTGTAGGTAATTAATGAAGTCCTGGACTGTTGTGGGGGTGGACATCCCTTGAACCCCAGCTGATGATGCAGTTATAGCAGCAGCCTTATGATACAGTGCATTTCTTGCTGAAAGAAACAGTGGTCATTTCTGTAGAAACAGTGCAACGTAGGGAGTATTGCATTGTCAGGATGTTCAGATACCTCTCGGAGTTTAATGTTTGTGGCACCACAAACAGAGGTCTGAGGCAAAACCAGGAAAAACAGGACCATACCATCACACTGCCACCTCAGAATTTCATGGTTGGGATTATGTACTCCTGTAAGAGCGTGCATAATCCCAACCATCAATTGCGTGTGTGGCAGATGCCTAGCATTCATCAGGCATCTGCCACACTCACACCCATCCATCTGCTCAAAAGAGGGCATAGCGTGATTCGTCACTCCCTAACACAGCTTTCCAATCTTCCATGTCTCACTGTATATGCTCTTTGCACAGCTGTATGTTTGTTTGGGTAATATGAAGCTTGCATATTGCGATCCACCATGGAAACCCACGTTGTGAGCTTCAGTTCCAAATGTTTTTGAGCATATTCATGTTCCAGTTGATGCACTGAACTATGCAATAAACATGTCAGCTAACAAATGGTGGTTTTTACATGTTATTCTTTGTAGCTCCCTATTTTCACATTTGATGAGTGTGGTCGGTAGCACTTGCAGTTCACTCCCTTTGCTTCTATCTTAGTATAGTATAGTATCACTGATTGTTGACCTGCGATTGCCCAATTTGCCAACCAGATAGGCCTGAAACATGGCATCCTATCATAACACATCTTTCAAACTCCATCAGTTCCCTTCTCACTGCTATTTCACCCAGATAATGTTGCACTGTCTTGGTAACATAATATACTTCCAATTTATATTGACTACAAACATTTGACTTGCTACATGATGTGATGTGCCTTGCCCATGTCTGTTGACTTTTTTCTACCACTGTTCTGTATCTTCTTGTTTTATTCAATAATCATTTATTTAAAGTAATTACTCCAGATGTCTAGAATATATTTATCTTCAGTTCTCATTTTCCTTTACCATCTGTTAATGCATTTACACTCTCTTTCCTCTATTTCTAAGCTTTTTCAATAGTCTGCAGACATTTTTATACTTTTGTTATTCATCTTCTATATATTCTTCCCAGGGGTGCTTAAGGGTTAAAGCTGTATAACTGAGAAGAGACTGCATAGCCTTTAAAGGAATGCAGAGAACCGACCAGGGCTTCTGACCTAAGGTCCAATCCTCACCTTCTCGTAGTGCACCCTGTTAGGTATCTATCTGGATACTGAATGAACTATCCGGATACTGGATGGGCTGGCAATTTGTTATTTAGCCGACCAAATTGTATTCTTAATGTTTAAACTACAACGTAAAATGATAGTACAACGTAATAAATTTCATGCTGTCCTGGTTAAACAACGCCTCCATTGTTTTTGCCAGGGAACCCGAGAAACAGTGAAAATCTAGCTACTGGAACAAATCCTGAAACACATCCCAACTCAACATCATCAGACTCCAGGATTGGTAATATCAACATAAGAAGCCTGAATGCAAAAAAATGGAACTAGCAGAAGAATTTGGATAAGTATCAGATTTACATGATAGGGATGACTGAAACAAAAACTGGTGAGATTTTTTTAAGCAATAAACACAAAATGTTATATTCAACAATAACAATCAGAGAAAAGGAGTAGCTATAGTATTCAACAATAAATACAAGGCTAATCGTCTTGAATGGCAGGCAGTATCAAGTAGAGTGATGAGGGCAGATATCAGAACTGGACAATAAGACTTATTTGTACCTATGGCCCCACAGAAGGTTCTACTAAAGTAGAAGTAAAATTTTTTGATGCTTTAGAGAAAGCATCTGACACAATGAAGGAAAAGGTGGTCCTTGTTGGGGATCTAAATAGCAAAGTAGCAAATGATTGTCAGACATACAAAAATATTTTGGGAAAATTTGGAGAAAAGAGCACAGCTAATAATAATGGCAAATACTTTTTGGATTTCTGCTCAGGACATGGACTGGTTATTATTGGCACCTGAGTGTACAGAGCATTTGAAATTGGAAGTGATCATCATTTAGTCTTGAGGAGGAAATTGAATTTCATATTGAAAAGAGGAACATGCAAGAAAGTTTTAAAATGAATAAAAGTTTTTTTGAGCAGCTCTCAGATGTGAACTGTATACAAAAATACACAAACATTATTGAAGAAAAAATGAAAGAGTTTGAGAACAGGAACGAAACCTTGGAGATTCAGTGGCAAGCCCTGAAGAAAACATTGATTGATTCATCCAGAGAGGCATGTGGTGAAGTTGTCTGTATGGATAGAAATATCAGAACTCCATGGTGGAAACAGGAAGTTAAAGAGGCAGTGAAAGAATAGAAGAAAGCATATCAAAAGTTCCTTTCAAATAAGTCAGCTTGTTCTCTTAGAGAATACAGAGAGAAATGTAAGAAAGCTAAACACTGTGTAAAACTAGCTAAACAAAAGTCATGAGAGGACTTTGATGAGATAAAACAGGAGAAAGAGGGTTGATATGATTGAGACTTACAAACTTATGAAAGGGTCATACAGGATTTCAGTAGATGGAATTTTCATTCTATGTCGGTTGGGGAAAGGACACGACGGCATCCATAGAAGTTGAGAATGAATGCTGTCAAGAAGGGGCTTAATGCTAGATTTTTCTCTCATAGAGTAGTATGTGATTGGAATGGATTGCCACTGGATGTTGTGTGCGCAAGCAGTGTGAATGAATTCAAGAACAAGTAAAATATCTGGTGCATGAAGTAAGCCCTCCCTTGATGAGTTCCTAACTCCCTGGAGGTCTCTCTTAATAATAATAATTATTGTTTGCATTTGTACTTTTTCATGTTGTCATTTTGTGTTCTTTATGTATGTTTCCTGTTGATTGTTTTATTTCCTGCTATTGCATCATCAAATTCCTGACGTACTCTCAAGGGGTGTAGAGAATATGATAGTACTACATGAAAAACTTACATCATTACTAACTTCCTATCTACAATTTTCCTCCAAATCAATCTGTTACCTGTGAAGACTCCAACATTATCAGATTTTATATTTCTGTCTTCTGAGACACATTTTACTGTATCAATCCACCTATATCGTGGTCTTCCTCTGGATCTTTTTTCTGAAAACCTGGCAAAGAACACTTGTTTTGCTAATCTTTCCTCTCCATTCTATTTAAGTGACCATACCACCTGAGATTAGCTCTACTAACACATTCCTGGATGCTAACAATATTAAGTTCTTTCTTAATATCCTCGTTTTTAATATGGCATTGCCACTGATGCCATTTGTTCACACCTCTAATCTTTCTCAGGACTCTCATATCTGCGGTCTCTAATCATTTGTCAAGTGTTTTATTTCTAACTCAGCTCCGTAAGTTAAAATTGATTTGAACACTGTCTTGTATACAGCTAATTTAGTGTTTTGACTAATTTCTCTCTTATTCTATATAAATTTATTCACCTACCATGACAGCTTTTGATTCTGTTGTCTATTTCCATATTTATTTTACCATCTTTACTAAAATTCGTGGGTCTTTTTCCTACCAACCTGGCAAAGAACACTTGTTTTGCTAATCTTTCCTCTCCCATTCTGTTTAATTGACCATATCACCTGAGATTAGCTCTGCTAATACATTCCTGGATACTAACAATATTAAGTTCTTTCCTAATATCCTTCTTTTTAATGTGATGTTGCCATTTATGCCATCTGTTTATACCTATAATCTTTCTCAAGACTCTTCAAGTATTTTATTTCTGAACCAGCTCTCAGATCCATAAGTTAAAATGAACTTGACTTACTTTTTCTCTTATCTAGGTGCTATCAGCCCAGTGGGACTTTTGGACTCAACCACCATGTGACGCCACTGGGCACTTTCCTCTGCAACTATCCGCCACATTTTGGTCTCCGGCCCGACAACCTGCAGGTCCTCCTCCTCCTGATCTGCCCATTTTCTTCTCGGTCTCCCTGATCAGGGTCGGGCCTCCCACACTTGTCTCACAGTTCTTTCGGGGCCCATATGATGCAGGTATCCCAGCCACTGAAGACACTGGGATTGCAGCTCCATCAGGATGTCTGCCGGGGTGTACTCTGTCTACCATGACCCCTCCATAGATATGTCGTAGCGTCTTGTTCTCGAATACTCAAATGGTCAGCTTGCCTCACCGTGAAAGTCCACGCTTCAGCACCATAGAGGAGAACAGGTCTAATCAGAGTCTTGTATAGTCTCACCTTTGTAGTCTAAGACAATATATGTGAGGCAAAAGGGGGACGGACTTGGTTGTAGGCCACATTCGCGGCATTCACCCGACTCTGGACATAAGCTTCAACTTTGTTGTCTTCAGTCATGATAGATCCCAGGTACCTAAATTCCATCACCCTCTCAAACTGAGCAGCATGGCAACTCATGAAAAGGTACTTTGTCTCCATGGCATTTATCTTCAGGCCAACGTCTTCTGCAGCTTCCTCAGTGGCAGTAACCAATGCCGCTGCATCTTACCATTGATGCGCCATGACGTTCAGGTCGTCAGCATAGCCAAGAATCCTGACTTTGACCCCCCATGTCAATTCCACCCACCACTTGCTGTGTACTTCTAATAATTTTTCCAACACTAAATTGAAGAGAATCAGAGAAAGCCCATCACCCTGCTTCATGCCGGTCTGTACTTGAAACGGGTCTGGCAGGTCACCTTCTGCTTTCACTCTTGCCCTCAAACCAGCCAGACACACACACACCTGCACCATTTTTCGAAGTTTTTGAGGAATTCCCAGTTCTTCTCCACATTTTTGGGCATATAATTGAGTCATAGGCTTTAGAAAAGTCTATGAATATATTATGGACTTCCCGGTTATATTCCCAGCACTTTACAAAAACTTGGCGAAGAGTTGGTCTATTGTAGAACAGGATCTCCTGAAACCCGTCTGGTAGTCACCAGGAAACTCTTCTGCATATGGTGTGAGGCGCATTAACATGATGTTAGACAGCACCTTGTAGCCAGTCGTCAACAGTGGGATACCCCTATAGTTGCCATATTGAGACTTATCTCCTTTCTTACATACAGGGGTGATCAGTGACTCCTTCCACTCGTCCAGCAGTCATTCTTCTCACCAGAGCAACAAGATGAGCCGGTGCAACTGATCCAGCAGGACATGCCTGCCATTCTTCAGTAGCTCCACCAGAATGCAGTCCACTCGTGGTGTCTTATTATTTTTCAGCATACGAAAGCACGAGTAATCTCACTAAGTATCAGCTCTTCGATATATGGTTCAGCAGTTTGGTAAGGAATATGGTTCTCCAGTATTGATGTTCAGCTAGTTCTCAAAATATCTACACCACTGAACGAGGGCACCTTTTGAGTTTGTTAGAAGATTTCCACTCTCATTTCTTATGGTTCCCGATTGTGTCTTGGCACCTTGCATGGCTTTAATCGTCTGATACATTTCCCGCCCATTATTCATCACCCTATTTCTCTCTATGCTGGCCACCTTCTCTTTAAGATAGTTTCACTTTTCCCTGCATAGACATGTATTCACCGCTCTTCTCACCCTCTCATATGCAGCCTTCTTCCTGTCCGCTAGGTAGTTCAATAGTGCTTCCCTTCATTTCACTACTTCTTTACACACTCTCTATTAAACCATGCCTTTCTTCTTCTCTTTCCCACAGTTCTCGAGGCAGCTGACACGACTGTATTTTTGATGGTATTCCACATCCCATCCGGATCACCCTCCTCCTCCTGTAGCTCATCAAAATGGTTCTGCAGCTCTAACTGGAAAGCCCGTAGGCTACCAAGTAGTGGTCGCTATCCCCTTCTGCTCCTCTAAAATTCCTCACGTCCAAGATGGAGCTGTGGTGGCGCCACTACACTAGTACATGATCTATTTGGTTAGCTATTCTACCGTCCGGAGATCTCCAGGTCTGCTTGTGGATGTCATTGTGCGCAAACATAGTGCTCTTTGCAAAGCATCCTGTAGCTGAGGTGAAACTCGCGTCAGGTCCCATTATTGTTGCACTCCTCATGTAGACTCTCACAACCCACGAAAGGGCGCCACCCACACTCTCTCCCTCAGTTTCATGTTGAAATCTCCCACCACTAACTTGATGTCATAAGATGGTAAATTAGCACAGGTACGCTCAAGCACTTCATAAAAACAATCTTTAGCTTCCTTCGAGCTCTCTTCCGTAGCCGCATAACAGTTCACAATAGATACATTTTGAAAATGTTCCTTAACTCTAATAATGCACAGCCGATTTCTTTCTCAACTGCTTCTAAGTATATTTGCATAAATCTTCCCTTGAACATTCAGTAGGGAAATACCTCTGTATTTCGCACATTCAGTTTTATTTCCCTTTTTTTGTATGTGGGTGCTATGAGAGTTCTACTCCAGTCATCTGGAATTTGTCCCTCTGTTCAGGCCATTTGAACTATGAAGTGAAGACTTTTATACCTCCATACTTGAGCACTTCAGGTTGAATATCATCTACTCCAGCTGCCTTTCCACATTTCAGATTTTGATGGCTTTTTCTACTTCAAGTATTATTATTATGTGACACGACTCATCGAGGGAGAGTGTGCCAACAGCATCAAATGATTTTCTCCCTTCCAACTACTAACCCGTGCTCAAACTTGCTTAACTTTTTGCATGAGCCATTAGTTGCAGAGGCTGTACCAATCAACCAACCTTTAGATATGTATTCCTGATTGCATGCCTGTTGAGTGTTTTTTATGACTGTGCTGTCACTGCTTGTTTCATTTCCAATTTTTCAAAGTAATTACTCCGTGCATCAAGGATTTCTTTTTCTCCAGTTTTCATCACCTTTATCATCTCTAATTCCTTTTACAGCACTCTTTCCTCCATTTCTGAGCTTTTTTCAGCTGCCTCCAGAATATTTTGCCACCTTCTTGATATTTATTTTCTATAATTCTTACCAAAGTCTTCCCATGACTTTTGTTTAGCTAGTTTTCACAGTGGTTAGCTTTCTTACTTTTGTCTCTGTATTCTCTAAGAGTACAAGCTAACTTATTTGATATGCTTTCCACTTTTCCTTCACTGCCTGCTTTAACTTTAACTGTGTCCACCATGGAGTTCTGATTTTTCTATCCTTGCAGACAACCTCACCACATGTCTCTCTGGTTGAATCAATCAATGCTTTCTTCAGGTCTTGCCACTGAATCTCCAAGGTTTGGTTCCTGTTCTCTAACTCTTTCATTTTTTCTTGAATAATGTTTGTATATTTTAGTATACGGTTCACATCTGAGAGCTGCTCAACTTTTATTTGTTTTAAAACTTACATGTTCTTCTTTTCAATATGAAATTTAATTTTATCCTTCTCAAGACTAAATGGTGGTCACTTCCAATTTCAAATCCTCTGTACACGCTGGTGTCCTGCACCAGTGAGGAAACATCACTATCAACAATAACATAGTCAGTGAAACATTTTTTATTCCCTCCTCTTCTCTCCATGTGAATTTGTGTGCATTTTGCATTTGCTTCTTAAATTGGAATAGGGTGGTTAGTATTTTTTCCCCTAAATTCACAATATGAAACCTTCCACTTTTAACTACTTCTATGGTCCCTGGGGGATTTGCTATAGTGAACATCGACTGTATATGTAAGATTCATATGAAACAAATATGTCAAGGCCGATGTCAACTCACTGGCACATTCCTTCATAATACGTGGTGATATATCATGTCCCTCAGCTTATTAACATCTCAATTTTTCTCAATTCCTCCATATACCTCTTGCTCACCCCAGTCACGCTCTCATCCTCATCATCCACTGCTCTCAAACTCCATGATGTCACATTCATAAGGATGAAAGACCTTTATGAACTGTTCATTAAATATCTCAGTTATATCCTCTGCAGTGGTTAATCTTATACTATTTTCTGCAATCAGTATCGTCCTTCCATAATTATTATCATTTTTTGCTGACTACATATCAAAAGAACTCCCTAGTTCTTTAACTAGTCTAATCTATAATCGAACAAGTTTCTCTGATACCACTTATTAGGTGTGACTTCTCCATACCTTGCTTGAGCATTTCATTTTTCTCCATACTCTTCCCATAAGAACAATCTTCAAATCCAACTGTTTTCCTCAGAATAGCGTTGCTAATTTAACATGTGGTGTGTAAGCCATGTTTTATTAGTACTTTGGCTATCTTTTCTGATGTAAGGAACAGGAATAGTGATGAATAGTTCTTTTGTTTTAGAGGAGAGAGGGAGAAGTAATGGGGCTATGTAGTAGTTTATCTATTTTGTAGGAATTGTAGTCATTGGCCAAGAAAGTATCTTCTCTTCTTCTCTTCCGTCTAAGACGGGTTGAGTCTTCTCTTGAGCAGGATCTTCCAGTCTTCTCTATTCCTTGCTGTTCGAAAAAGTTCCTTATATGTTCTGCATCCCAAGATATTCTTTATTAATTTCAGCCAGGTAATTCTTGGTCTTTCAAGAAAGTATGGCACAGAATAACAGTGAATAACATTCAACACCTAAGCAAGTTCTGTGGAAAGAGGCTGTATCATTAAAACAAATTGTTCTGGCTCTATGTGTATGTGTTTTTAGAATACCATACAGTTGAGCTGGATGATGATGTGATTGTTTATGTAGATATCTTCCTCTCTCTCTGTGTGTGTGTGTGTGTGTGTGTGTGCGCGTGCGCGTTGGCTTCTGTAAATGGAAAAAGATATATCATGAACCATTAGTCCACCTTTCACATGGTGGATCTTTTTTATAAATTAGTTCATTGGTGTTGTTAATACAGTTAAAATAAGTAATGAATAACATTCAACACCTAAGCTTGTCTATTAGTTTTAATACATTGGTCAGCCATGTATAAATACAAAATTTTTAGCCAATGTGTTCTTCTTGTATCAACTTATAATTGTAAAACATAAACGCTAAATGTGAAGGAAATTCAAAAATTAAAAATAACACAATTTAGTATGAAAAGAAGTATGCTTGGTATCACAAGACTGGATCACAAAAGGAATACATGGATAAGAAATCAAACCAAAATCTGTGACATCATAGAAAGAGTGAAATGGCAGTGGGCTGGGCATATTGCTTGAAGATAAGATCATTGATGGACAAAAGTACTGAATTGAATTCCACAGGAGGAAAAATGGCCATATTTGTCAACCAGAATCACGCTGGATTGATTATATCATCAGATTTGCAGGAGTGACATAGGTAAGAAAAGCCATTACAGACAGTTTGACTCATTTTGGAAAGTCCTTCATCCAGCAATGGATTGATAATGACTGATGATGATATAAAACATATATATGTTATACATTATTATTATCATCATTATTATTACGTGACATATCCAGGGAATCCAAAGACTCATCGAGGGAGGGCACCTACTCCACAACTCTATCTCCACCAATCAATCCACCAGCTAACAAACTGCAACTACACCAACAGCATCTACTGCCCCCACCATGACTAGTATTTTCATAGACAATCACAAACATCCATGCCCACAGCGGGATTCAAACCTGCAGCCTTTTTGGCTGGAGAGCAGATAAGCTAACCACTTGGCCAACCAGGCCAACATATAATATTAAGAAGTATAGTTCTTGATAGCATTTTCCCAGAGGCTGGGGTAGAAGGGGATTCAATGCACTTCTTTAAAAAGACATTCATATTTACGGGAACATCTGTGTAATAATTGAGTATCATCCCAGAGGTTTAGCTACTACTATTAGTGATTAATCCAGTGTGTGACATTTCTTGGCAGTGATGTAGGACTGATATTCAAAGATTCATTTAGAAACCAATCAGCTTGTTTGTCAAAAGTGAAATAATTTGCCGTTGTGTGGGACTGAATATACCAGCTAGCAGCAAAGGTTGATTTTTATCTTTTGGAGACATTATCATAGGGCTGATGGAATTAATAGACTTAATGTGGTAGGCATATTGAACTTCAAGATATGAGAAATACATTCTGAAGTACCTTTAATCTATTGGATTGTGATTCTGTGTCATCTCTCTTCCAGGAGGGTGGGAGGGGGGGGGGTCAGCAAAAAATGGTTGATGATTCTCTCTGTTTTGAAATTGTAGCCATTGAAAGTATAATTTCAAAACAGAGAAAATCATCAACCATTTTTTGCTGACCCCCCACCCTCCTGGAAGAGAGATGACACAGAATCACAATCCAATAGATTAAAGATTAATTTGATTGTAGAAATTTCTTTTTGAGTAGTTTGGATGATAAACATGATGATGAGCTCTTGAAGGGAGGCATTTAATAATACCATATTTCTGAGAGAGATGGTGAACAGAAGTGCAATGAATGTACTGACCTGGGTAGGATGGTTTGCAATAGCTGTTGATAAGGGACTATCTGTTTCTCTTTTTATAAGGACATCTAGGAAGGATAAAGTCCCATTTGATTCTCAGGTGAAGATTATTAATTTTTTTGTAAGTCTCATTCTTGATGTGATTTATTCTTATTAGTAAAAATATCCATATAGCAAAGCCATAATGGAAGGTTTTGAATCAAAAGAGTTTTATTTTTCTTTTCTTCCATTGTTTGAAGTAGAAATTGGGAATAATAGGAGGAATCAGAGAACTCATGGCCAATCCTTTCAATTTATTTGTAAAGATTTCATACCAGTTAAAATATCCAGAATTCATGATGAACATAAACAGGTTCAAAATACTCAATGGAAATTTTGAGGAGAAAAATTGTAAGTTGAGAGAGAGAGAGAAGGGAGATTCAAAAGAAAAATAAATTGTATGTAAGACCTCCTGTACAGTCTCTGATGGGTTGTAGAGGATATCATGGTTGTTGTCACTTAAGGAGTCCATAAATTCTAGGTGCCTTGCATGATGAGGTCTAAGTTTTTGAACTGTATCAGGATCAAGCAAAAATGCATTATCTAATGAGTTGTTAAACTGGTCTCTTGGTTGGATCTCTGCTGATTATCATATAGATTTTTTTCAATCTTGTAATAAAATTCCCATCTTATTACCAGATCAAATATATTTCTCTTTGTTGACTTTGGTAATAATAAGATTTGTATTTTATTGAAGATCAAGTGAAGCTTTCAACTCTGTGAATGGGATTAGAGGTTGTAGTTGTGGGTTATGAATAATTTTAGCAACTTCAAAGTGTAATTTATTTTTGTCATCATAGGAGAAATGATAAATGTTATGTTCGGTATTTTGCATAAACTTTCTCAAGCCACTTCAGTCCTTCAGTGAGCTTGTGTGGTGGTAGTGTCACACCAGGCAGTGGAATTCATCTCCCACCAAAAGATGATCACAAACATCCATGTCCACTTTGGGATTTGAACCCATAGCTTGTGGATTGGAGAGCAGATACTCTAACCACTTGGCCAACTGGCGGCAATGTATTCTGATAGTGTTGCAAGTATCCTAATAACGAAGTGCCTACATGTAGCAATTGGAAACACTGTGGATATTATTGAAAGAGTCATTTAGTGATAGTTTGCTACCCAAGCTTAGATAATAACAAATGGTTTGATTTCTCTCAGATTTATTTTGTATAGTCATGTATCAGTTTCTTTCTAAAGTATGATTATAAATAAGAATTAGTGTTTATTATTTGGGCACTAACTTTTACTGTATAAATAAGATGCTTACCTTGTCACTGTGTTATATCTCCCATTATTGTGACCTTGTGTGAAGTAAATGTTGATGCCTGATGAAATATTTTTGCAAGGCATTTAAACATTCACCTCTGCCTAGCATATTTTGCCAGATGAGTAGATAATTTAGGTCTTCCAGAACTAGTTTACCAGTAACATTTAAACATGTGTAATTTAATTACATGCTATAACATAAAATGCTGAATTAAAATATATTCTGAAACACTGATAATTAGGTTGATTTTTTGACAGCACTATCTTTACTGATATTGTTAAGTTGAAAAAGAAAAAAATAATAATATATCTACATTGTTCCAGATTATGGTCCAATTGGTCCCCGTTATTCCAATCTTGTTCTTCAAGCCCTTCTGGTCTTACTGAAAAAAGAACCTCCAAAGGTAAAATGAAATGAGCATTTTGGATCATATAGATATAAAACTAATATTCATTGTAGCATTAATTTTTTGAGTATTGTGTGTGTGTGCGCGCGTGTGTATGTGTGTGTGTGAAGTTTATTTATTTGATTATTATTATAACAATTTCTCTGGAATCAGCAGATTCATCATGGGGAAGGAAGAGAATCCAGCTCTCAGATCCATAAGTTAAAACTGGTTTGAACACTGTCTTGTATACAGCTAATTTAGTGTTCCAACTAATTTCTCTCTTATTCCATATGAATTTATTCAATTGACTTCCTACCATACCAGCTTTGTTGATTCTGTTGTCCATTTCCATATTTAATTTACCATTTTCAGTAAAAATCGGTGCTAAGTAGCTGAAATGTTTTACTTGTTCCACAGGTATTCTCCATTCACAATGCAGTTGACATTTTCAATGATTATGCCTATTTTCATTGTCTTTTTTAATGCTGACCTTCATACCATATCTATTACAATAGTTATTCAATTTAGTCAGGAAATCTTGCAGACTTCTAGCAGATTTACTTAGAAGTATAACATCATCTGCATAAAGCAAAGAGCTGACATTAACATCTCCAATTTTGATATCAGATTTAATACCACTTTCCTTCATGATGTGATCCATATAGATAATGAATAACAGGCGTGATAATGTACATCCTTGTCTCACACCAGATTTAATATTAAACCATCTTCCTGTACTTCCTTCAATTCTAACTTCTGATTTACAACTCAAATAAAGACTAAGTATTGCTTGATATAATGCCCCATTGACACCATATAACTGTAGCATATTGAATTGCTTCTCCCTTGGTACCCTGTCATATGTCTTTTCTAGAATGAAAAAACTTAAATACAGATCTTTGTTATATACCCATGATTTTTCAACCATTTGTCGTAAACTGAAGATCTGATCCTGACACCCTGACACCTGACCCAGGCACACTCAGTAGGGAAATACCTGTGTAATTCTCACATTCAGTTTTATTTCCCGTTTTATATATGGGTACTATGAGAGCTCTACTCCAATCATAGGGAATTCATCCCTCTGTCCAAGACTTCTGAACTATGCAGTGCAGCCACTGTAAGACTTTTCTACCACCATACTTCAGCATTTCTGGTCGAATATCATCTACTCCTGCTGTCGTTTCACATTTCAAGCCTTTGATAGCTTTTTCTACTTCAAGTATGGATATATATTCCTGACTGTATGCCTGTTGAGTATTTTTTACCAATGTGCTATCACTGCTTGTTTCATTTAACAATTTTTCGAAGTAATTACTCCATTCTTCAAGGATATCTTTTTCTCCCATTTTCATATCACCTTTATCATCTCTAAGTCCTTTTACAGCACTCTTTCCTCCATTTCTAAGCTTCTTCAAAACCTCCAGAATATTTTGCCACCTTCTTGATATTTATTTTCTATGTTCTTGCCAAAGGCCTCTCATGACTTTTGTTTTGACAGTTTTACACAGTGTTTAGGCTTTCTTACATTTGTCTCTGTATTCTCTAAGAGCACAAGCAGACCTATTTGCCAGAAACTTTTGATATGCTTTCTACTTTTCCTTTAGTGCCTCTTTAACATCCTGTGTCCAGTATGGAGTTCTGATTTATCTATCCTTGTAGACAACCTCACCACATGCCTCTCTGACTGAATCAATCGGGGTTTTCTTCAAGGCTTGCCACTGAATCTCCAACATGTGGTTCCTGTTCTCAAACTCTTTCACTTTTTCTTCAATAATCTTTGTATTGTATATTTTATTCTACAGTTCACATCTGAGAGCTGCTCAACTTTTATTCGCTTTAAAACTTTCTTACATGTTATTCTTTTCAATATGAAATTCAATTTTATCCTGCTTTGTACACTCTGGTGTCCTGCACAAGGGAGAAAACATCACTATTAACAATAACATATTTCTCGTGGAAAGGCTTAGATGTTGGTTATGCATCTTTTACTAAATAATTGAAGGAAATTACAATGTCAAGTAGAATATACATTAAAATAAATTTTAATATACTTCAATATTTCAGCAACGTCACATTGCCATTTTCAAGAAACTTAAGACAAGACACGTGCATGCAGGCACAGCAAACAGTAAGCAAGGAAGAAGCAGGAAGCTATTATTTCTCCTAAAGTCCTCATGGTGCCCCCTAGTGGGCAATGTTGGTATTCTTCAGCGATTGGGCTGAAGGTCTTCTGATGTAGGTTTCCCAAATTTGAGGCACTCACGTGTAGCCAAATTTGTTGAGGTTTGAATTGTTTCTTAGGGCTGAAGCTGATTCCATGAAAAGCCTTTCATATTTGTATTTACTACGGTGTATTATCGTGGCTTTCTTCCACCATATTCTGTGGCAGGTATCCAACGCATGGTCAGCAAGACCGGAGTGGCTGTATTGGTGAAACCGGATGTGGTTATTGTGTTCTGAAATGCTGATATTTGCTGTCCTGCCTGTTTTGGCCAAAGTAGGACAGCTTACAGCTGCAAGGGACCTAGTATACACCAGGTAGGTCTGGGGGGGGGGGTCTTTAGTATAGTGGATAAGGGATGCCAATTTTTTTTATGGTCTGTAACAAGAAGTTGTCATGTTTTTTTAGAATTTTTGTAATTTTTTCTGAGGTGCCTCGGATATAGGGTATGGTGATGGATTTAGAGTAATCCTTGTTGGGGGGGTGGGGGGGGGAATTGTGGTTTACTGGTTTCAATATTTTGGGTGGGGGGTAGCCATTGGCTGAGAAAGTGTTGAGAATGTGTGGTTTAGTTCTGTGGTTAGGGCATTGTCATTTGAACAGATAAGTTTAGCCCTGTTGTGTAGTGTCATAATGACTCCATATTTTTGCGAAGAGGGGTGCTGGGATTGTTGGTGAATGTATCTGCCTGTATGGGTGGGTTTTCTATAGAGAAAACCAAGGTTTCATCAGGCTGGCAGGTGACTAGTATGTCTAAGAAAGGAAGGCAGTTGTTTTTTTCTTCTTCCAGGGCGAATTTGATTCTGGCGTGTTCGTTGTTTAAGTGTGTTAGGAAGGAGAGAAGTGCATCGGAGCCATGTGGCCAAATAGCGAACACGTCATCAACATAGTGAAGCCAAATGGTTGGTTTTTGTGGGGCAGAGTTTAAGGCTTTCTCTTCAAAAGTCTCCATATAAAATTTAGCCAAGGGTGGGGAGAGTGGAGAACCCCCCCCCCACAAGGATTACTCTAAATCCATCACCATGCCTTATATCTGAGGCACCTCGGAAAAAATTACAAAAATCCTAAAAAAACATGACTTAACTTCTTGTTACAGACCACAGAAAAAATTGGCATCCCTTATCTGCTCTACTAAAGACTAACCCCCCCCCCCCCCTCCAGACCTACTTGGTATATACCAGGTTTCTTGCAGCTGTAAACTGTCCTACTTTGGCCAAACAGGCAGGACATCAAATATCAGCATTTCAGAACACAAGGACTACATCCAGTTTCACCAATACAGCCACTCGGGTCTTGCTGACCATGCGCTGGATACCTGCCATAGAATACAGTGGAAGAAAGCCACGATAATACACCGTAGCGAATACAAATATGAAAGGCTTTTCATGGAATCATCTTCGGCCCTAAGAAACAATCCAAACCTCAACAAATTTGGCTGCATGAGACCGCCTCAAATTTGGGAAACCTGCATCAGAAGACCTTCAGCCCAATTGCCCAAGAACAACATTGCCCACTAGGGGGCACCATCAGGACTTTAGGAGAAATAATAGCTTCCTGCTTCTTCCTCACTTACTGTTTGCTGTGCCTGCTTGCACGTGTCTTGTTCTTAAGTTTCTTGAAAATGGCAGCGTGGCATTGTCGAAATATTTAAGTATATTAAAACTTATTTTAATGTATATCCTAGTTGATGTTGTAATTTCCTTAAATTATTTAGTAAAAAATAACAATAACATAGTCAATGAGACTTTTCTTATTCCTTGCCTCTTCTCTCCATATGAATTTGTGCACATTTTATGTTGGAACATGGTGTTAGTAATAACCAGTCCATTTTCTGAGCAGAAATCCAACAGGTATTTGCCATTATTATTAGCTTTGCTCTTTTCTCCAAATTTTCCCAAAATATTTTTGTATGTCTGACAATCATTTCCTACTCTGCTATTTAGATCCCCAACAAGGACCAACTTTTCCTTTTTCATTGTGTCAATTGCTTTCTCTAAAGCCTCAAAAATTCCTCCACTTCTACCTTAGTAGAACCTTCTGTGGGATGATAGGCACAAATAAGTCTCATTGTCCAGTTTCCCATTCTGATATTTGCCCACATCACTCTAGTTGAGACTGCCTGCCAGTCAAGAAGATTAGCCTCATATTTAGTACTATGGCTACCCTTTCTTTTCCTTGATTGTCATTGCCTGAATATAACATTTTATATTTATTGCTTAGAAAGATTGCACCGGTTTTGGCCTTTTTTGCTTCAGTTACCCTATTACGTCGATCTGGTACTTATCCCATTTCTCAGCTCGCTCCATTTCTTTGCCTTTCAGGCTTCTTATGTTGATGGTACCGATCTTGAACTGTGGTGATGTTGAGTTGGGGTGTGTTTTCAGATTTGTTCCAGTAGCTGACTTTTGGCTGTTTGCCCTGGTTCCCTGGCAAAAACAATGGGGGGGGCCTTGTTTAACTGGGTGACACTCCTGCCTGCATGAAATTTTGTCATGTTGTACTATCATTTTGCATTTTGGTTTAAGCCAATAAGAATACAATTCGGTCAGCTAAATCCCAAATTGCCAGCCCATCCTCGTCTGTTCAGTATCCAGTTAGATATCCAACAAGGCGCACCAAGAGAAGATGAGGATTGGACATTAGGTCAGAAGCCTTGGTCGGTTCTCTGCATTCCTTTAAAGGCTATGTGGAGGTCTCCTCTCAGTTATACAGCTTTGACTCTTAAGCACCCCATGAAAGGTGTTCATATTAACAATAAAACTGCAATCTGATTTATTTATCCTAGCTAAAAGTCTGTTTAAATCTCCTTGGAGGGAAGTGGCATCCTCATTAAAAAACTGAATATCTCCTGTTAGTCCAAAAGAAGTATCATTAACAGATACAGCAGGATCTATGAACAGAACTGTGTTGTACTCTACTGTTTACTATTTACTCATTTTCCCCAGCTTGTACATGAACTTGTCATATGGCCAACTGCTGGCTGTATGTATATCAACAGCTGTCTCTATTATATGCTACAAAAATAACATCACTGTGAGACAACCCACATGGTCAACTATATTTTGGCTAAGGTGGGAGAATCTGTACAACATCCAACAGACTGCCATATGGCCTTTTGGTTTGAAAACAAAAACTTGCTTACAAGCTCTAGATATTAGGGTAGACAACATTGTGCTGACACTTCTAAATACACCACTGCTGTGAAAATAAAAGATAACACTATGAAACTTTTCTTTCTGTAGGCTACCCAAACATTGCGCCTCTTTTGTTAAGCAGCTCTTTCAAGCACATAGAAGGGAATATGGAATACTCTGATTTTGTGCCTATCTATGCAGATGGTTCATATTCAGAGGATCTAGTTGGATCTTCTGCTATCTTCCCAAACGCATCAGATCCTGCTGGAATGTAAAAACTTCACTGCTGAGGTGTATGCAGTAGCATTTGCTCTAAACTCTCTAAGACTGGTTCTATCAAAGTTGATTTATATGTACAGTTTCATTAACTGTACATTTCTCTATGTAATCTAATCTAATCCTGTGGCCCCCTCTTTAAGAGGGTTGCAGCTGATGAACAGTCCGCTTCCATGCCTCTCTATCTCTTGCTTCTGTAAGATTCTTGCCCGTCCAATCTTTGATGTTGTCTTTCCATTGCAGTCGGGGTCTTCCTCTTCCTCTCTTTCCCTCCACCATCCCCTGCAATACTATTCTGGGAAGCTCTCCAGAAGAACCCTTTATCAAATGTCCTGCAAACACTATTTTTCTTCTTTGGATACTAGCCATATAGTCTCTTTTCATTTTGAATCTTTTGAGAATCTCTTCATTGCTCATTTTTTCAGTCCAGCTGATACTATCCATTTTTCTCAAGCACCACATATCAAATGCATTCAATCGGTCGCTCATCTTCTTATCGATCATCCTGGACTCACATCCATACATCCCCACACTCCAGATCATTGTCTTGAGGATTCTTACTTTCAACTGTTTGTTCAGATTTCTGTTTCCTAATATGTGGTATATTTGGAAAAATGCTGCTTTTGCTTTTTTAATTCTGTTCTTAATTTCATAATTAGAGCAAGGTATTCAAAACTTTTTATATTTTCTATTCTTTATTCAAAGTGATTTCCATCCCATCATTTCCTTTCCTTGAAATCTTCATCACTTTTGTCTTTTGAATGATTACACTGGCCAACAAAAAAAAATTTTTTTTTCTGCTGATTATGATCTGACGCTTGTTTTTTTACTATTTTGGTTGCGCTGATTTCAAATATCAAACCCATTTTTTGCTATCACGTCAGGTTTTTCCTCTATGGCATTTTCTTTTTGCTAATAAGTTTTTGATAGTTTTAAGGAGGCAGTACTATTTAGAGGATCAAAAAAATCGATTTTTTTATATTATTTTCTGAAAGTATGTACTTTTAAAAATCTGTTTCTAACTTTTTATCAAGAAATTCAAAAAATTCCCAAAGATATAGCCTATTATTCAAAGTGCTGTGCAGATCAGACTCGGAGCGCTCACCGCTTTCGCTTGTTGGTAAACGAATAAATGCGTAAGAACCTGCAACGGCATGTACTGGTGCTTTGAATGCAAGAGAGGCCGATAACTGACCTAATACATTTAGGTGATGAAAAGTAGCCGATGACAACTGCCTAAAACAAATGAATGCTATATGCGTCATAGTGGACAAAGAACGATCGAAATCAGTCAATCTTTAATCGATCGTGAAAGTATGATGAGTGCTTATAACGTTTCAATAAAGTCTCTGGTTTTTTTTGTCTTGTTAATTGCATGTTAGTTGGCAGTGAAGAAAATACATCATGTCTACTACTCAAATGTGTCAATAGTGTAGATTCCTTCTGCTACATTTGTGGCAGCTTTACTGTTCACAGTCAAAGGACAAATATCACTGATTTCATTAAGAAAGTGTATTTTGCATACTTTACGTAAAACTTGCAGATCAAGACAATTCATGGGCTCCAAATAAAGTGTGTAAGTCATGTGTAGAAAACTTACGACAATGGAGCAAGGGAAAACGCCAAAAATTAGCTTTTGGCATTCCAGTGATTTGCCGTGAACCAAAAAATCACGTAGATGATTGCTATTTTTGTTTAGTTCAGACTTCTGGTTATAATAAGAAGAATAAGAAAAAAATTGTGTATCCAAATCTCAACTCAGCAATTCGGCCAGTTGCTCATTCCAATGAAATAGCCATGCCAATTTATAAAGGACTTCCTTTACTTGAGAATGAGCATGATCGGGATATGCCAGATGTTCTTGAGGTGCAAGACCCGGATGTTGATTTAGACAATGAAAATTTAATTTCTAGTTTTGGACTGCAACAAACGGAATTGAATGACTTAGTAAGAGATTTGGGCCTATCAAAGAAATCATCGGAATTGTTAGCTTCAAGATTAAATGAAAAAAACTTACTGGAGCAAGATACGAAGATAACTTTTTATCGTAGCAGGGAAAGTAATCTTGTACAATATTTTAAACACGAGTGTGGGTTTGTTTACTGTAACAATGTGTCAGGTTTACTAACTGAAATGAGTGTTGTACAATATCATCCAAATGAGTGGCGTTATTTATCGACAGTTCAAGCAGAAGTCTCAAGTGTGTCTTACTACACAATGGGAATGTATATGGCTCAATTCCTATTGGCTATTCAGTCCACTTAAAGGAAACATATGAGGACATTAAAAAGGTTCTGAAGTTATTAAAATATACAGACCATAACTGGATCATCTGTGTGGATCTTAAAATGGTGAACTTTTTACTTGGCTTTCAAAGAGGATATACAAAGTTTCTGTATTTTCTATGCTTCTGGGATAGTCGTGCTAGAAACCAACCCTGGAGTCAGAAACATTGGCCTCTTAGAATATCCTTAAATGTTGGAGAACAGAATGTTATAAATCAACCTTTAATCGACAGAGAAAAAATCATTTTCCCACCTCTACACATCAAACTGGGTCTTATGAAGCAGTATGTTAAAGCTTTAGATTTACAAGGTGACTGTTTCCAATACATATGTGAAAAATTTCCATGACTTAGTTATGAAAAAATTAAAGCCGGTGTATTTGATGGACCGCAAATTAGAACTTTAATGAGAGACCCAGATTTCATCAACTCTATGAACGAAATTGAGAAAGAGGCATGGACTTCATTTACAATGGTTGCGAATAATTTTCTTGGAAACAAAAAAGCGTGCAATTACAAAGATCTAGTGGAAACAATGCTTGAAAATTTCCAGCACCTAGGTTGTAACATGAGCATAAAGCTTCATTTCCTATACAGTCATCTTGATAGATTTCCTGAGAATTTAGTGCTGTAAACGATGAACAAGGCGAAAGATTTCATCAAGACTTAAAAACTCTGGAAGATCGGTACCAAGGAAGATGGGATTCTCACATGATGGCCAACTGCTGTTGGAGTATTCAAAGGGATTGCCAAAACAGAACACACAGCAGAAATTGCTACAAACAAAAATTTATTCCCCGAAACTCTTGTAAGTAAAATTGTTATTTTTTTGTAAATATTCTTGTAAATTTTAATGAATATTGTTAAGTAGTTATGTATCTAATTATCGGCCTCTCTTGCATTCAAAGTGCCAGTACATGCCGTTGCAGGTTCTTACACATTTATTCGTTTACTAACAAGCGAGAGCGGTGAGCGCTCTGAGTCTGATCTGCGCAGCGCTTTGAATGATAGGCTATATCTTCGGGAATTTTTCGAATTTCTTGATAAAAAGTTAGGAACAGATTTTTAAAAGTACATACTTTCAGAAAATAATATTAAAAAATCGATTTTTTTGATCCTCTAAATAGTACTGCCTCCTTAAAACTATCAAAAACTTACAAATTAGCAAAAAGAAAATGCCATAGAGGAAAAACCCGACGTGATAGAGAAATAGGGGGTTGGTATTTGAAATCAGTGCACCCAAATTAGTAAAAAAACAAGCCTCATATAAAAGTCAGCAAAAGTTGTGTTGGACTGTGTTATTTTCATTTCTCTATAGACAATAAGATATTTAGAGCTGCAGAAACATTCAGTGCTCTCATATACAACATGCTTTCTCTCTCTCTCTCTCTCTCTCTATGTTATAGAAACTATTCTTGGATGTACACTTTCTTTGGATTGCAACTTTCATCCTAGTGCATCCATCATGGAATAGAATAGAGACTAATAATAACATCAAATTTTGGCAATCATGATCGATGTAGGGACAATAAAGACCAGGTTCTTGCTTGGCTTCACATAGGTCATAGTCATCTCACATGCTCCTTCCTGTTGAGAGGTGATGCTCTGTCTATGTGTGAGTTGTGGTATGACTAATCATTTATTCTAAGGCACTTTTGATTAGACAACTAGACCTTGGTCTTCCTCGGTCTCTTTCCTGCCATCTTGGCATCAAACATTTTGCTAACCTTTCCTCACTCATTCTATTTAACTAGCCATACCACCTTAGATTAGCTTTGCCGACACATTCTTGAATGGTGATAATGTCAAGTTCCTTTCTAATATCTTCATTTTTAACATGATTCTGCCATAGATGCCATCAGTTCATTCCCCTAATTTTTCTCAGAACCCTCATATCTGTGGTCTCCGATCTTCAATCACATGCTTTACTAAGCAAGCCAATTACAGGAGCATATAGTTTTCAGGTAAGAATGCAACTGTGGTGTGGATTGTGTAGTGTAGATTGACCTCCTGCAGTATGTTTTTTAGACTACATGGAGTTGCCATGTAATGATATAATAATATACTATAGAATAATATACTGATTAAAAATATAAAATAATTATTGTTGAATACAACATATTGGCCTAATTATTGGAACATGATTGTTTATAATTATTCTCTTACATATCACTTCTCCTGTTTGTTTCTCATTCCATTTGTTACCTTTTTTCCTCTTATATGTATGTTTATAAAATGTGCATATCAGATTTATTTGCATATCAAATAAATCTCAAATATTAAATAAATGACACTATCAATAATAGTGTCATTTATTTAATATTTGATGTTTTTGCAAATCTGCAAGAAAATAAAACTGTAAAGATGCATTTATTGTACCATGCATCAGGAACATTACTGATAAAATAGCTAGTACATTGAAACAGTATGACATCAAAGTTGCCTTCACACAACAAAATATATCACGATGTTTAAGTCACCCAAACAACCTAATTTACATTTTAAAAGGGTAGGTGCTTATAAAATATTCTGTGCTTGTGGCATCTGTTACCGTGGACAGATGAATCATTTAGAAGAAATTAGCATAAAAGAAGAAGAGAAAAGAGTTCATAAATCAGGCCTGAATTTTTAATGAAAAACATCAAGCAATTTGGGAATTGACAAGAATGCTATGCATAGAATTTAGTAGCTCTGTTTGCAAGTTTAAACAAGCCTTAAAATAATGTACTGTTCAACATGTAATAAAAGTCAAAGCCTTATCTTAAACCAGTTGTGTTTGGCCTGCATAAAGGACCTAAGATACTTGGAACTAGGTTATGATAGACATTACACTGCACAAACCAAACCAGTAATGAAATACAGATATGACAAAGCCGTACTTATGCACAGGTGCACAAGGCTGTAACTGTGGGCCCTGAAAAATTGGGACCAATTTAAGGGCCCCCAAACAATAAGGGAGGGGACCACACTAGCTAGTCAGGAAAAGTTTAAGTATGGCCCTGCATATAACATCTCCATGATAAACAATACCTAACAATTCTATCAACATCAGTTTATTTGGTGGCCTGGTTAGTGTATATACTAGTTGATTGGTTAGTGTATCCACTCTTCAACCCAACAGGTTATGGGTTCATATCCCACTGTGCATAGCGTTTATGATTGTCTTTAGGTGGGATATGAAATTCATAGTCTGGTGTGAGACTATTATCCTGCTTATTTGAGGCCTGAAAAAGATCCATGTTTGGTCTCTGCTGCTGCACTGTGGCAAAAAAATAAAATATATATAAATGAATAAAAATAGAAAAAATAATTTTTAGTCCGTGCACAGTACAAATGTAATATAGATTTATTACGAAAAAAAAAAAAAAAAAATGGTGGAAGTCAAAAAATATTAAAAATCATTCTGTTACTGTATGTTTTCAAATTAAAAATGTATTAATTCAATAATAAAATTAGACTGCAATATATTGGCCGAAGATTTTAATAACACATTAAGCCAACTAGTTTCACCAACTAGACTGTTAGCTTCATCTGTGCATAGATAAGGTGATAAAGAACAGCTTAAAACAGGTTAAGAAAGAAACATAAATGAGTACTAAACGTTATACAAATTCATAAGATGCATTACATCAAACGCATGGAGTGTGTGTGATGTAATGTAAGTGCGTTCTGTAATTTGCAGAAAGTTGAATTCTGGTGAGGCTGCCTTTTGAATGGATTACCAAAGTAGCTTCTTTGAAGTTTCAGTTATGAAAGTCTTCCTCTAAATATGGCATAGAACTTTTGTCCCAACTAGTTTAATGTTGTGATTGGTATTTGAGAAATGAAGGGCTAATCTGGAATTATCTTTTCTATTATTATGGTCTCTGATGTGTTCTTTTTTTCTTATTTCCAAACTTCTGAAAGTTTCTCTACAAAGTAAAATTTTTACCTGTTGGATCTCTGCTCAGGACATGGACTGGTTATTACTAACACAATGTTCCAACATAAAAATGTGCACAAATTCACATGGAGAGAATAGGTAAAGAATAAGAAAAGTCTCATTAACTATGTTATTGTTGATAGTGATGTTTCTTCCCTGGTGCAGGACACCAGAGTGTACAGATAATTTGAAATTGGAAGTGATCACTATTTGATCTTGAGCAGGATAAAATTGAATTTCATATTGAAAAGAATAACATGTAAGAAAGTTTTAAAGTGAAAAAAAGTTGAGCAGCTCTCAGATGTGAACTGTAGACTAAAATACACAAAGATTATTGAAGAAAAAATGAAAGAGCTTGAGAACAGGAATCAAACCTTATAGATTCAGTGGCAAACTCTGAAGAAAACATTGATTGATTCTGCCAGAGAGGCATGTGGTGAAGTTGTCTGCAAGGATAGAAAAATTAGAACTCCCTGGTGGACACAGGAAGTTAAAGAGGCAGTGAAGGAAAAGAAGAAAGCATATCAAAAGTTCCTGTCGAATAAGTCAGCTTGTGCTTTTAGAGAATACAAAGACAAATGCAAGAATGCTAAATACTGTGTAAAACTAGCTACAAAAGTCATGGGAGGACTTTGGCAAGAATATAGAAAATATATATCAAGAAGGTGACTAGATATTCTGGAGGTTGTTGAAGAAGCTCAGAAATGGAGGAAAGAGTGCGTAAAAGGAATTAGAGATGATAAAGGTGACGGGAAAACATGAGAAAAAAGATATCCTTGAAGTGTGGAGTAATTACCTTCAAAAAATTGCTAAATGAAAAAAAAATAGTAAAAATCACTGACCAGGCATGCAGTCAGAAATACATATCCATACTTGAAGTAGAAAAAGCCATCAAAAGCCTGAAATGTGGAAAGGTCTCTTATGATGGCAGCAGGAGTAGATGATATTCGACCGGAAATGCTCAAGTAGGGAGGTATAAAAGTCTTATAGTGGCTGCACTGCATAGCTCAGAAGGCCTGGACAGAGGGACGAATTCCAGATGATTGGAGTAGTGCTCTCATAGTACCCATATATAAAAAGGGAAATAAAAATGAGAAGAAATACAGAGGTATTTCTCTACTGAGTGTTCCTGGTAAGATATATGCAAGTATACTTGAGAAACGGTTGAGAAGGATTGTGGAAGAGAAGCTTGGTGAAGAACAAGCTGAATTCAGGCCAAATAGAGGCTGTCAAGATCAGATTTTCACTTTACGACAGATAGTTGAGAAATCATGGGAATATAACAAAGATCTGTATTTAAGTTTTTTATCTGGAAAAGGCATATGACAAGATGCCAAGCTATTCGAAAAGCTACAGTTACCGTATTTGCCAGCATATAAGACACGCCCCCCTTTTTTGTACACATTTTTTCAGAAAAAAACTTTATCACTTAATGTTATAATGAATTTACAGTATTTAAAATTTACACTAAAATATAAAGTAATAAGTAAATCTACTTTCAACAAATACCTAATCTAACTAGGAAAGAGTACCCACCTTTTAATCTTCTTCATCAAAACCCAGAAATTCATATCCAGAGCTAAATGAAGAGACACTTGAAACCTCTTCTAAATCAGAATGTTAGTCCTCATACAACAAATTGTCCTCTGTACCATCAAGTGCATTACTAATGCCACACTTAAATGATTTAACCACTGTCTCAGTTTTCACAACATACCATGAAGCTTTGACCAACTTACAAACTTAGAAATGCAAGGTTCTTCCTGATGGCGTAACCTCAAAATCTGAAGACCGCGTCCAGCTGTTCCACAAGGAATCAGTTTCATTCTGTGAGAATGAAACTGATTCCTTGCTAGCAGGGCAGGCTTCTTTGACAGTCTGCCAGGGCACCTAGGCCAAATTTTATCTTTCCATAGCTTCATTTCTCCTCTATCCATCCAGCCTTTTGTGTGAACATGTATACAAACACTCCTTTAAGCAGTTTTTCTTTGTGTAGCGTCTTCTTTTTAAAAATCAATAGTGGCGGCAATTTTGTCCCATCAGCACAGCATCCACTGAACTCTACTTAACTGGAATGCTCTCACACACTGCAAGGAAACAAGAAAGAAATCACAACTTGGAACGGAGAAAATTTCCAGAAGTGAAAGTAAAAAACAGTATCAGCATATAAGACGCGCCCTGTTTTTCAGACCTATTTTCAAAGGAAAAAAGTGCGTCTTATATTCCAGCAAATACGGTATATGGTATCAATGGGACATTATATCAAGCAATACTTAGTCTTTATTTCAGTTGTAAGTCAGCAGTTAGAATTGAAGGAAGTACAGGAAGGTGGTGTCAGACAAGAATGTACATTACCCTCTCTGTTATTCATTATCTATATAGATTACATTATGAAGGAAAGTGGTATTAAACCTGATTTCAAAATTGGAGATGTTAATGTCAGCTCTTCTTTTGTGGATGATGTTATACATCTAAATAAATCCACTACAAGTCTGCAAGATTCCCTGACTAAAGTGAATAACTGTTGTAATAGATATGGTATGAAGGTCAGTATTAAAAAGACAAAGACCATGAAAATAGACAAAAACATTTAAAATATCAACTGCATTGTGAATGGAGAACCTATAGAACAAGTAAAACATTTCAGCTACTTAGGCATGATTTTTAGTGAAAATGGTAAATTAAATATGGAAATAGACAACACAATCTACAAAGCTGGTATGGTAGGAAGTCAACTGAATAAATTTATATGGAATAAGAGAGAAATTAGCCAAAACACTAAATTAGCTGTGTACAAGACAGTATTAAAGCCAGTTTTAACTTATGGATCTGAGAGCTGGGTCATAAGTAAAACACTTCACCAAAGACTAGACACCGCAGATATGAGAGTGCTGAGAATGGTTAGGGGCATGAACAGATGGTATCAGTGGCAATATCATATTAAAAATGAGGATATTAGGAAAGAACTTGACATTGTCAGCATCCAGGAATGTAGTAGCAGAGTTAATTTAAGTGACCATAAACAGAATGGGAGAGGAAAGATTAACAAAACAAATGTTCTCTGCTAGGTTGGTAGGAAAAAGATCCAGACGATGACCAAGATATAGGTGGATTGATACAGTAAAAAGTGCCTTAGAAGACAGAAATATAAGATCTGATGACAGGTAACAGACTAATTTGGAGTAAAATTGTTGATAAGAAGTTAGTAATGATGTAATTTTTCATGTAGTACTATCATATCCTGTACACCTCTTAAGGGTATATATCAGGAATATGATGATGAGGAATAGTCTTATTTAAAAACTGTTTTCAAAAATAAAATTCTTTCTAAAGAAAATGAAAACAACGTATGTCCATGTACGTTAAAGTAAAATAAATTTCATTATATTGATTATCTAAACATTAAAAAGTAGCATAAGTAGAATAATTGTTATTAGTAAGTATTCACATACTTTAATCAGTTTCAGCATTCATGTCCAAGCACTTTATCAATGAGCACTCTGCATGCTGTCTTCAAAAAGAAATATGAGGTACATTGTTTTGGAAAAAAGGTCCCGAAAATAGAAGATATAATGTTAAAAAATAAAAAAACTGGGACAAATGATAAATTGAACAGGATGCCAGGACTACAGTAGCATAATGTCAGAAGCATCATATTATTTGGACTAAATTAAAATTTTAAAAATGCCATATTTACTGTAAAGGCCACATACAAAAATTTAAGTAAGCCGCAGAGATGATATGCACCCAGTGCAATGCAGTACAAACTCATGATGCTTTTTTAACATGTGGTTAGTCTTAACTAAAAGTTTCATCCTGATAAATACTAGAACAATAATTTGTAATAGATGGTTGTCTGTTTATGTTAAATTATGCTTTGATGTTAAGCATTTGAGGCACTAATTACAAAAAGGGGACATGTCTTTTGAGAAAATGGCTTTATTGAGATCTCATACTGCTGATTAAATTTGAACAATAGCACAGGTTTTGAGAGCAACTGATTATAAAAATATAGAGCTTTAGAAAATTATTGAAGTAGTTCAGAAATGAAAAATTTGCAACAAATCAACTTATATACAGTTTTTGATTTTTCCTGTAAATGATTGTCTCCTTTCTGCAGTTAGCGATTCATTTATAATTGTGGTAATTATCTTAATTCATTCCTGAAGAAGCTAGTTATCGCAGTGAAACTAGTGGAATACTTATAAATTCATTTTGGCATTTCACATGTCATTTCTCTTATAAACAATGAAGCGATTGCTAATATATTCTACTCTTGGTTTTTTACCTTTTTTTTTAAATGTTATTTTTAATTTTTTTTACTATACTTTCAGGGTAGAAAACTTCTTGTTTTCTGCACTACAAGTCGTAAACAGGTTCTTGAAGAGATGGAAATGTTATCAGCTTTCACATCAGTTTTACATGTACCTAATTTGTCACATGCAGAACACCTCATTGCAGTACTTGAAGAAACTGAATGTTTTACAAAAGAGGAACGTGCAAAGATAGCTCGTAAAACAGAGGGTAGAAGGCAAGTATATTTAAGTAGTATTTTTTTGCCATTTTAAAATTTCTTATCTAATTATATTTCTTAGCTAATTGCATATATCAGTATTAACTACACTAGCCGTGGGGTAATTATTGTTTTGTTTTGTTTTTATTTGCAACAAAAATGACATTATTTCTACCTGTCATGGATTGATTGTTCACAAAATATATTTTTTTATATATTTTAATAAAAATTGATTAAATATGAAGATACTTATGTCTCGTCACATATATGTGCACAGAGAGAGATAAGCTGATTACAATTCACTGCAGGTATGCTACAGCTTAAGGGGGTCACTTAAAGGTCAAAGCTATAACTAAGAAGAGACCTCCACATTGCCTTTAAGAAATGTGGAGAACAGGCTGATCTCTTCCAGTTTTCACTTTCTTAAGTGTACACTCCATTAGTAGGTATCTGCTTGGATACTGAATGAATGAAGAAGGGCTAGAAAATTAGGATTTAACTGACCATATTGTATTCATATTGACTTAAACCTAAACAATAGGTTTAGGTCATAGGTTTAGATGATACAGTAGGACAGAATTTTATGGCTGGGACTTCACCCCTTTAAACCCGTACTGTTTTTGTCTGAAACAGTGAACAGTGAAAAGTCTGGAACAAACACCACTAAATTACCAGAAATCATAATAGGTACCATTAACATAAGTATCAAATGAAAAGAAGTAGAAATATATGCCATTTCTACTTCTTTTCATTTTCTCTGATATAAATTAGATAGGTATCAGGTCAAAATGATTATTACTGACACAATCATGATCATCGAATTCCTGACATGTACCCTCAAGGAGTGTACAGGATATTATGATAGTACTATATGAAGAACTTACATCATTACTAAATTCCTATCAATAATTTTCCTCCAAATCAATCTGTTATCTGTTGGAAGTTTTTCCACTTGGTTATAGTTATACTATAAAAATGTTGGGGAAAAACTTGCAACATCTATCTGTAATCCAGAGTATTTTAGTAATAAGGTGTGATGCCTTTTGGTTACTCGTATACAGAAATATGACTTCTGCATTACTTCAATCTTGGTATAACTTCTGGGTCTGGCTCCCACTGATGAGACCTCAATAAAGGTCAAAACTGGTCTGGGTAGTGGCCATTCCCATAATGCATAGCATTATACATGTCCATAAGGATGTGTGCTTTGCATTATAGGGTACTAAGGCAAGTGATGTGAAGTCATTAAACATCTATATATGAGTTGCCCAGTCCTGAAAATACTTCAGGTACAAACTTTGTTTGCTTACACTTAGATAAAAGATTAAACCAAGAATATAATTTCTTGGCATCTTTAATTTATAGTATAACCAAGTGGGAAAACTTTCAACAGCCTACACAGTTGCTCACAACATTTGTAAACTACCATTAAAAAGGCAAAGTCTAAATTCAACATGTCTTGGTTTCTTGTTCTCTTACATAGATGACCATAGCAAATTACCTCCTTTCTTGCCTAGAACATTGCATCTCATGCCTCCTCTGACAGAAGCCAGAAAGAAGAAGAATGTTGACTAGCTTAGATACCACAAAGGCAACCAGTTCTGATGGAATTCCACCCATTGTGCTCAAGAGATGTACTCCTGAACTAACACTTATTCTCTATCTTCTATTCACTAAACTGTACTCATTTGGCATCTGCCCCTCAGCATGGAAGAAAGCTCATACACAACCAGTTCCTAAAAAAAGTAGATAAACGTTTACCATCAAGCTGTTGACCTAAATGCTCGTACATCAGTTTTGTCTAAGGTAATGGAGAAAGTTAACAGTCAGCTTCTCAACACCTTGAGAACTGCTATCTAATTAGTGACCACCAGTGTGAATTTTATCACTCCAATCCACAGGGGATCTCCTGGCCTACTTCACTCACATTTGGACCCACTCCATAGAAAGGTTTAGAGAAACTTGTGCTGTTACTCTTGACATCTCCAAGGCTTTTGATTGGGCCTGGCATCAAGAGCTTCTCAACAAGTTGCCATAATGTGGACCGCCTTTATCCTTGTGTAAATGGATTGCCAGTTTTCTCTCAGATCAATCTGTATGTCTAATGGTGGATGTTGTTCTTTCCTCCGACTTTCCTGTCAATGCCAGTGTCCCTGAGGGCTCTGTCATTTCACCCACCCTCTTCCTGATTTATATAAATGACCTGCTTTCATTGACTGCATGCCCTATTCATAGTTTTGCTGATAACAGCACACTGCATTCGTTCCACTTATGTGACAGGCCTTGCAGTGCTCGATCATCTCATGCTTCAAGATTATCCATAATAAGTGCCCTGAACATAGTATCCGTGATTGGGGTGAAAGCAACCTAGTCAACTTCAGTGCTTCAAAAAATTCAGTTTTGGAAGTAAAAAAGATCTTCTTCACTTACCTTTGCTAATGCTGAACTCAACAGTCAAGATCAAATCTCTCTTAGACTGACTCTTACTCTAAACCTTTCCTGGCACAATCATATCACTTCTATATCATCAATGGCTTCCAAAAAACTTGGCATCCTTTTCTGTCAAAACAGTACTTCACTGCCAAACAGCTACTTACCCTGTACAAATCCCAAATGTGACCAACATTGGAATAAAGCTCTCATGTGTGGACTGGTGCACCTAAGACCTCCCAAAAAATTCTTGATGCTATTCAGAAAATGGCAGTCCAGTTGATAAATGACACTTCTCCTACAGACTCTCTTCAGCTGCTATCCCATAAAAGATCAATTTCTGCATTGTCTCTTCTACAGTTATTTCCAAGGATTTGTTCAGCAGGACTACCATCCATTATGCCTCATATTTCTACCAGATCTACAGGAAGTCTGAATGCAGTTTGCCTTTTACAGTCAAACTGCATTCTCATTGAACCTGCTACTCCCAGTCATCTTTCATTCCTTCCACCTCAATTCTATGGAACAGTCTCCCTCATGAAGCATTTCCAAAGGACTACAATCTTCAACAATTCAAGAAGAATATCAACAATATACTGTATTCCTGACCCTGCCCTCACATATCATCTGTTTGCTATTGGCTCTTTTGCCTTTCATGTGTGGGATAAATATAAAAAAAAAAAAATAATAAATTGCGATCATCATCTTAATTATATCATGTCTTGTGCACTTAGAAAAAGTAACCTACAGTAAGCCATCAAGCAGATCTGCATTCATAGCAGCCGGAATAACTAGTTTCAGTGAAACAAGGTCAGCAACTACAAAAACTGGAAGAAAACCTTTGAAATGAAGATGAAGAATGGATGGTCATTCAACTACAGAAAATGTTACTAGTGCAAAAATCAAATGCTACTGGTAACCAGTGTGAAAATCTGAATTCATACTCTGTATGAGGAACATGTATGACCTCTACAGTCAATGGCAAATGTCACAGACCTTCCACCACTTCACATATCATATATATCCTCACTTCCAACCTCAGTGATGTTCATTTCTATCTCCAGTTTGCAAAACTTAATCTCCTTTTCCTTACAAACTCAAATTTCAAAGGATGAGTCTCAATAAATCGCAGTATGGTGGCTGCTCTTTTAAGCACAACACCAAGACCAGTACCTAGGTCGTCTGCAGATGATTTGGTGCCCACACATCACACCTGAATGATGTAGTGTGGGAATCAGTAGCCACATAGTCTCAATGGCTACCGTGATGCTTCCGTTCTAGTAGCCTCATTGCTAGAGCAATTGTACTGTAACAGTATGAAAGCAACTCCATCTAGCAGTGCCTTTCAATGTGCAAAGCATGAACTATATCGTTGTAGTGACTAGACGGGATTCTGACTTAGAGGTGTTCAGTCATAATCCCAAGAATGGTACCTTCGCACCACTGGTCACTTGACGAAGCATGTGTACCAAGTGTCCGAACCTGTGGTTACTTTCCTACTGAGCAGGATTACTATCGCAACAACTAGTCATCAGTAGTAAAACTAACCTGTCTCAAATCCTCAGTAGGCTGGACTCTCTTGGTACTTGCTCTCATCCTGCTTTCAGAACCTAGAGACGTTCAGTTCTTAATGTCAAGTGGTACATGAACCTAAAGTCGTTCAGTTCATGCATTTACCACGGTATGACCATAAGCCATACTCCCCACTGATCAAAGCTACAGACCTGTATTATTAAAATTTTTGCCAGATTGTTCGTACTGTCGCTAGCTTCAGGTTAGCGCTGGCCACAAATTCGACCCAAAATTTGCACCTTTTCTGTATCTTATATATTTGACCAAGCACATGACTTATTCACTTTCATCTTAACCTAACTTATTAACTACCTTAAATGTAACTTATTACTAATATCTGAATTCTCACGTAGCCCTATCTGAAAGTTTCAAATATACATTGGTTGTCAATATACACTCGATTGTCCTATCGAGTCCACCAAACCTAATCCAACAAGAACACCAATGCCAGAGAGTTAGAAAGAAACCTCCCTATGGTTTGCACGTATAGGGGCACGGGGAGAGCCTTTAAGGGTGCTCTTACCTCTTCCCAACGTAGCATCGTCATCAAAAGTGGGCGACCAACTCCACGTTGTAGAGAGCTCTTAGGGCATCTCTCTACAGTATCCTCTCAAGGAATTTCAGACCTGGTATAGCATGAGTAGTATAGTGTGGTATTTTGAAAATAAATGAAGGTATGCTTGAATACATCTGAACTTGCTTATATCCATGAATACTTGAGCACAAACTCACTCTTTTAAAGTTTTTAATTTTTGTCATTTTTAAATGTTAGAAGCTATAAAATAAGCACAGTTATTATGTGCTTGTTTCTGTTACACATGTGAATTGGACTGCCACTGTAGCAAACTCATAGAGACCATAGGAACAGTTTTGGTGACTAGTTTGCCATAGTGAATTTACTTGAGAATAGCATTTTGAAAATGAGAATGAGACTCGTTGTAGTTATAGTGAGTGAGTGAGTTTGTTATAACAGTCTTTTCTAGTATGAGTTTACTGTACATGTATTAAACAATGACATAATATCACCCACATGTAAAGGATTGCATATTTTTTTTACTTTGTGAGTGGGAAATGTGAAACCAAGATAAAAAAGTAGACTAGTTCATTATTGCTGTGCATCATGTTAAAGTTTGACTTTTACAAGATATTTGACTCGGTGAATTCAGGGAAAAGGTTAATGTGGAAGTCATCAGCCAATCTCTACTGTAACTTAGGAACCAGCTGAAAAAGGGACTGCAAAAAATAAATAAAATAATAATTCTCATTGTAGACTAGAATCATACCTATAATAACAGCCTTTCTTCAACCAATTTTGCATCATGAAAGTTGTTATTATTACTACTACTGGTACCACATTTCTGAGGTTCATTTCTGAGAAATTTCATTTCATGGAGTTTGCAGACTTATCGTGGGAGGTTCATTCAACTGACAATGAATCTGTCATACTGAATCTTAAAATCCTTAACTCTCCTTGCATTAACAACATATTCCCTTAATGCATTCCATTCACTGATGATTTTTCATCTAAAAAATTTACTTACATCTCTCTCTCTTCGCCACACTCTTACACAACTTGCAGGGATTACCTCTGGTTCTTCCTGTCTTGCTTTGTACTCTTTTTGTAATCCCCTCTGGATTAATCCAGTAAAATCTCCTCACTAACTTAAATATCTCTGTCATATCACCTCTCATCCTCCTATCAACCAAACTCTGCAATCCACATGATGAGACTATGCGCACCGATTTAACTGGTGTATCTGTATTTTCTTTAAAAACAAATATTTGATATCATTCCTAACTTTGCCATATGAACTGCTCTATCATTACCTCAAGATATTGCAGCTATGATAAATGATGAGACTTGCTTATCTTGTGGATCTTCAGATGAAAATATTTTATAATGGCTTTGATCAACATTGATACGCTATGTATAGGTAGATATAAGTAATTGCATTTCTGGTTTGTGTGTGTGTGTATACATGCTTTTGGAACATCGTTACTTTTAATAAAATTAAAATTGCATTTAAAAATAAAAAATAAAAATTCACCATGGAGACAGAAACAAAAACGAAGCATCTCATTAATCATAAAATATTTCTATATATATATATATGTTAAAGATACCAAGCTATTTTTCCAAGGTAAAATACTTTCTACATACATATATATATATATATATATATATTTTTTTTTTTTTTTTTTTTTTTTTTTTTTCTTCATGCATTTCACAACTAGGTGAATCATCACAGTGGTGAAAATTGTCTGCCATCTGAAATTGTACTTCATGGATTTTAGGCCAAGTGGCCTGTTCCGGTCTTATCCAGCTGTTTTTCTGAGAAATTTCATTCTGCTGTTTGAATCCATTTTTCATTCTTCTTTTTTATGTTCCATGTTTCAGTTCCATATAATAAAGTTGGTTTAGACAGGATATAGAGTAGGATTCCGATGTGTTTTTCTACCAAGGATGACTTAAATATAGTATTTATTATGCTGTTTTCTTTAACAAAATTTGATATTTTATTGTCTTTTCCAGGTAATGAAAGTATTTATTTGTTCTAATATTTTATTATGTATCACTATTTTGCTTATTGGATTTTCTCCTTTTAAAGCCATTATTTTTGCCTTTATTATATTCTGAAATTTCTCAGAATATAATAAAGGCATCATAAACAGCATAATAATGGCTTATGCTGTTTCCAGATTGTTATTTTAGTTATATTAAAAAGCAGAGGTGATAGGGTATATCCTTGCCCTACTCCTCTTTCCATTCTGATATGTGTTCTAATAGCATACCTATTTCTGATTTGACTATTTTATTTCCTGTGTATATTTCTTGAATAGACTAAGAGCCTGTTTTTGGTATATTTAGGTCAATTAATATTTTAAATAACTTTTCTATTAATTTTATCAAAGGCTTTTTCATAATCAATAAAGGCCACGTGTTTCTTTTCGAAATTCTCTTTGCTTTTCAATTAATATTTTTAGAATGAAAATTGAGTCTATGCAAGATCAGCCTTTTCAGATTTCATTCTGTTTTTCTAGTAGTTTGTCCTCTATAATACTGTTTAGTTTCTCTCTTAATATTCCTGCATTTAGCAGACTAATTCCTCTATAGCTATTGAAGTCATCTTTGTTTTCTTTTTTAAAAATTGGGATAACCAGTTCTCAGAAGTTTAGAGTTTTTCTAGAAATCCAGACCATTACAGAATTACTGAAATCGTTGATTAAAATTTTCACCTGCATTTTTGTACAATTCCATGTTTATATTGTCTTTTTCTGATGTTTTATTTTCCCTCTTATTTATTGTATTTTTTAGTTCTGATATTGTAATCTTTTCTGTTAGTTCATTCTTTGTTGTATAAAATTTTACTTTATCATCACTTCAGAGATTTTGAAAATAAGTTAGAATCCGTGTGTAGAGGCTTAAGTGCTGTGAGAACATCATGTTGGAGGCTTAATGGATTTTTTACAACACTCAGAAAGGATTAAAACAGAATTTAATACTTCCTATATTTCATCTCAGTCACTGAGACATCTTCAGGGATTACAAAAAAATTAATGTAACATAAACACAAATAACAAACAATACTAAGCCCAACCAAGTGAGTAACACTAAAGTCCTAACTAGGTGGAGCGCCCTCTAAGGGCGGTTGTAGGTGTCCTCGAATGTAGGTTGGGACCTCTGGTGATAGTGTTTCTCAAATTTTAGGAAGCTTAATGCAACCATATTTATTAAGATTTGGTTTGATTTCTGAGAGCTGCTGCTGATTCTAAGAAAAGTCTCTCTTTTTTGAATTTGCTGTGGTGGAGCATGGTGGTTTTTTTTCCCATGAGATCCTGTGGGTTGTATCCAAGACATGGTCAGCAAGGCCTGACTGACCATAGTCATGGATGCAGTATGACTTGTGTTCCTCCAGGCAGATGGTCGCTGATCTGCCTGGTTCAAAGTATGCCAGCTTACAAGAACAGGGTACTTTATAAACTCCAGGCACTGAGAGAGGAGGGAACTGATCTTTTGTAGAACGGATAAGGGTACCAAGTTTGCAGTGCGGCTTAAATGCTGTGTGTAGGTTGTAGTTGTTTAAAATCTTGGCTATTTTTTCGGATGTGCCACGGATGTAGGGTATCAGCAACCATCTGCCTGGAGGAACACAAGCTATACATCTGCAACCATGACTATAGTTAGTCGGGCCTTGCTGACCATGTCTTGGATACAACTCATAGTATCTCATGGAAAAAAACCACCATGCTCCACCACAGAAAATTCAAAAAAGAGAGACTCTTCTTAGAATCAGCAGCAGCAGCAGCTCTCAGAAATTGACCAAATCTTAATAAATACGGTTGCATTAAGCTTCCTAACATTTAGGAAACACTCATCACCAGAGGTCCCACCCACGTCGTTGGGCTTAGTATTGTTTGTTATTTGTGTTTATGTTACATTAATTTTTTTGTAATCCCTGAAGATGTCTCAGTGACTGAGATGAAATATAGGAAGTATTAAATTTTGTTTTAATCCTTTCTGAGTGTTGTAAAAAATCCATTAAGCCTCCAAAATGATGTCCTCACAGCACTTAAGCCTCTACACAAGGATTCTAATCATTCATGGAGAAGATATAGCATGCAAATCCAGACAATATGGTAAGTCAACAAAACTACGACTATCTAGGCAACTAAATAGGCTGGCCTTTTTAAAAAGATGTCAGGATACAAGAGTGATACCCAACTGCGTTAAGCTAAAGATCAACTTTCATTCCAAAAAATGCCCTCCGCATATTTAACCGTGAAAGCTTTGCACTACTGTCAGACCAAATCGTGCTATTTGTGCCACCCTCTCTGTGACGAATGCCACCATTGGCTCCTTACAATCAGAGCTCTCCACTGAACCCGGAACTTTCGTCTATTCTCTCTGGCTTCTCACAAACTTCCACACAGAATTTCAAAAAATAAAAAATGAACACATCCAGAAATATAACAACCTGGTGAAAGCCAAACCGCAAATTCAACCGCTCCAGACAGCAAACCACCATCATCAAATTCCTGACATGTACCATCAAGGGATGTGCAGGATATGATGGTACTACATGAAAAATTTACATCATTACTAACTTCCCATCTACAATTTTCCTCCAAATCAGTCTGTTACTTGTCGAGACTTCAACATTATCAGATCTTATATTTCTACCATCTAAAGCACTTTGTACTGTATCAATCCACCTATATCTTGGTCTTCCTCTGGGTCGTTTTCCTGCCAAACTGGCAGAGAACATTTGCTTTGCTAATCTTTCCTTGTCCATTCTGTTTAACTAACTGTACCACCTGAGATTAGCTCTGCTAATGCATTCCTGGATGCTGACAATGTCTAGTTCTTTCTTAATATCCTCGTTTTTAATATGATATTGCCATTGATGCTATTTGTTCATGCCTCTAATCTTTCTCAAATCTGCGGTCTCTAGTCTTTGGTCAAGTGTTTTACTTCTGACCCAGCTCTCAGTTCCATAAGTTAGAACTATTTTGAACACTGTCTTGTATACAGCTAATTTAGTGTTCTCTCTAATTTCTCTCTTATTCCATTGACTTCCTACCATACCAGCTTTATTGATTCTGTTGTCTATTTCCATGTTTAATTTACCATCTTCACTAAAAATCGTGTCTAAGTAGCTAAAATGTTTTACTTGTTCCGCAGGTTCTCCATTCACAACACAGTTGATATTTTCAATGATATTCCTATTTTCATTGTCTTTGTCTTTATATTGCTGACCTTCATACCATATCTTTTGCAACATTTTTCAATTTAGTCAGGGAATCTTGCAAACTTGTAGCGGATTTATTTAGAAGTATAACATCGTCCGAATAAAGTAAAGAGCATACATTAACATCTCCAATTCTGATATAATTTTTAATACCACTTTCCTTCATAATGTGATCCATATAGATAATGAATAACAAAGGGGATAATGTACATCCTTGTCTCACATTAAACAATCTTCCTGTACTTCCTTCAATTCTATCTGCTGACTTGCAACTCAAATAAAGACTAAATATTGCTTGATATGATGCCCCATTGACACCATATAACTGTAGCATATTGAATAGCTTCTCTCTCTCTTGGCACCTTGTCATATCCGTTTTCCAGATTGACAAAACTTAAATACAGATTTTTGTTATATTCCCATGCTTTCTCAACTATTTGTCTTAAAGTGAAGATCTGATCCTGACAGCCTCTGTTTGGTATGAATCGAGCTTGTTCTTCACCAAGCCTTTCTTCCACAATTCTTCTCAACCGTTTCTCAAGTATACTGGCATAAATCTTCCCAGAAACACTCAGTAGGGAAATACCTCTATAATTCTCATATTCAGTTTTATTTTTCTTTGTTATATCGATGTTTCTATATGATATATGCTTAATTAGTTGTTTACTTAAATTTATCCTTTCTTATCTAAAACCTTATACACTCAAAATCCTACCGGCTGCTCTATTGTTAAATATTTATCTTTTGTGATTTATTCTCTTTATTCACTTACTTTAATCTTATTCTTATATCTAGGATTGTTTCCTCTTCGGATACTGGCAAATTTATATTTTGGTGTGCCAGTATCCTATAGCAGAAAAGATCCTTGCTCAGGAAGACAATACTAGAGTCTGAAGATTACTTACACAATATCTTACTTAAACTACTGTAGAGATTCAGATTATTGCAGTCATGACCTAAATCTATTATTATATTCACTCTCTAAATCCTTCCCGCCAAAATAGGCTCTATTTTTATAACTGGTAAGTTGCAATCGTAATCAGGCATAACTCAGGTTCAGGTAAATATGACATGTTTATTGGAATATCAAAAACACAATACAAAATTCATACACTCAATTATGCTCAATACTAAATAAAACTTGAACTAAGAGATTAACACATTCTAAACTAATTAAATCTTATAAGGCATGCTAAACACAGTAACTGCATATTGGGATAGATAGCAAATGATATGAAGTTAAACTAAATACTTTTCAGTAGCATTACTCGCAAGAAAAAACTAACAAACATTCTAATGTTACTGAGATACTAAATTCTATTATTCTTATCGCATCAAGTTAATCCTATTACATACAAAATTACAAAAGATCTCTTCCAAACAATTCTTCTTACTCTCAAAGTAGGTTAACTTTCTAAATAGAGACTGTCCACAGAGTTCTTTACAATACAGTTCTTAATTTCACATTTGTAAACAGTCTTCTCTCGTCTAATGAACTTTCACACAAAATTAGAGTAATTGCACCTTACCGAGCTTTTTTCCGCATCGTTCTGCACCACGTGCATGTCTGGATACTTCTCATCTATTGGCTGTCCATACGCCAACGTAGGGGTTACGCTATCTTCATTCCTTCTGCCGAAAACAGACTCAAATCTTTGTGTTTCAGGAACAACTCGATGGGACTTTTCACGACGGCTTGATTCTGCTAGGACTGGAATTTTTACCTTCAGCTTTCCATAGAATCCTACTTCATTTTAAGAACGCTCGCGGTCCGACATCTTGTCACAGACTTCACCCCCCTCTTACACGAAATTGCCAGCTAACTTCTGAACCACCAAAACAGGAAAACATTATGACCAGAGAGAGTGTTCCGATATGGGCTCAACCCCTTATATTCTTCTATAGAGCACCCTCTTTTCTCAGTCCCCTTTTTGCCCACAGCCCTTATCTTTTCACCCCTTTGGGTTCATCCTTCGCTTTTACGATACTGTTATACTTGGATTCACAGAATACATGGCAACGTAATTTTCCGAGTAAGCTATAGCTGCTAGCATTACGCTATACACGTGTAGCTTTATGCCTTCCAGGAATTATTACTTAGCAACTTTTTAGATGACTCACAGTAAATTTTACATAGCTTAAGTGAGACTTAAATTTAAATCAGATTATCTCTCTTTTTAGACATACTTAAAAATGAAATCTTAATACAATCACATTAGCTTAAATTAAGGTACTTAAAATAAAGAATACAAATTTTACATAAAGTGAAGAAGTTTCACTTTTAATTACAACTGATGTGCAGTTATTTCTCTTTGCCAGCAAGTTTAATATGTTAGGTTCTAAATGATTTCTTTCCAAAATTCCTTCATTTAAGATCTAACACCTTTTTATATATGGGTACTATGAGAGTTCTACTCCAATCAGCGAGGATTCGTCCTTCTGTTGACACCTTCTGAACTATGCAGTGCAGTCACTGTAAGACTTTTACACCACCATACTTCAGCATTTCTGGTCGAATATCATCTACTCCTGCTGCCCTTCCACATTTTAAGCCTTTGATGGCTTTTTCTACTTCTAGTATGGATATGTATTCCTGACTGCATGCCTGGTCATTGTTTTTTTATCACTGTGCTGTCATCACTGCTTGTTTCATTTAGCAGTTTTTCAAAGTAATTACTCCATACTTCTAGGATATCTTTTTCTCCTGTTTTCATGTCACCTTTATCATCTCTAACTCCTTTACAGCACTCTTTCCTCCATTTCTAAGCTTCTTCAACAACCTCCAGAATATTTTACCATCTTCTTGATATTTATTTTCTATGTTCTTGCCAAAGTCCTCCCATGACTTTTGTTTAGCTAGTTTTACACAGTGTTTAGCATTCTCTGTATTCTCTAAGAGCATAAGCTGACTTATTTGCCAGGAACTTTTGATGTGCTTTCTTCTTTTCTTTCACTGCCTTTTAACTTCCTGTATCCACCATGGAGTTCTGATTTTTCTATCCTTGCAGACAACTTCACCACATGCCTCTCTGGCAGAATCAATCAATGTTTTCTTCAGAGTTTGCCACTGAATCTCCAAGGTCTAGTTCCTGTTCTCAAACTCACTCATTTTTCCTCCAATAATCTTTGTGTATTTTAGTCTACAGTTCACATCTGAGGGCTGCTCAACTTTTAATCGCTTTAAAACTTTCTTACCTGTTATTCTTTTCAATATGAAATTCAATTTTATCCTGCTCAAGACTAAATAGTGATCACTTCCAATTTCAAATCCTCTGTACACTCTGGTGTCCTGCACCAGGAAGAAAACATCACTATCAACAATAACATAGTCAATGAGACTTTTCTTATCCCTAGCCTCTTCTCTCCATGTGAATTTGTGCACATTTTTATGTTGGAAGATGGCGTTAGTAATAACTAGTCCATGTCATGAGCAGAAATCCAACAAGTATTTGTTATTATTATTAGCTTTGCTCTTTTCTCCAAATTTTCCCAAATTAGTTTTGTATGTTAACCTATAGTTAACATACCCAGTAGTTAACCTGTCTTCCAAAAGGCTCAATGACGATGCCGTCAGTGCCTTAAGCCTTGGCCACAAGTTCGCAGTCACTCCGAAAGAAGTGCTGGTGCTTGATGTAATGTTTAATATCGAACGCAGGATCTGTTGCTTAGCTTAGGAGATAGTAAATAACATTAGGCTTGACGTCACCAACATCCTCGCCCAGTCTTCGCCTCCAAAAAGTAATTTATCATCTGCCCAATGTACTGCTCTCACAAAATTATGGAAAGAGAAAAGTATCGTCATCACCAGAGCGGATAAGGGTGATGCCACAGTTGTTCTTAATGCCACAGAATACAATCGAAAAATGGAAATTATCCTCTGAGATCGTTCGACTTACACCACGCTAGAACACGACCCCACAAAAACACAAGTTAAAAAATTAAAAAACTTACTTAAAAAAGTTTAGTCCTTGTCCCCGGACATGACAAAAACACTCGAGCCTTTTTGTTCTCTCCTCCCCCAAATATACGGTTTACCAAAGATCCACTTGGCCAGTTGTTTTGACAGTTTGTAGTAAGGTGCGATAGTGGCATCTACTATAGGTCTTAGTGGGGAATTGGGTTTGTGGAAAGACCCCCCCCCCCTCACTGGACTTTCCACATCCTATATAAAAAACTCTACCCATTTCAAAACCCTCAGAAAATTTAACCTTAAATAACACCGACATATCGGTAAGCTTTGACATCTCATTGTTTACCAGTATCCCCTTAATTGATAACTTAACACTCTTAGAAAACGTTTTTCCTTCTGACATCTTAGATCACTTTTCCTGTGCCATAATTCTGGTTATTTTTCTTGGAAGAACAAAATCTACAAGCAGATAGAGCGAACCGCAGCGGTCTCCCCCCCCCCCCCGCCAATTTTTATATGGAAGATTTTGAAAAATAAGCCATAATTCAGCCCCTCTCAAACCTTCTATCTGGCTAAGATATGTTGATCATGTGTTCTCTATTTGGCCTCATGGCCCAGACACATTATACTCCTTCCTCAGTCACTTCAACAGCGTACATCCAAGAATCCAGTTTACGATGGAAAAGGAAAGAACAATTGTTTACCCTTCCTAGGCCCCTAGTTACACTTTTATTCACAGTATACAGTAAACCCACGCACATAGGCAGATACATTTACAAACTCTCCCACCACCACTCTGCTCAACAATATGGCATTATTAAAACTCTTACCAAAGAGCCCGCAATCTTTGTTCCAGTGGAACCACTTGCATCAACTTGGCCATATGTTTTGACAGTTTGTAGCAAATTGTGCCTTACAACTGAACTTGACCACATACACAACACTTTCCTCTCCAATGGCTACAGCGATCACAGTATCAGAAAAATAATCAGTTTCCCCCCACCCATTCCCTGGTCTTCTCGTCAGAAAGATTTTAGAAATGCCATCACCATACCCTACATCCATGACACATCCGAAAAAATAGCCAAGATTTTAAACAACTACAACCTACACACAGCATTTAAGCCCCATCGCAAACTTGCTACCCTTATCCGTTCTATAAAAGATCAGCTCCCTCCTCTCTCAGTGCCTGGAGTTTATAAAGTACCCTGTTCTTGTAAGCTGGCGTACTTTGGACAGACAGCAACCACCCACCTGAAGGAACACATCTGCAACCATGACTATGGTCAGTCAGGCTTTGCTGACCATGTCTTGGATACAACCCACAGGATCTCATGGAAAAAAACCACCTTGTTCCATCACAGCAAATTCAAAAAAGATAGACTTTTCTTAGAATCAGCAGCAGCTCTCAGAAATCAGCCAAATCTTAATAAATATGGTTGCATTAAGCTTCCTAAGATTTGGGAAACACTTATCACCAGAGGTCCCACCCTACACTCCAGGCCACCTACAACCGCCCTTTGAGGGCACTCCACCTAGTTAGGACTTTAGTGTTACCCACTTGGTTGGGCTTAGTATTGTTTGTTATTTGTGTTTGTTACATTAATTTTTTTGTAATCCCTGAAGATGTCTCAGTGACTGAGATGAAATATGGGAAGTATTAAATTCTGTTTTAATCCTTTCTGACTGTTGTAAAAAATCCATTAAGCATCCAACGTGAAAATAAGTTACCCATTTTTCTAGATTTATTGTTTGCATTTTTATCTTTTCTTTTATTTCTTTGTTCATGTATTTTATTATTTTATAGTTTTTTTTGGTTGTGGCTGTTTCTTTTATAGTCTATTTTTGCTTCTGCTGTCTTGGAATTGAGCTATTTCTGATAACTCTCTTTATTTTTTGTTATCTTTTTTATTTCTTTGTCCTAATTTCATAGTCTTGTTTTTCTATTCCATTTGTCAGGATTTGTGGATTTGTTTCAGATTTTCCCATTCTTTTTCTATGTAATTTGATTCATGTATTGATTCATTTACTTCAAAAACATGTTATGCATCATGGGTTGCAAGTGAGCATATCAGTAGTTTTGAGATGTGATAAAAAAATGTGTTTTTAATTAGTCTACAGTGTGGCTTTTTGTGACAAATTGTGCTGCATTTTTTTCAGTTTGGATACAAGTGTCCTTCAGTGGTGGTGGTGTTGAAATTTTTTTGTTGTTCATATTTGGGTGGCAGGGTTTCTTCTTGATGAGGAGGAGGTGGAGAGGATCCAGAGACGAGTGACCGAGATGATAGCAGGTCTATGGAATGAACCTTATGAGAACTGGTTGAAGATTTGTGGGTTGCAGAAATTGGTTGATAGATGGAAAAGGGGTGATATGATTGAGACATTCAAATTGCTGAAGGGTTTCTATAAGATTAATTCAGAAGATATGTTTGAGGATAGGACTGGTGGTGGGAGGACGAGGGGCCATCCATGGAAGCTGGGCAAGAGCGTGGTTAGCAAGGGTGTTAAGATAGGTTTTTTACTTGGAGAGTGGCGAATGAGTGGAATAAGCTGCCAGAGTCTGTTGTGGGTGCCATGACTGTAAATGAGTTCAAGGAAAAGTATGATAGATACTATGTGAATGTTGAATAATTGTTCTTGACATAATGTTAGGGCCTTCCTCGATGCGTCTAAGGACTCCTTGGAGTTGCCCATACTACTACTAATAATAATAATAATATTGTGTTTTGCTACTAATTTGTTGCACTACTTCAGCTTCTAAAGATGGCGTCCATAAAAAACATACATCAGCGGCATGGAAGGCTTTTCTATGAAAGTCTGGCTTGCCTTGGGTTTTTCGCAGTGGATGTATTGTGAAAACTGCTATATGTATACACCGAAAAATGCGAAAGATCTGTGGACTGTTTGGGTAAACAAGAAGAAGGAAAGCGTTAACGTATGTGAAAAATGTTTGTATAGAGTAGAGCTATTAGAAATGGGAGTAAATGTCAGGACCATAGTAGAAGAGCTTTGGCAAGAGTTAATGAAAAGCGAAATGAAACATCTGGAAGAGGATATTAAACAGCCAAAGGAGAGATTGGCTGATGATAAGGAGAAGGAGGAAGTTAATGTAATAAAGAAAGAATAAAGGGATAGTCGTATATCAGTGTATGTGGACTCGATCATTAGAGGTGTGATTACTAACAGAGTGCACAAAGCATGCTTACCTGGTGGAACAATAAGCAAATAATGGATGCGTTGCAGAAAAGGAAATACCTGGCATCAAAATTAGTGGTAGTCGTGGACACAAATGACTTAGTTGGGAAAAAGAAGAATGTTGATAGAGACATGAAGAAGTTGTTGCAGCAGGTGAAGAAGAATAGTGTTGGGAAAGTCGTGGGCATGTTGCCCAGATATGATAGCAGTGATGGAGAAGGAGAGCAGAGATAATGAATAGTAAGATGGCTGAGTTGTGTGAGGCAAAGGGTGTTCAATTTGTAAATCTGTGGAGTGAATTTGAAGGGGAGTTCAAATGGTATAAAGCTGGTGGATTACATTTGAATGGGTTTGATATTGGGCATTTAGAAAGGCTATTGTTTTCTGAGAAGGCACAGAGCCAAGAAGTTAATGTAGCAAATGATCAGCGTCTACCTGTGAAACAGGATAGCACAAATCAACAGATTATATAGCAGGAGGAAGATAGATGTGAGGTCGAAGATGTGGTTGCAGCAGCACAAGGAGATGGAATGCATAAATGTGAGGATGAGACAGGTAAGAATGGAAATCACAGTCAGGATTAGGGAAACGGGAGTGGTCAAACCAAAGAGGTGTAGTATAGCAGCCAAAATTGAGAATGTTGGTGCTGGTAGGATGGCCTCAAACACACACACAGGGATTGTTATGTTTATACACAAATGTAAGATTTGAAACAAAAGAGCTGAGTTTGTGGCATTGGTTGAGACAGTATGCCCAAAAGTAATTGGAATAAGTGAAACTTGGTTGTCTGAGGAGGATGTGATGTCGGGAATAGAATTAGAAGAATATATAACTTTCCAGAAGGATAGAGATGTGAAAAGAGGAGGGGCAGGAGTGCTGTTAATGATTGCAGAGGAATTGTGTCTGCAAAGAGTGGAAGTTGATGGTACATGCACAGGTTTTGAATATGTGTGGTACGAAGTTGAAATAAACAGGTTAGTATATCTGATAGGATGCTGTTATAGGCCAGGGAATGCAGAGAACACTGATTGTGAAATGTTTAGGCAAATTAGTTGGGCATGTAAAAAGAAGGTGATCCTGATGGGAGACTGACTTTAATTACATGAATATAGACTGGATGGAGGAGATAGTGTGTGGGAACAAGGAGAGCGAGTTTGTGGAATTTCTGAGAAATAAGTATCTTAAGCAGCATGTGATTGAAGCAACTAGAAGCTTTAATATTTTGGATTTGGTGATAACTTCACAAGATGTAGTTGTTAACGAGGTGTTGACACTGCCACCAGTTGGTGAGAATGATCACAAGGTACTTGTTTGGGAAATGATGAAACGAGAAAAGGTCACTGCCAAAAATGGATAGATACATGTGGAAGTATAAAGCGATTATAGAAAGCTCTGCAGTCAGTTAACATCGTACATTGGGTAGATGAGCTGAGCAGAAAGGATGTTAACAATGCATGGAAACTCATAAAGGCAGTATCTGATAAAAGTAATGTATGACTGCATACCGAAGGTTAAGCGAGTAAAGAGTGAAATGGATGAACAGCGAAATCAAGCAAGCTGTGCTGGAAAAGAAAATATTATGGAGAAGGTACAAGGCAGTTGGTGGGGATCAGATCCATGAAGAGTATAAGGTGCAGGCCAGAAAGGTTCCTGAGGAGTGGAAAGAGGGTAAAATAGTACCACTCCACAAGCATGATTCTAAGAAGTCTCCATCTATAGGCCAGTCTGTGTAATTGCAGTTGTGGCCAAAGTGTTGGAGAGATTGATAAGGAATAGATTACAGAATCGGGTTGAGGGATATGGCATTCTTTATGAAGGTCAGCATGAATTTGTAAAGGGTAGGTTCCGTTTCAGTAATTTACGTGTATTTTATGATAAGGTGACTAGTGTGTTAGATAAGGGAGAATCATATACAGTGATATTCTTAGACTTTGGAAAAGCATTTGATAGGATAAATTGGTATACAAGCTGCAGAAGATGAGAATAGACAGCATATTGGTTAGATGGATCAGAGATTGGCTCTCTGAACGATACAGCAGGTTGTGTATGATGGGGCAGTGACTCAAAAAAGGACGATCGGTGCGTGCCCCAGGGTTCTGTTCTTGGGCCCTGCTATTTAACTTGTTTGTAAATGATATATCATGTGGACTGACTGGGGATCTTCAGTTATTTTTGCTGATGATGCAATGTTGGGAAGAATTATAAGTAGTAATGCTGATGCTGAATGCCTTCAGTAAGATTTAAATAGACCTTTTACATTGAAAAAAGGGTGGGGGTTGTAGTTTTAATATCAGTAAGTGCAAGGTATTGTATTTTGGAGTGCAGAAATATAAGGCTGTGTACTATGTACTATATTGATGGTGCTGTACTGCAAGAAGTGGATAAGATTAGAGATTTGGGTGTGATGGTTGATAGTAGACTGAAGTTTAGAGGGCATATTGCTAGGGTTGCAAAGGTTCCACATCGTAGTGCTTCTATGATAAGAAGTACTCTAACATGCAAGGATAAGGAAGTGGTTGTGCCACTGTATAAGGCACTGGCCACACTTTGACTATTGTGCTCAGATCTGGTCACCTGGTTTTCAATGTGATGTGGAGACATTGGAGAGGATCCAGAGGCGAGTGACTAAGACAATATCAGGACTTTGGAATGCTGGCTATGGAGAGAGGTTGAAAAATGTAGATTGCAAAGTTTGGTGGATAGGAGAAAGAGAGGTGATATGATAGAGACATTTAAGTTAGTGAGAGGATTTTATCAGATTAATCCAGAGGGGATTATAAAAAGAGTAGAAGGTGAGAGGGGAAGAACCAGAGGTCATTCCTGGAAGTTATGTAAAAGTGTGGTGAAGAAGGATATGAGGAGTAGATTTTTTACATGGAGAATTGTCAGTGAATGGAATTCATTACCAGAATGTGTTGTAAATGCAAGGAGTGTTAAGGACTTTAAGATTCTATATGATAAATATGTTGTCAGTTGAATGAACCTCCCACGATGAGTCTGTCGACTCCATGGAGGATGTAATAATAACAATAATGTCTTAGTTCAGGCCTTAACGATGTTGATTTCCATTTCTAATCTGCAAAAGCATGCCTACTTTTTCTGATGGAAATTCAAATTTCAAAGATAGCATTTTAATGTTGATTTTCTCTTGTTCAGCTTGTTTAATAGTAAGGTACATCTTCTTTGGGGACCTTGTATTCAAAATCCAACTGAGTTTCCTTTTTCAACTGAACTGATTGAGCAGGTAGAAATTTCGAGATATCTGCTATCACAAGTAATCTTATATAAATTATTCACATGCTTACCAGTATACCAGATATTGCTAACCACTTACCAAACACTAATCTCTAACTCTAGTAACTAAGTATACTGTAGATGTTGCTTATCTGCAGTTGAGATCACAATCTAGTAGTGAATTCTTCTCCAATGGAACAACATTTACACTGCAACTCTCATCTGCCATGTTTTTTGACATTATAATTATAAGGTTGGATCTAAGTGACTTCTGTGCCTCATTCCTTGGTTGGATTTTCAACCCAAGCAGTTGCACTGAACTTATTATTGAAGCAATTCTTATTGGTATGGAAACATTTATTCCTTATTCCACTTTAAATTCTTGTCCCTTATCTAAGCCTTGGTTCTTCAAGTGTGCCAAGGTTGAGTAAGAAAAGAATTGGGCATGTTGCAATTGGCTTTTAACTAAATCTCAGTTTTCCTTTTTGCTTTATATGGTATACATCTGGTAGACTTTCTGAAAATAATTTTAAGAAAGCCTACCAGGTTTAATTGCAACTCGGACCTTAGGCTGCTGCTTGTTTCAATGTATTGAGATAATAACACAAAGCTTCGTGGCATTTTTTATGTTGGGCCCATACATGAGAAGTGGGATGGTTAACCTATAGTACGTTGGTACCATGTATGAGAAGAGGGATTTGAGCAAGGAACTTTGGGAAATTAGATCTGAAGGCCTGTGCATTGTATTCTTTGGGAAATGTGAGAGGGAGTGGACTGCTCCAAAGTGCAGTAGTAGGAATTAAGGAGAAGGAAGAAAAACTTGTTCTGTGAGTATGAAATTGAAATGCGAAGAGGTATTGGGTGGCAGCTGCATGTTTCAATAGATTTGGTGTATGTGAGGATTATTGGTGGTAATTCTGATGAACATTTCCTATGGAAATATTTATAGAAAATGTATGTAATAGATACTAAACACTTGTGTGAGAGTGGTTGGAGTGAGTTAGTAAGAGAAGAGTCGTTAATCAGTCTGATTGCATCGAGTATTTTTAGGGAGATCTTTGGTGTACTGCTCAGATGTGTGAGCAGTACTCGGTGGATATGTGGATTTGTGCAGGATTAAGAACTGTTCAGAAGAAATTCCTGGAGTGAAAGAGGAATCTTAATTTTTTGGATGCTGAGCAGGCAGTGATTGTAATGCATTTATGCCAAGAGAGTTTGATGTTAGAGTAATATCCAGAAGAGAAATCTCATCTTGGTGATTTGGGTGTTATCAAAGGCGAAGCTGGGAGAATATGGTTCTTTTCTGTAAGAAATAAGTCAAACTCTGTTTTGCAGGCATTGAAATTGACAAGGTTAGTCAAAGCATGTCGAAGAATGGTTTGAAGTTCAGAATTTAGGGTCAGCGAGTATGTTGCTCTGTGGTTTCTGTGGTGCACAAAATTTGTCAGATGAGAAGAAAGAATGTAGTGTACTGTCATTGCTGAAATTGTGTATTTGGTTGATGATCAAATGGAGCAGGTCATTAATATTGTTGGATCGTCCTTCCTGTCTTTTGATCCGCCATCTTGTTTTAACGTTGTTCTTATTAAGGTTAATTAATTGTATGTTGATTACTAATCCAAATATAGGGAAATTTCTATTATACTGCACCAGCCTATATTCAGATTAGTCTATGCAAAATAGTGTAATCAAATATTAATTAACTTTAGCAGTCTAATGTTTATATATAGGCCAAATTTTACATTAACATTTAAGGTTCCCGCTAGGTCCGATAATTTTATGAACAGTGCAGTGGAAAAGAATCAGGCTAACAACAAATTGAAATCAATAAACAAAACATTTAATGCAAGGTTATATAAATATATACATAAGCATACTTTGGATACAAGATAATGCAAAATTAACTCAGTTCAACTACACATAACATTCACTTAACTTTTGTTATTAAACACTGAGCTTCAAAATCTAATTTCTCCTTAATAGCCAAAGATAGTTCTAAAGTTCTTTACCACTGAAATTCACAGGAAATATTTTTACAATAGTATTCTTTATCTATCCCTTAGTCAGAAATCACATAGCTCAGTCAAGAGATAGCTATCACTTTTAGAGGGGAAGACTGTTAATCTTCTAGCTTCGGCTAATTTCAGCATAAACATCACAGTTAATGTTAGGATTTAACAGAAGGAGATAACTCTTATAACTTCACTCTAAAATGCTATAAAGTATAACTGTTCTTACCGGAATAAATCTTTGCACATATTATTCACTGAGGCACACTTAAAACTTTGGTTAATTATCACACACATTTCAAAAGTAATCTTCTTTAAACTAACTTGATCTTTAATTTCAGCACATCACATAGGCAGACACACTTGCACTAGAAAATCTACTTATTCCCCATATACTACTTTACAATAGAATCAGCTTTCTACTAATCTTCCTTGAAAGCTCTGGAATACAACATTAACTTCAGAATTCCATATCAATATTCTGAGTTGTCAATTTACATTTTGATCCTTTGTAATCTGATCATAGCACTTAATTCTTTGTACTACAGCCTCTTATTTAACTCCATGCTGCCAATAAATTATTTCCCCGTTTTTATATTTTCACTCCTTTTTCCCTCCAAAACTTGTTTTCACCGTCCAGCTCATATCGATTCCATCTCACGTGCTACACGCTCATGCCTTCTATTTTTAACTCCATCTCCATGACAACAATTACAGCAGTACATAAGCATTACATAACATTATACCTTTATATACAGAAATTAAATAAAAGGATATTTTTCAACTCAATTAATTTATAATTAATTATGATGAACACAAATTCTTCTACTATCAATATAGGAATAATTAAAATAATCTGAATGTTATTTTTATAAAGAGTCCTTTCTATTATTAATATATATCCTTGATTAATTAAAAAAAAAATCAAATGTAATTATATGAATAATAGTTTACAATAAGAGATTTACATTAAATAATATCTACAAATGTAGCCTTTGATATGGTGGATTATGTTGGATTCTGAAGGGAGTATTAATAATTTTAATTTCTCTTCATTCAGAATCCAACAATATATATAGAAGAAAGAGGGCAAGTGAGAAGATAGAACCTTGCAGTACCCTGGTATTAGTTGCATAGTTAGAAGATAAGGAACCGTTCATCACAAGCAATGCACGTCAAGTGAGAAACCACTCAAACTTTGCCAAGCTTATCCATGGTATTTATCCAGAGGTGAGAAGATTCCCTGTTGAATGGTGTCGGCAGAATCCATACTACCAATAGTTTATTAGTTGAGTACCTTCAAGGTAGCGTAGTAGTTGGATGTCGATGGTTCTCTCCATTACTTTGGAGAGGATTGAAATAAGGATTGGGCAGTACTTTTTTTTAGCAGGGATTAATCAACTATCTTTGGAATAGGTTGGAAATGGGCTAATTTGTGTAGGGTAGATAACAGTGGAATAAAAGCATAAAGAAGTGATAGAACAGGAGTCAACTCTGGCACACAAATCTTCAGGACAATTGGAGGAATATCATTAGGTCTTGGAACTTTTTGTTTTTTGTTTTCTAATTGTTTTATTCTGAAAGGTCAGATGTGGTGAGTGTTGGATATTTGGAATAGTTGGGGGGGGGGGATTTACCAAAGTCATCTATGCAGGCTTTTGAGGAAAAAGAATTGGCTTTTTTATATAGGTAATGATGCAATAAACCCATCTGGTGCAGTAGCAGTAGGTACAGTGTTGGGCAAAAGATGAGTTGGATAAATAGGTAGCTGAGAGATAGATATCAGAAAATGGTATACGGGAGTTTGAATTTGCCAGATTTAAGGTGACCAGTGGTATGCCTCAGAGATTAGTTCCTTCGTCCAATGTTATTCTATACATTAAGACCTGATAGGAGATGTTCACTTCTTTGCTTATGATTCAATGATAGGCAAAGCAATCAGAGATGCTACTGATATACAGAACTCACAAAATAATTTCAGTATGCTGGAACAGTGGGTAATGATAATGACATAGTTGTCAAATCAGTGTTAGTGTAAAGTTAGGCATGATGAGATATCCAGTAGCACATTATATTGGTGGGATTATGCCATGAGAAACTGATGAGGCTAGGGATCTTTGAGTTATGACAGATAGGAATTTAAAGTTCAAAGTCGCACAACAAAAGAATTGAAAATACAGCTGAGAGGATGATTGCAATGTTGAAATGAACATTGACATGTAAGGAGAAGGAACTCATTTTTTCTCTTTACAAGGCCTTGTAAGGGTGTATAGATTTTGTCTCCCCTGGGTTCAGAGAAGATACAGAAACTGTGGATAGGGTGCAAAGAAGAGTAACAAAGATATCAGGATTATGGAATGTATATTATGAGGATAGATTAAGAATATGCAGACTGCAGTTGCTTTGGTAAATAGAAGAAAGGTGGATGGTGATATGACAGAGGTATATAAACTGCTGAATGTGTGTTTACAATATCTTTTTATGATTTTTTTTTATATGAATGGTGAGGAGAGGACAAGGGGGGGGGGTGTATCTATGGAGGTTAAGTTTGTGTGCAGTTAGGAAAGGGATGAGAGCTTGATTTTTCTTTCACAGAGCAGTGAATGAGTTGAAAAGAAGGTATGACAGCAGGTGAGGTTATATATGGTCTTCCCCATTGAGTCCTTGACTACCTGGAAGTCTGAAATATTAATAATAATAAACAGTTAATTGTATGTAAAATTGTCTAAATTAATTTTAATTTAGACAATTCTACATACATTTACAGTTAAGATCTTTAGGTGCATTGCATTTCAAAATGTAAATTTTGTGCCAAATATAGCTACCTTCATATATGTCAGATTTGATCCTGCAACTCTTTGTTGGTTGCAATGCTTAAATAAATATTGCAAAACTATAAATTTTAAGATGTTGAGGCTAGTACATGAAATTCAGAAGACAACAAACATTCCAAAAATAGGTTTTGATAAATGTTTTTAACAATGACAGAAGCAATGATTAAATTTGTTGCAGAAATTGTTTTTGAAGGTAAGACTAATTTAAAGCACACTGAATTCTGAATCTTGCAGTTGTAAATCACAAATTGATCTTGTAAGTATTTATAATATTTTTTTGCTTTATTGTTAAGTATTTTTAAGCTGTTAAAAATACATTTCTTGAGAGGTCTTGTTTAATTTTAGGGTGTGGATTGGGATTAAGAAGTTGTTGGCATTCATTGATATGGCTCGTCAGGTAAGATATAGCTTTCAGTAAGATTTTTTTTCAACATAAAAAATTGAAATAGTAACTGGAAAATGGACATTAATAACTATATTATTATTATTTTTTACAGGTCAGAAAACTCATTGTGGGAGAGCCATTATTCACAGATTAGCTATTACATACACAATGTTATCACACCTCTCCTAAACTCAGTCACTGACAAAGCACTCGCAACCACTTCTGGCAACCCATTCACCACCCTCCAAGCAAAAAATATAGTCCTGTAAGATTGCTAACCACACTCGTACACAATTTCCATTGGTGACCTATCATTTGCTTTCTTCCTGCCATGTACTGAAAAAAAAAAGTCTTAAGTGTCAATCCTATAAAACCCCTTTAATAACTTATATGCTTCTATCATGTCTCCTTGTTTTCACCTATCAGCTAGTTTTTGAAGCCCACAGACTGTCAATCTAGTCTCATAGGGAGCATTCCATAGACCTGCCACAATCTTTGAATCCAGGTGTCCAGATCTGCATGCTGTAGTCTAGATGTGGTCTTATTAAAGCTTTATTTAGGAGAACAGTAACTTTTCCATCCCAGCTTGTTAGTATGTTCTTCAACATCCATGTAATCTGATGTGCTGTTTTTGGCTACCTTTGAAATATGTCCTCTAAACTTCATATTCTTTTCCCCAACTACCCCCCAAGTCCCTGGCCTCATCTGTTTACTGCAGTTCAGTTCCATCAGTTTAGTACATAGTTTGTGATCTCTCCTTCACAAATTGCATCACACTACACTTGGTCACATTAAACCAGCAGCCAGTTGGTTACCTATGCCCCATACGACTGGTCTAATTAAGTCATCCTGCAGAATCACTTCACACACCTTCATATACTGTCATTCTTTCCAGTTTTGCATCATCAGCAAAGAACTGAATATTTTCCATCATTTCTTTTCCTATATCATTGATGTTCAAATTAAACAACATAGGAATAAGCACTCTGCCCTATGGTACACCCCTGGTCACCTGCCTTCTCTTGGACTCACCTCTATAAACCACTCTTCTTCAGCCACCTTCTAATCAAAATCACCAGATTCATATCCATCTCAATTTGCTCCAGTGTTTCCAGTTTTTTTTTTTTTTTTTTTTTTAATATATATATTATTGTGATTTCCTGTCAAATGCCTTTGTAAAGTCCAGCAGTATCAGTGAGTATCATCCATTTCTGTTATCCAACTCCATTGTCACTTTATTATAAAAAGTAAGCAGAATAATTACTGGAGATTAACGACTGGATAAACAATTGGCATGATAAGAGATATACTTAATGAAAATGTGATGAAAGCATGTTTTCCAGGTGCAAAGATAGTGAAACTTTAAGTTTGCAGAAGAAAGATACAAACAAAAAATTGTTTTGGCTGGCACAAATGATTTGAAAGGTGAGAAATATACATTGAGAGAAGATATGAAAGAGTTGTTAGCGTAAGCAGAAATTAAGTGTAAGAAAGTAAAGATTGTGAGCCTATTGCCTTAGTGTGATAGGACAGAACTGAGAAGGGCCTTGATTGACAACGAGAAGATTGTTGGGTTTGAAGAATGGTGTGCAGTTTATTGATGTATGGAGTGAATTTGATGAACAAAAGTGCATATGTACACAACAGACTAGATTTAAATAGTTTTGGAGTCAGATGTTTGGAGAAAGTGTTGTTTAGTGACAGTGTTGTAGTGCAAAACCAGAAAAACTTGAGATGTTAGGGAGGATGAAATCAAGCATGTGTCTGACCATCCCTGTCATGAGCATGTGTACAGTAAGATTATGCAATGCTGAATGGGATTTCACAGGTCTCCAATTTAAATCAGTTGGTAATGACATTACACAAGAATAACTATGGATACAAAGAGATGATTGTGTAGAGGCTTAAGTGCTGTGAGGACATTATGTTGGAGGTTTAATGGATTTTTTACAACACTCAAAAAGAATTAAAATAGAATTTAATACTTCCTATATTTTGTCCTAGTCACTAGGACATCTACGGGGATTACAAAAACAATTAATGTAACATGCACACAAAAACTTACAATACTAAGCCCAACCACGTGGGTGACACTAAAGTCCTATCTAGGTGGATAGGACTTAATAATCATTTCCTCCTCCATTCCCCGTCCCTCTCATCAACAAGATTTTAAAAATGCCATCACCATACCCTACATCCGTGGCACTTCTGAAAAATAGCCAAGATACTAAAAAAGTATACCCTACACACAGCATATAAGCCCTACCGCAAACTTGCTACCCTTATCCGTTCTACGAAAGATCAGATCCCTCCTCTCTCTCTGCCTGGAGTTTACAAAGTACCCTGTTCCTGTAAGCTTGCGTACTTTGTACGGACAGGCAGATCAGCATCCATCCGCCTGGAGGAACACAAGTCGTACATCGTTAAACACAACTATGGCCATTCAGGCTTGGCTGACCATGTTTTGGACACCACCCACAGAGTATCATGGAAGAAAACCACCATGCTCCACCACAACAAATTCAAGAAAGAGAGACTTTTCTTAGAAGCAGCAGCAGCAGCAGCTCTCAGAAACCAACCAAATCTTAATAAATACAGTTGCATTAAGCTTCCGAAGATTTGGGAAACACTCATCACCAGAGGTCCCACCTTACATTCCAGGCCACCTACTACCGCCCCTAGAGGGCGCTCCACCTAGATAGGACTTTAGTGTCACCCACGTGGTTGGGCTTAGTATTGTAAGTTTTTGTTTGCATGTTACATTAATTGTTTTTGTAATCCCCGTAGATGCCCTAGTGACTAGGACGAAATATAGGAAATATTAAATTCTACTTTAATTCTTTTTGAGTGTTGTAAAAAATCTATTAAACCTCCAATAAGAAAGAGATGATGTTGAAATGCATGTACACAAATGCAAGAAGTATCAGGAATATGGGTGAGAAGTTTTTGGTTTTTGGCATTGGTCAACTTGATTTGGCCAAAAATTATAGGCATCGATGAGACCTGGTTGACTGAAAATGATATAGTTGCAGGGATAGAATGTAAAGGATATTGTATTTTCAGGGAGGATAGAAGGAACAGGACAGGAGGTGGGGTATCGCTGATGATAGCTGAAGAATTACAACCAACAAAATTAGATGTTGAAGCGAATTTTAGGTCTGAGGGAGGGATGGTTCATTTCAGGCTGTCTGGTGTGAAATAGAAGCAAAAAGGACAAAATATATTCTTGGTCGCTTCTATAGACAAGGGGATCCACAGGAAGATGTAAATGCCATGCATCAGCAGATTAGCACAAGCAGAGCAATTATTATGGCGACATCAGCTATTGAGGACATAGGGAGTAAAGGGGAACGTGGCAAGATGGAAGTGGAATTTATAGTTGCAAAGGTTTAATTACCTAAAACAACATGTTATAGAGGGAACCAGGGGTTTCAGTATGTTGGATCTGGTAATAGCATCAGAAGATGTATCCATAACCAAGGTAGACACTGCCTTTAATTGGGAAGAGTAGTGACCATGCAGTCTTGTTCTGAGAAGTTGCCAACGTGAAGTTCTCTATCAAGAAGAGGGTTATATTCAACAATAAGGCTGGTGATTATGAGAGACTCAGAAATCATCTTGGAACAGTGTGGCTTGAGAAGCTACGAGAAAAGAATGTCAGTAGTGCATGGCAAGTGGTTAGAAATTGCTTGAGGAATAGCAGCATCAGACTGCATACAGGAGGATAAAACAAGGTTGGAATTAAGTGGATGAGTTGGGATATAAAGCAAGAGCTCCAAAAAAAAAAAAAAAAACATTATGGAGGAAATATAGAGAAAAAAAAGTGATCAGCATCTCATGAGCAGTACACATGACTAGTATGGTAAGGAAGACCAAATCAGACTATGAGAGAAAATTAGCCAAACAGGCCGAAGTAAACCCAAAAGAGTTTTTTCGTTATATAGCAAGTAAGAGGAAAAATTATTATGGTGGGATGACTTTAAACAATGCTCATGGTAGGAAGGTGACTGAACCAGACGAAATAGTTGAGTTGCTGAATGATCAGTTTGCAAAGGTGTATCATCCAGGTGGTACTTTTTACAGTTGTTGATGTTACAGAGATGCATATCAATATTGAGGTAGATGAATAGGAGGTGTTTTAAAGTATTGAAAAAATTGATGAAAGGTAAAATCCAATGTGGGTGGATAGGGATGTGATATTCTATAGTAAGACAGACTCTGAAGAGTAGAGCCTGTCTTAGTAAGTTATTCATATTTTATAATAAAGTGACAGCAGAATTAGATAAAGGTAATGGCTACACAAAGATACTGCTTGACTGCCAAGGCATATGACAGAATACCACATGGAAAACTATTACAAAAACTGGAGCAAATGGGAATGGATATGAGGCTAGTAGCATGGATAGGGGAGTGGCTGATGGACAGACACTGAGGAGTAATATATGGTGGAGTGAAATCTAGGAGAATGATGGTAACTAGTGGATACCTCAGGGTTTGGTACTAGGGCCACTACTCTTTAATTTGTAAATCAATGATATAGGGAAAGATATTCACTTGTTTGCATGGAAAACTGGGGAGAGCAATAGTTGATAATGGTGATGTGGATATTTTGCAGGATGATTTAAATAAATTGGCATTCTGGGCAAAGGATAATGATTGTCAATTTAATGTTGCAAAATGTAAGGGTTGAACGAGGCTATGGACTTGGATAGTAGCAGATAAAGAGTTCAAGTTCAGAGGGCATACAGCAAACATTGGTAAGATAGCTCAACGGATTATAATAAATTTAGTTTAATCCTTTATCCAAGTGTAAGCAAACTAAGTTTGCTTACACTTGGATAAAGGAGTCAAAAGACTCCTTGGAGGCCTAAATTATAATCATCATCATCATCATCATCAAATTCCTGCCATGTACCCTCAAGGGGTGTACAGGATATGACAGTACTACATGAAAAAATTACATCATTACTAACTTCCTATCTACAATTTTCCTCCAAATCAGTCTGTTACTTGTCAAGACTCCAACATTATCAGATCTTATATTTCTATCGTCTAAGGCACTTTGTACCGTATCAATCCACCTATATCTTGGTCTTCCTCTGGGTCGTTTTCCTGCCAACCTGGCAGAGAACACTTGTTTTGCTAATCTTTCCTCTCCCATTCTATTTAAGTGACCATACCATCTGAGATTAGCTCTGCTAACACATTCCTGGATGCTGACAATGTCAAGTTCTTTCCTAATATCCTCATTTTTAATATGATATTGCCATTGATGCCATCTGTTCACGCCTCTAATCTTTCTCAGGACTCTCATATCTGCGGTCTCTAGTCTTTGGTCAAGTGTTTTACTTCTGACCCAGCTCTCAGATCCATAAGTTAAAATTGGTTTGAACACAGTCTTGTATACAGCTAATTTAGTGTTCCGACTAATTTCTTTCTTATTCCATATGAATTTATTCAATTGACTTCCCACGATACCAGCTTTGCTGATTCTGTTGTCTATTTCTATATTTAGTTTACCATCTTCAGTAAAAATTGTGCCTAAGTAGCTGAAATGTTTTACTTGTTCCACAGGTTCTCCATTCACAACACAGTTGACATTTTCAATGATTCTGCCTATTTTCATTGTCTTTGTCTTTTTATTGCTGACCTTCATACCATATCTATTACAACAGCTATTCAATTTAGTCAGAGAATCTTGCAGACTTGTAGCGGATTTATTTAGAAGTATAACATCATCCGCATAAAGCAAAGAGCTGACATTAACATCTCCAATTTTGATATCATGTTTAATATCACTTTCCTTCATAATGTGATCCATATAGATAATGAATAACAGAGGGGATAATGTACATCCTTGTCTCACACCAGATTTAACATTAAACCATCTTCCTGTACTTCCTTCAATTCTAACTGCTGACTCACTACTCAAATAAAGACTAAGTATTGCTTGATATAATGCCCCATTGACACCATATAACTGCAGCGTATTGAATAGCTTCTCTCTTGGCACCTTGTCATATGCCTTTTCCAAATCGACAAAACTTAAATACAGATCTTTGTTATATTCCCATGCTTTCTCGACTATTTGTCGTAAAGTGAAGATCTGATCCTGACAGCCTCTATTTGGCCTGAATCCAGCTTGTTCTTCACCAAGCTTTTCTTCCACAATTCTTCTCAACCGTTTCTCAAGTATACTTGCATAGATCTTGCCAGGAACACTCAGTAGGGAAATACCTCTGTAATTCTCACATTCAGTTTTATTTCCCTTTTTATATATGGGTACTATGAGAGCTCTACTCCAATCATCGGGAATTCGTCCCTCTGTCCAGGCTTTCTGAACTATGCAGTGCAGCCACTGTAAGACTCTTATACCACCATACTTCAGCATTTCTGGTCGAATATCATCTACTCCTGCTGCCTTTCCACATTTCAAGCCTTTGATGGCTTTTTCTACTTCAAGTATGGATATGTATTCCTGACTGCATGCCTGGTCAGTGTTTTTTATCACTGTGCTGTCATCACTGCTTGTTTCATTTAGCAGTTTTTCAAAGTAATTACTCCATACTTCAAGGATATCTTTTTCTCCTGTTTTCATTTCACCTTTATCATCTCTAATTCCTTTTACAGCACTCTTTCCTCCATTCCTAAGCTTCTTCAACAACCTCCAGAATATTTTGCCACCTTCTTGATATTTATTTTCTATATTCTTGCCAAAGTCCTCCCATGACTTTTGTTTAGCTAGTTTTACACACTGTTTAGCTTTCTTACATTTGTCTCTGTATTCTGTAAGAGTAAAAGATGACTTATTTGCCAGGAACTTTTGATATGCTTTCTTCTTTTCCTTCACTGCCTCTTTAACTTCCTGTGTCCACCAGGGAGTTCTGATTTTTTTATCTTTGCACACAACCTCACCACATGCCTCTCTGGCAGAATCAATCAATGTTTCCTTCAGAGTTTGCCACTGAATCTCCAAGGTTTGATTCCTGTTCTCAAACTCTTTCATTTTCTTTTCAATAATATTTCTGTATTTTAGTCTACAGTTTACATCTGAGAGCTGCTCAACTTTTATTCGCTTTAAAACTTTCTTACATGTTATTCTTTTCAATATGAAATTCAATTTTATCCTGCTCAAGACTAAATAGTGATCACTTCCAATTTCAAATCCTCTATACACTCTGGTGTCCTGCACCAGGGAGAAAACATCACTATCAACAATAACATAGTCAATGAGACTTTTCTTATTCCTAGCCTCTTCTCTCCATGTGAATTTGTGCACATTTTTATGTTGGAACATGGTGTTAGTAATAACCAGTCCATGTCCTGAGCAGAAATCCAACAGATATTTGCCATTATTATTAGCTTTGCTCTTTTCTCCAAATTTTCCCAAAATATTTTTGTATATCTCACAATCATTTCCTACTCTACTATTTAGATCCCCAACAAGGACCAACTTTTCCTTTTTCATTGTGTCAGTTGCTTTTTCTAAAGCCTCAAAAAATTCCTCCACTTCTACCTTAGTAGAACCTTCTGTGGGACCATAGGCACAAATAAGTCTCATTGTCCAGTTCCCCATTCTCATATTTGCCCACATTACTCTACTTGAGACTGACTGCCATTCAAGAAGATTAGCCTCGTATTTTGTGTTGAATACTATGGCTACTCCTTCTTTTCCTTGATTGTTATTGCCTGAATATAACATTTTGTATTTATTGCTCAGAAAGATCTCACCAGTTTTGGTCTTTTTTGTTTCAGTCACCCCTATTATGTCGATCTGGTACTTATCTAATTCCTCAGCTAGCTCCATTTCTTTGCCATTCAGGCTTCTTACGTTGATAGTACCGATCTTTAACTCTGGTGATGTTGAGTTGGGGTTTGTTTTCAGATTTGTAATAATAATTATAATAATAATAATAATAATAATAAAAATTAGCCTGAAGTATCTTCCGGGCTGAGGTATCTGCCTGAAGTATCTTCCGGGCTGAGGCAACTCGTGGTAAAGGTGGATCAAGCTCTCATCACTACTTGTCTTAGTATCTCCCATAATGCAAAGCACATCTCATTGTGGACATGTATAATGCTATGCATTAACCATGCAATCGGAAGTATATATACGTCCAAGTTTCCATGGATGCAAAGTGCATATTAAAATCGTAATACCATTGATAATACATTGAAATATATGATGGATACGAATTTCATCCATAATGGCCAGTAAAGTGGTTAAGGGAAGGGCCACTACCCAGACCGGTTTCGACCTTTATTGAGGTCTCGTCAGTGGGAGCCAGACCCAGAGATGGTAATACTAAGGTGGAAGCAATGGAGAGGTCATATTTACCTGTACGATTGCCAAAAGGTGTCTCACCTTATTATTAAATTACTCTGGATTTTGAGAAAGATGTTGGAAGTTTTTCCCCACTTGGTTAGACTATAAATTAGAGATACCAAGAAATTGTATACTTGGTTTGGTCCTTCATCCAAGTGTGGGCAAGCAGAGTTTGCGTCTGAAGTGTTTTCAGGACTGGGGTGGCTCGTGGTGGGGGTGGTATGACTTGCAATAACGTTTCTCTAATCCAGAGTAATTTAATAATAAGGTGGGACACCTTTTGGCAACTGGTATAAGAAAATATTGAGGGAATGTGGACTGCAGAGTTTGGTGGATAGAAGAAGGAGAGGTGATATGATTGAGACTTTTAAACTGTTGTGAGGTGGTTACAGGGTTGACACTGGGGATTTCTTTCGCTTGGTTGAACAGCCAGAAGAAGTGATGATAAGGGCCATCCCTGGAAGTTATGAAAGGAAACTGCGAGCGAGAGGGCGAGGAGTGGTTTCTTTGCATGGAGGGTGGTTGAACTGTGGAATGCATTGCTTGATAGAGTGGTGAGAGCAAGAACGGTCAATGAGTTTAAGGAGTGGTAAGATAGACATTGCGTTTCCTAGGAAGGACCTCCCATGATGAGTCTTTTGACTCCTTGGAGGCCTAAATAATAATAATAAAAATTAGCCTTGAACGTTTTTTTAAATATAAATCAAGCACATGAAACATTACAAAACTATAGTGCATCAGTGTCATGTGTGGGTAAGTGTTTAAGAAGAAAAAAAAGAAAACTACTGATATGTTTAATTGAAATTGTATTCCTTGAGAAAAAAGCGAGAAGACTGTTCCAGAGGATAGACATAGACTAAATGAAAGAAGAGACAGTAGACACTGGTTCATAAGATTTAAAACAGAACCACAGTTAATGTGGACCAGCAGTAGTTTCTGCATTCCTGCAATCAGCATTTAAGAGATTGGTTATGGAAGATATTGATTTTGGAATGTAGGATTTTTACTATCAGTGGGGAAATCTGAAGATAGGAAACTGTTGTGGAACTAAATGGTTGAATATAGACCATAAAATAATAGTTGAATAGGTAGTCTTCAGTACTATATCTAATCTAATAGATACGCTTAGGTTTTGGACATCTTTCATAACTTATTTTAACGGTATTACAATACCAAACAGACTAAATTATAAAAAGTTATAATCGTTTATGAAATATAATATTATCATCATCATCAAATTCCAGACATGTACCCTCAAGGGGTGTACAGGATATGATAGTACTACATGAAAAATTTACATCATTACTAACTTCCTATCTATAATTTTCCTCCAAATCAGTCTGTTACTTGTCAAGACTCCAATATCATCATCAGATCTTATATTTCTATCGTCTGTACTGTATCAATCCACCTATATCTTGATCTTCCTCTGGGTTGTTTTCCTGCCAACCTGGCAGAGAACACTTGTATTGCTAATCTTTCCTTGCCCATTCTGTTTAAGTGACCATACCACCTGAGATTAAATCTGCTAACGCATTCCTGATGCCAACAATGTCAAGTTCTTTCCTATTATCCTCGTTTTTAATATGATATTGCCATTCATGCCATCTGTTCGTGCCTCTAATCTTTCTTTGGACTTTCATATCTGTGGTCTCTAGTCTTTGGTCTAGTGTTTTACTTCTGACCCAGCTCTCAGATCCTTAAGTTAAAACTGGTTTGAACACTGTCTTGTATACAGCTAATTTAGTGTGCTGACTAATTTCTCTCTTATTCCATATGAATTTATTCAGTTGACTACCATACCTGCTTTGTTGATTCTGTTGTCTATTTCCATATTTAATTTACCGTCTTCACTAAAAATCGTGCCTAAGTAGCTGAAATGTTTTACTTGTTCCACAGGTTCCCCGTTCACAACACAGTTGATATTTTCAATGATATTCCTATTTTCATTGTCTTTGTCTTTTTACTGCTGACCTTCATACTATATCTATTACAACAGTTATTCAATTTAGTCAGGGAATCTTGCAAACTTGTAATGGATTTATTTAGAAGTATAACATCATCTGCATAAAGCAAAGATCTGACATTAACATCTCCAATTCTGATATCATGCTTAATACCACTTTCCTTCATAATGTGATCCATATAGATAATGAATAACAGAGGGGATAATGTACATCCTTGTCTGACTCCAATAGCATTAAACCATCTTCCAACTCAAATACAGACTAAGTATTGCTTGATATAATACCCCATTGACACCATATAACTGTAGCATATTGAATAGCTTCTCTCTTGGCATCTTGTCATATGCCTTTTCCAGATCAACAAAACTTAAATACAGATCTTTGTTATATTCCCATACTTTCTCAACTATTTGTCGTAAATTGAAGATCTGATCCTGACAGCATCTATTTGGCCTGAATCCAGCTTGTTCTTCACCAAGCTTTTCTTCCACAATTCTTCTCAACTGTTTCTCAAGTATACTTGCATAGATCTTGCCAGGAACACTTAGTAGTGAAATACCTCTGTAATTCTCACATTCAGTTTTATTTCCCTTTTTATATATGGGTACTATTTGAGCTCTACTCCAATCATCGGGAATTCGTCCTTCTATCCAGGCTTTCTGAAATATGCAGTGCAGCCACTGTAAGACTTTTTTACCATCATACTTCAGCATTTCTGGTCGAATATCATCTACTTCTGCTGCCTTACGACCTTTCAAGTCTTTGATGGCTTTTTTCTACTTCAAGTATGTATATGTATTCCTGACTGTATGCCTGTTGAATATTTTTTACCACTCTGCTATCACTGCTTGTTTCATTTAGCAATTTTTCGAAGTATTTACTCCATACTTCAAGAATATCTTTTTTCTCCTGTTTTCATATCACCTTTATCATCTCTAACTCCTTTTACAGCACTTTTACCTCCATTTCTAAGCTTCTTCAACAACCTCCAAAATATCTTACCACCTTCTTGATATTTATTTTCAATGTTCTTGCCAAAGTCGTCCCATGACTTTTGTTTAGCTCGTTTTACACAGTGTTTCGCTTTCTTACATTTGTCTCTGTATTCTGTAAGAGCAAAACCTGACTTATTTGCCAGGAACTTTTGATATGCTTTCTTCTTTTCCTTCACTGCCTCTTTAACGTCCTGTGTCCACAATGGAGATCTGATTTTTCTATCCTTGCAGTCAACCTCACCACATGCCTCTCTGGCTGAATCAGTGAGTGTTTTCTTTCAAGGCTTGCCACTGAATCTCCAAGGTTTGGTTCCTGTTCTCAAACTCTTTCATTTTTTCTTCAATAATCTTTGTGGTCCTTTATCCAAGTGTGAGCAAACGGGGTTTGCGCCTGAAAGTGTCTTCAGGACTGGGTTGGGGTGGTGCAGCGCCGGGGCGGCTCGTTGCAAAGGTGGAGCAAGTTGCCAACACTTCTATCTCAGTATCTCCTATAATGCAAAACACATCTCCTTGCGGATATGTCTACTGTTATGCATTAAGGGAAGGGCCACTACCCAAACTAGTTTCGACCTTTATTGAGGTCTCTTCAGTGGGAGCCAGGCCCAAGTGGAGATATCAGGCAGGAGCATTAGCAGGTCATCTCTACCTATAGGAGTTGCCAATTGGTGTGCCACCCTTTTTTAATAAATTAAAGGAGATGTGTTTTGCATTATAGGAGATACTGAGATAGGAATGTTGGTGGATTGCTCCACCTTTGCAACGAGTTGCCCTGGTGTTGTGCCACCTTGGCCCAGTCCTGAAGATGCTTTCAGGTGCAAACTTTGTTTGCTCACACGTGGATAAAGGATTAAACTGGGTTTATTATACTCTAACCAAGTGAAAAATAAACTTTCAGCATTATTAATTGAAGAAAAGAAATTTACACACTCAGTAATTGGAATCAACCCAGTGTCGCCTAGAATAATCACAGCCAAACTTCAAGCAAAAGAAAAAGGTCAAACAATTAAAATAATCCAAATATATGCACCAGTAATCATTTAGAGGAAGAAATAGAAAATTTCTATGAAGAACTACAACAGGAAATAGATAATCCCAAAAATAGAGAACTCATGATAGTGATAAGAGATTTTAATATGACAGTTCGCAGCAGACAAAAAAGATGTGATGAGGAAATTTGGATACGGAAAGCTTAACGACAGAGGAGAACAATTACTCCACTTCTGTAAAGCAAACGATCTAATGATTACAAACACATTGTTCTATCAACGCCCTAATGATAAATATACATGGACATCCCCAGATGGTAATATGAAGAACTGCATAGACTATATCATCATAAATAATGGAAAAGATCAATAAATAATGTACAAACATTAAGAAGTTTTGATTTTGACACTGACCACGAAATATGAACTGCCAAAGTTAAGATAAAATTCAACAAAAAACAATATCAGAAAAGATGAAAACATCAACCTATCAAAACAAAAAAATAGCTCAAGCAGAAGTCGATTTTTAGAACAGATGTGCTTGAAATTGAAACCCTCCATCTTCCAGAACAGTGGAAAATACTGGGAAGAAGGAAAAGAAACAGTATTATCAATTGCAAAAGACACTCTAGGTTCCAAACTCAAAATAAACAAACAGTGGATAACCCAAGAAATCATAGCTACAGTAGAAGAGAAAAGAGAGACCAAGATACTTGTAAACCAACAAAACAATGAAGAGAATAGAGAAAAATACAGAGCACTAAAAAATAAAGTTGATAACCTATGCAAAAATGCCAAAGAAAAATGATTAGAAGAAAAAGCTAAGAAATGCCAAGAAGCATACCAACAAAGCAACCTAAAAATCTTCCATGATACTGTAAGAGAAATTATAAAGGAATTCTCAGCAAAAGCAGTAACAATGATGAACAAGATGACTGAAACCGGGAATATTGCAGATATAAGAAAAATCTGGTCAAACCATTTTAAGACTATCTTCCACCAAGGAAACAAAACTACGAGAGCTGTTCAATAAGTAATAAGACTAATTTTACTGTCGCGAAACCACTCGTCACAATATTAATTTCTGTAGAATAAAGAAATGTTGCTGTCTGTATTAACAAAAGAGGTTGATGGATGGCGTATACGGGCTGATGTGCCAGAGTGTCACATGGCTAAACGCAAGCTTGTTTCGGCGCGCCTACGAGCTGCGACCAGTCATCGAAATGGAAGCGTCCTTGGAATGCTTTTAACATGATACACGAAGCTTTCCACGATGAAGCAATGTCGAGGGTAAGCGTTTTTCGCTGGCATAAAACTTTTAAGGAAGGAAGGCAAAATGTGGAAGATCTTGAACATCAAGGAAGATCTTCAACGTCCATCACAGAGACAGTGATCAACACAGCAGCGATTATCATCAAGGAGGATCGCAGAATTACAGTACGCCAGCTGCATGTTGTCCTGAATATTTCTGTGGGAAGTGTTCACTCAATCATTGCTGAACATTTGGGACTGAAACATATTTGCTCCCGATGGATTCCCAAACTCTTGACACCAGAGGAAATGCAGCATCGAGTAGATGTGTGCACAGAATGGAAAGAAAGACTGGAACAAGAAGGCGACAACTTCTTAAAACGCATCATTACAGCAGATGAAGCTTGGTTGTATCACTATGACCCTGCAGTGAATAGAAGCATCCATCTTCGCCTACCCCCAAGAAAGCAAAAACTGTAAAGTCGGCTGGTAAAGTTATGACCATAATGTTTTTTGACTACGAAGGCATTGTTTACCAACACATTAGAACCCGGGAATACTGTAAACGGCTCATGCTATGCGGATGTTTTATGGACAATGGTACAGCACGTCAAAAGGAAGCGTCCATTGCTGAAGAATAGCTTCTTATTGCACTACGTTGATGCAAGGCCACATCTTGCTGGTTGTGTAGTGGACGTTTCGTAGAACAACATAGATATCCTACCACACCCTCCATGCAGTCCTGATCTCGCACTGTGCGATTTCTGGCTGTTTCCTCAGCTCAAGAAACCACTAAGAGGCCACCATTTCGAAAGCAACAAAGCATATGTAAAAGCTGCAGAGGCAGTTTTGAAAGAACTCTCAAAAAACGGACTTTCACATGTGTTTAAGAAGTGGACGCAACGTTGGGACAAATGCATCGCGTCTCACGTTAGTTACTTTGAAAAAGACCATGTAAATGATGACGATTAAAGTTAATCTGTTTTCTGTATAAATATAGTCTTATAACTTATTGAACAGCCTACATACAATGCCAACAATAGAAGAAAATAATGTCCACCCAAAAATTTTACAAGAAGAAGTTAGATACAGGGTGTTCGGGATAAATTTGACATATTTATAATTAATTATATTTTTCCGTAAGTTACATGTATTAACACACACTTCTCTTCATTTAAAAGTTTGGACCCTTCTTCATTCATATACAAGATGTCAGAAAGGATGGATAGCTGGAACCCACCTGAATCATGGAAGAGAATAACTTGTATCATGATGATTCGTGCCCGCCATCAAAATAAGGATATTACGACTGCTGCCCAATGCTCCCTGAATACAGTAAAAACAATCAGGCATGAACTAGAGACTTGCAATGGTGACTACGAGGATGTAGCAAGAAGAAAGATCCCTAGCAGACGATCTGATTGCGTTCGTACAGCAGAATTCCTCGCAAATCTGCAGGAACAGGTGTTGAAGAACCCTGGCATTGGAATTCGGGCTTTGTTCGTGGAGTTGCTAACTGTAGTCAAGCCCTGGATAACAAGGGTAGCCAATGGTAGGCCGTATGTATGGCAGCAGGATTCGGCCCCTTGCCACACCTCTGGGAAAAGTCAAAAATGGTTGTCTGAAAATTTCTACGACTTCACCAGTCCAAATGTTTGGCCTCCAAACTCCCCAGACCTTAACCCCATGGATTATTTTGTATGGGGCGCAGTTGAAAAAGACACCAATCGCACTTCCAGTAATACAAAAGCCCAGTTAATGGATAAAATTAAAACAGTTTTTGCGGCCCTTCCCAGGGAGACTGTAGCATCAGCTTGTTCGAGGTTCCGAAGCAGAATTGAAGCTGTGATCGATGCTAATGGTGGTTATTTTGAGTAAATCTTGTTGATAGTATTGTAATTAACTCTGCCTGTAATGTTTTTTTGTCAATTCATTAAATTTAATAGATACAAAGAAGATTTTCTTTTTCCTTACGAAACTGTCAAATTTATCCCGAACACCCTGTACATAATAAAACAGATGAAAAACAATAAAGCACCAGGCATTGATACTATCCCTACTGAACTGTAGTCATATGGAGGCAGCATATCAATAGAATATTTAACAACCCTATTCAATAAAATACTACAAACAGGAGAGATCCCAGATGACTGGAGAACTGGAAAGATCATCCCAATATACAAGAAAGGAGACAAATGAGACTGCAGAAATTACAGACCAATCAATTTACACCCTCACACCTATAAAATATTCATAAGAATTATACAAAATAGATTAAAAAGCACCTATGAAGAAATGATAGGCATAGAACAAGCGGGTTTCCAAGGAAACTATTCAACAATAGACCAAATTTTCACATTGCACCAACTAGCAGAGCTCAGCTGGGAAGATCATAAAGAACTATATTGTTGTTTTGTGGACTTTAAACAAGCTTTCGATAGCATCAACAGAGAAATCCTTCTTAAAATTCTACTAGAAAAAGCAATAGACAAATGTATAATACAGTGTCTGATAAAATATTACTCTTAAGACAAATGCAATAATTAAAAAGGACACACTCATAGCAGAACCCATAGAGATCCAAAAAGGAGTAATGGAAGGATGCCCATTATCCCCATGCCTATTCAACATATATCTAGAAAAAGTTGTAAAGAAGGCAATAGACAACGAGCCTGGAATCGATGTCAATGGTTTAAACATAAATAATATCAAATATGCGGATGTTCTCGTTCTTCTTGCAAGAACCCCAAATGAACTACAAAAGTTGATAAACAAGCTTAACGAAACCTGTAAAACATATGACATGACAATAAACATACAAAAGACAAAAGTGATGAAAATTGGGAGGAACGGAACTACCATCTCAGCCACCCTAAACGGAGAGCAAATAGAACAAGTAGACAACTTCATATACCTTGGATTAAAACTAACAGAAACAATAGATGAACTCAAAACAATCAAATGCAGAATAGCGATAGGATGGACCACCATGGGAAAATTACAGAAAATCTGGAAAATAAACAAGATATCTAAGCAAGCCAAAATCAAATTATATGAAGCAGTCCGCGCGGTTAGCCTAGTGGCTATGCGCTTGGCAACCATATGCCTGGGGAAGGAGTGTCATAGGTTCGATTCCCATCGGTAATGTGAGGAGCTGAAGGATCTTCCTCAGCCATAGCCAAGTTAGCCAGTCTTGGGCATGGACAGCAGGGTTTTTCCCCCAGTTTATTCTGGGGTTTTTCATCCCGCAAAGCAGGCAAACTGACCTTGAGAACTCAACACTTCAGGCCATAGGATACACCGGGGCATAAGGCTGACCACCTTATCCTGTAAACGGAGTGAGGTCCGATGATCAGTGAACCCTCGACACCGCAAGGTAAAAGAGGGTATAAGGAAGACGAAGACGATAATCTTTGTGTATTTTATTCGACAGTTCACATCTGAGAGCTGCTCAACTTTTATTCGCTTTAAAACTTTCTTACGTGTTATTCTTTTCAATAAGAAATTCAATTTTATCCTGCTCAAGACTAAATAGTGATCGCTTCTAATTTCAAATCCTCTGTACACTCTGGTGTCCTGCACCAGGGAGAAAACATCCCTATCAACAATAACATAGTCAATGAGACTTTTCTTATTCCTAGCCTCTTCTCTCCATGTGAATTTGTACGCATTTTTATGTTGGAACATGGTGTTAGTAATAACCAGCCCATGTCCTGATCAGAAATCCAACAGGTATTTGCCATTATTATTGGCTTTGTTCTTTTCTCCAAATTTTCCCAAAATATTTTTGTATGTCTGACAATCATTTCCTGTTGCTGCTTGTTGGGGATCTGCTTTTAGATCTCCAACAAGCACCAACAGGAAACTTTTCCTTTTTCATTGTGTCAGTTGTTTTTTCTAAAGCATCAAAAAATTCCTCTACTTGTATCTTAGTAGAACCTTCTGTTGTACCATAGGCACAAATAAGTCTCATTGTCCAGTTTCCCATTCTGATATTTGCCCACATCACTCTACTCGAGATTGCCTATCATTCAAGAAGATTAGTCTTGTATTTTGTGTTGAATACTATGGCTACTCCTTCTTTTCCTTGATTGTTATTGCCTGAATATAACATTTTGTATTTATTGTTCAGAAAGATCTCACCAGTTTTTGTCTTTTTTGTTTTAATGACCCCTATTTTGTCGATCTGGTACTTATCTAATTCCTCAGCTAGCTTGATTTCTTTGCCATTCAGGCTTCTAATGTTGATAGTACTGATCTTTAACTCTGGTGATGTTGAGTTTTTTGGCTTGCAGGCAATATTCTCTTTCCCGATTGTTGAAAGATATCGATGTGTGAAAATTAATGATAATTCGTGAATGTTTCCATGTTTAAAAATATGCCGCTTGGTCACTGACATTTGCTACACAAATGTCATTTCCTTCAGTTTTGAGAACAGAGGATACCCTGCCCATTGTTATAATCCACTTGCAGGCAGTTTTTATGACTGGTCATAAACAGCGGTATTCCCTTTCCCAAATATTGAAAGGTTTTGATGTGTGAAAATTAATGATAATTCATGAATACTTCCACGTTTAAAAATACATGGCTTGGTCACTAACTTTTGCTACTCAGATGTTATTAGGCATTCTGGGTCTGAGCTTTTTGACATATCCACGAATATTATTCTTTTCAGAATATTTCCACTATAAAATATTTATTCGTGATTTAATACTTAATACATAGAAAACTAAAATGGCAAATTCCAGGAGAACTTCTTGTGGAACACTTATTCACCTTCTGCCGAACACAGTTTGGGAAACCCTGATCTAGCATATGATCCAGACCTATTATCATTTGATTATCACCTGTTTAAGTTCATTGCCCGTTTTGAGTAAATTGAAACCAGGTGTCAGCGGTGTGCAATTTCCAAGGAACGAGTAGTGTAGTTGAGTAGTGTAGTTGAAAAGGAATGCAATCTTATATGGCAAAATAATCTTTCTTGTACTTTTTTTTTTTATGATCATTCCATTTTTTTAAAATTCTTTATGCTTTCTTGTTAATTTGCTGTTTAACTAAAATATGAACTGCAGTGTACTTTCAATATCTAATTAATATATTTAATGCAAAGCATCAAGATCAAATGATTAGTTTTAGGTATCCCTTGCTTGCACTTATATCATCTTTAAAGTTGATATGAAACAATTGTAATTAAATTGAACAATATGTTACATTTTGTTTGGTTTAAAGTCATTCCAGAATTTGTTCTGTCCCAGATGGAACTAGCAGTACTAGTATTGCTGCATTTACACATACATTCTCTTTCCTTTCCATCACAGTCAAATTGAATTTCATTTTAGTGCAGATTTCTTTATGTAATATTTTTCTTAAGGTTCCCTTTTTTTAATACATGCTTGTAAAAATGCAGGCTACATATAGCAGTCACAATTAAAGGACAAATGCAAATCCATTAGGTTATTGTCCTCCAATTTTATTTTACAGTTTAAATCCTCTAGACCAAAAAGAAGAATGTGGTTCAGGAGCAATAAATTCCAAGAGGTAAGGGGAAATGGCCTAATAAAATGAAATGCTTGAAAAGAAAAATGTTGTCGTAAAATTGTGAAAATATGTTTAAAATTAACAGCCAACACTATCTGCACCAACAGCATGAATATCCATTGGCACTGTTTATGATGCTATGTGCATTGTAGTTTTTTATGCAACCTGCACTCATGAAAGGTTGTAAATCTATATTACATTATTATGGTGGATGGGCTAAGGAATTTTTGTCCCTGTTTTTATTAATTTTATATACTTTTTTATATTTCATTTATTTTTTTAATAAATTCCAGAAACCTTGCTTGAAAGACACCAAACATGGAACTTTTTTTCAAAAGTGGTAATCATTGAACAAATATAGCAGAGCTAATGTTCAATATGTGTATAATGAGATTCATTGCTTGAATAGTAAGGCCTAAATAGCTCAAATATTTTACTTGCTCTATATAGCAGTGGTATATCCTATCTTTTTTTTTTTATTACATTCACCACATATAATCAAATATCAAATTCTTTTTTGAAAGAAAGGTGTAATTTTTAAATGGGTGACTATCAAGGATAGTAAATTATATATTTATAATTTAATTTTTTATGCAGAATTTTAATTTACACACACATTTGTAAATACATATTTTGTCATTTGTAAATAGAAATGGATATTTATGACACTAGAGGTGCCAGTGTCTTATGAGGGTTCCACACTCAAAAAGTTGAGTGTGGAACCTTCATAAAAATATTTTTTGTGAAACTCCTATGCAAATTTCTAATAAATTATTGGAAAGGAAATTAATGACAATGAATGGTTATGTGCAAAATATCTTAATTAAGAAAACATTAATAAAATACTGAAGTAACATAAGTGTTATAACTCAGTTTTTTTTAAAAAAACTCATTGATTGCACATATCTTAATGAGATATATGATGTTTATGTTTAAATTGTTTCATATTGCTACAGCAGTGTCAGTATTAGACACACTAACTTTTGTCATTTTTTCATAATGTATTCTGATCATCATGTAAGCATGATGATCAGAATCCATTATGAAAATTATAGATACAACTACCATGTTAGAGTAAAACTTTAGTTTAATATAAACCAAAATATACACTCGACGTTTCGCCCTTCACATTAAGGTCATCTTCTGGAGTATACGTATATATACAAAGAAACAAGCTGCACTACAATCTACATGCTATGCTCAAGTTACTGATCAACTGTTGCCTGACCTCAGGTGTTAAAAAAAAAAAAAAATCATTACATCAAAGCTAGAGTCCTATTATTATTATGATCTATTAAGTTACAAAGTTAAATTAAGCTGGAGAGAAACATGTTCATACAGAAAATAATAGATAGATAAATAAACAAAAAATAAAATTACTTATATAAGTATACATATAAATTGCAACAACTGGTATGAATAGTGGCCAATAAAAGATGAAAAATTGCTTAGAGTGCTAAAGTCAGAGTTTGCTGGAAACTAAGTGGGCTGAATGTGTGCCGTCCAAATTCTTGGGGTTTTTAAGCTCCCATTATTATTAAGATGGTTAATCAAAATGACACGGGCTTCTTTAAATTTCCGTTCATACCAGGTTTTTGTGCAAAGAACAAGTACTTTTCTAATGGTTGAATATTTGAATACTTTAGCATTGTAGTAGTGGACATGGCTATATACAGGGTGTTCGGGATAAATTTGACATATTTATAATTAATTATATTTTTCCGTAAGTTACATGTATTAACACACACTTCTCTTCATTTAAAAGTTTGGACCCTTCTTCATTCATATACAAGATGTCAGAAAGGATGGATAGCTGGAACCCACCTGAATCATGGAAGAGAATAACTTGTATCATGATGATTCGTGCCTGCCATCAAAATAAGGATATTACGACTGCTGCCCAATGCTCCCTGAATACAGTAAAAACAATCAGGCATGAACTAGAGACTTGCAATGGTGACTACGAGGATGTAGCAAGAAGAAAGATCCCTAGCAGACGATCTGATTGCGTTCGTACAGCAGAATTCCTCGCAAATCTGCAGGAACAGGTGTTGAAGAACCCTGGCATTGGAATTCGGGCTTTGTTCGTGGAGTTGCTAACTGTAGTCAAGCCCTGGATAACAAGGGTAGCCAATGGTAGGCCGTATGTATGGCAGCAGGATTCGGCCCCTTGCCACACCTCTGGGAAAAGTCAAAAATGGTTGTCTGAAAATTTCTACGACTTCACCAGTCCAAATGTTTGGCCTCCAAACTCCCCAGACCTTAACCCCATGGATTATTTTGTATGGGGCGCAGTTGAAAAAGACACCAATCGCACTTCCAGTAATACAAAAGCCCAGTTAATGGATAAAATTAAAACAGTTTTTGCGGCCCTTCCCAGGGAGACTGTAGCATCAGCTTGTTCGAGGTTCCGAAGCAGAATTGAAGCTGTGATCGATGCTAATGGTGGTTATTTTGAGTAAATCTTGTTGATAGTATTGTAATTAACTCTGCCTGTAATGTTTTTTTGTCAATTCATTAAATTTAATAGATACAAAGAAGATTTTCTTTTTCCTTACGAAACTGTCAAATTTATCCCGAACACCCTGTATATCATAACCATGGCTCTTCTTCAAGTATCATCCCCCTAGAAGGAGGTTGGCAACCATGTCATCACAGAACTTTTTCTTTCTTTTGCTGCTCTGAAACATTTATGGTAATAAAAGGAAACACGGTATTTTAATCCTCATAGACAGTAAAATAGGCCATACTTGAAGAACTTGGTGACTTCCAATGTCACACTATTATAGTAACCACAGCACAATTATGACTTGGTAGACCACATAAAATCAGAGTGGTAGTGCCAAGTGCTGAAGGGCATGGCACAAAAATATTGCCTGTCCTCAGTTGAAACACTCACTGCCAAGTTCCAAAATGCCTCTGCAAGCAATATCAGCACCACAACTGTTCATCAGGTGCCGAACAACTCCTGCTTGAATACGTTGTGCCAGCTTCGAAGTTTGGTAGAGGAAATATCATGGTCTGGGGCCCTTTTCCAGTGATGGAGAATGGCACTCTAGACCAGTGTTTCCGAAAGTGCAGTATGCACCCCCCCCCCCCAGGGATATGCAAAAGGTCTTTAGGGAGTACAGGGCACTTTTTTTTTATTTTGATTATCCCTTTTTTTTTACTTTTAGATTTTTGTCACTGTATAATCCCAAATAAGTGCATGTCTATTCTGTAATTAAGCTTTTCAATACTAAAAATATGTAAAGGACATTTAAAACAAAATATGTCTCTTGGCACGTATTGACTGACCTCCTTTACAACTGCATTTGGTTGATGATACAATCATATTTAAACCATGTGTCTGAAACTCTCTGCTAAATTTCACTCATCTCATTAAAATTTGTTATTACTGAAAATTTAAATTTCATAATTTTTGTTTTTATTAATGTATATTGAACTCATATAGCTAAAATGTATTGATAATTTAAAATGCTTCATATGTTTGTAATTTATTATAACTCAGATGTTAAAAAATAAATACATCATCATCATCAAATTCCTGCCATGTACCCTCAAGGGGTGTACAGGATATGACAGTACTACATGAAAAATTACATCATTACTAACTTCCTATCTACAATTTTCCTCCAAATCAGTCTGTTACTTGTCAAGACTCCAACATTATCAGATCGTATATTTCTATCGTCTAAGGCACTTTGTACCGTATCAATCCACCTATATCTTGGTCTTCCTCTGGGTCATTTTCCTGCCAACCTGGCAGAGAACACTTGTTTTGCTAATCTTTCCTCTCTAATTCTATTTAAGTGACCATACCACCTGAGATTAGCTCTGCTAACGCGTTCCTGGATGCTGACAATGTCAAGTTCTTTCCTAATATCCTCATTTTTAATATGATATTGCCATTGATGCCATCTGTTCACGCCTCTAATCTTTCTCGGGACTCTCATATCTGCAGTCTCTAGTCTTTGGTCAAGTGTTTTACTTCTGACCCAGCTCTCAGATCCATAAGTTAAAACTGGTTTGAACACTGTCTTGTATACAGCTAATTTAGTGTTCCGACTAATTTCTTTCTTATTCCATATGAATTTATTCAATTGACTTCCCACCATACCAGCTTTGCTGATTCTGTTGTCTATTTCTATATTTAATTTACGATCTTCAGTAAAAATCGTGCCTAAGTGGCTGAAATGTTTTACTTGTTCCACAGTTCTCCATTCACAACACAGTTGACATTTTCAATGATTCTGCCTATTTTCATTGTCTTTGTCTTTTTATTGCTGACCTTCATACCATATCTATTACAACAGCTATTCAATTTAGTCAGAGAATCTTGCAGACTTGTAGCGGATTTATTTAGAAGTATAACATCATCCGCATAAAGCAAAGAGCTGACATTAACATCTCCAATTTTGATATCAGGTTTAATACCGCATTCCTTCATAATATGATCCATATAGATAATGAATAACAGAGGGGATAATGTACATCCTTGTCTCACACCAGTTTTAACATTAAACCATCTTCCTGTACTTCCTTTAATTCTAACTGCTGACTTACAACTCAAATAAAGACTAAGTATTGCTTGATATAATGCCCCATTGACACCATATAACTGCAGCGTATTGAATAGCTTCTCTCTTGGCACCTTGTCATATGCCTTTTCCAAATCGACAAAACTTAAATACAGATCTTTGTTGTATTCCCATGCTTTCTCGACTATTTGTCGTAAAGTGAAGATCTGATCCTGACAGCCTCTATTTGGATAGAATCCAGCTTGTTCTTCACCAAGCTTTTCTTCCACAATTCTTCTCAACCATTTCTCAAGTATACTTGCATAGATCTTGCCAGGAACACTCAGTAGGGAAATACCTCTGTAATTCTCACATTCAATTTTATTTCCCTTTTTATATATGGGTACTATGAGAGCTCTACTCCAATCATCGGGAATTCGTCCCTCTGTCCAGACTTTCTGAACTATGCAGTGCAGCCACTGTAAGACTTTTATACCACCATACTTCAGCATTTCTGGTCGAATATCATCTACTCCTGCTGCCTTTCCACATTTCAAGCCTTTCATGGCTTTTTCTACTTCGAGTATGGATACGTATTCCTGACTGCCTGCCTGGTCAGTGTATTTTATCACTGTGCTGTCATCACTGCTTGTTTCATTTAGCAGTTTTTCAAAGTAATTACTCCATACTTCAAGGATATCTTTTTCTCCTGTTTTCATGTCACCTTTATCATCTCTAACTCCTTTTACAGCACTCTTTCCTCCATTCCTAAGCTTCTTCAACAACCTCCAGAATATTTTGTGAACCTTCTTGATATTTATTTTCTATATTCTTGCCAAAGTCCTCCCATGATTTTTGTTTAGCGAGTTTTACACACTGTTTAGCTTTCTTACATTTGTTTCTGTATTCTGTAAGAGTAAAAGCTGACTTATTTGCCAGGAACTTTTGATATGCTTTCTTCTTTTCCTTCACTGCCTCTTTAACTTCCTGTGTCCACCAGGGAGTTCTGATTTTTTTATCCTTGCACACAACCTCACCACATGCCTCTCTGGCAGAATCAATCAATGTTTTCTTCAGAGTTTGCCACTGAATCTCCAAGGCTTGATTCCTGTTCTCAAACTCTTTCATTTTCTTTTCAATAATCTTTCTGTATTTTAGTCTACAGTTCACATCTGAGAGCTACTCAACTTTTATTCGCTTTAAAACTTTCTTACGTGTTATTCTTTTCAATATGAAATTCAATTTTATCCTGCTCAAGACTAAATAGTGATCACTTCCAATTTCAAATCCTCTGTACACTCTGGTGTCTTGCACCAGGGAGAAAACATCACTATCAACAATAACATAGTCAATGAGACTTTTCTTATTCCTAGCCTCTTCTCTCCATGTGAATTTGTGCACATTTTTATGTTGGAACATGGTGTTAGTAATAACCAGTCCATGTTCTGAGCAGAAATCCAACAGATATTTGCCATTATTATTAGCTTTGCTCTTTTCTCCAAATTTTCCGAAAATATTTTTGTATGTCTCACAATCATTTCCTACTCTGCTATTTAGATCCCAACAAGGACCAACTTTTCATTTTTCATTGTGTGAGTTGCTTTTTCTAAAGCCTCAAAAAATTCCTCCAGTTCTACCTTAGTAGAACCTTCTGTGGGACCATAGGCACAAATAAGTCTCATTGTCCAGTTCCCCATTCTCATATTTGCCCACATTACTCTACTTGAGACTGACTGCCATTCAAGAAGATTAGCCTCGTATTTTGTGTTGAATACCATGGCTACTCCTTCTTTTCCTTGATTGTCATTGCCTGAATATAACATTTTGTATTTATTGCTCAGAAAGTTCTCACCAGTTTTGGTCTATTTTGTTTCAGTCACCCCTATTATGTCGATCTGATACTTATCTAATTCCTCAGCTAGCTCCATTTCTTTGCCATTCAGGCTTCTTACGTTGATAGTACCGATCTTTAACTCTGGTAATGTTGAGTTGGGGTTTGTACCTTTCTAATTATTCATGTTTGAATGAAATACTATTATAACTTCTCCCAAATTTCCTTTCCATGAAAGGGAGTATATTGATAGTACTAACATTTTAAAAGGGGTACATGTGTATTGAAACTTTGGGAAACACTGTTCTATACAAATCTGTGCTTCCAACTAATTTATGGCAAGTTTATGTAAGAAAACATAAAAAGCTAACACAATCTATCCTACCATCCTTAAACTTATGCACTGTTTTTGCACTTTCACGTCCTTCGCAGTGTCCCGGAATGGACTTTTGTCCTTGCACCACCATACAAAAAAATCTCTGTAATATCAATGTGATAAACACTTCTCGGCAGCTTGTCTTACTCATATCACCCTTTTGTCTTCTATTGACTAGCATGTGCAGTTTGCATATGCTCTAATCTGGCCTCATAACTAATTTTTAATAAATTTAGTTTAATCCTTTATCCAAGTGTGAGCAAACAAAGTTTGCGCCTGAAAGTATCTTCAGGACTGGGTTAAGGTGGTACACACCAGGGCAACGAGTTGCCCTGGTGTGTACCACCTTAACCCAGTCCTGAAGATACTTTCAGGCGCAAACTTTGTTTGCTCACACTTGGATAAAGGATTAAACTAAATTTATTATACTCTAACCAAGTGGAAAATAAACTTTTAACTAATTTTTGTTATATGCTTCTACTCTCTCAAAGGTAATTTCATCCTCTTCTCATCCTAGAAACTAGATCTGAGCATAATAATTCAGATGTGCTCCATTCAGAGCTTTACATAATGGAACTAACATCCTTTTATCTCTTTTTGTCTCACCACTCATATCACCACCCTTTTGTCTTCTGTTGACTAGCATGTGCAGTTTGCATGTGCTCTAATCTGGCCTCATAAGTAATTTTTGTTATATGCTTCTACTCTCTCAAAGTTAACTTTATTCTCTTCACATCCTTGAAACTAGATCTGAGCATAATAATCCAGATGTGTTCCATTCGGAGCTCTATATAATACAACTACCATTCTTTTATCTCTTTTTGTCAGTGTCCTCTCAGTACTGCGATAGTTATGAGTTGCCTTCACCACCTTTATGATATGTCTCCTAAACTTCGAATTTCTGTCAACTATCACCCCAAGATCCCTTGCCTCTTCCACTTCCTCTGGTGTATAGTTCCTCCAACAAATGCAGCCTCCCATCAGTGGATCTCAAATTTTATATATCAGTTTAATAATGTTGCATTAAACTGATATCCCCTTTAATTGTCCATCTTTCTAGGTTATTCAAACCTATATGAAGATCAACAGCATTGGTGCTATTACTAATAACTCCTCCAATTTTTATGTCCATCTGCAAACAACTGAATATCTCCCTGCAATCCAGTAATGATATCACTGATTGTCCAATATAGAGTTCTTTGGAACCCTGCATATGACCTTTCTTCCTGATTCCTCTATCCTGTACATAACTCTCTGATATCTGTCAGATAGCAAATTTCCAATCCAATTCACTAAGATTTCTGAACCCAATTGCAACTTAAATATCAACTTATCACATGGCACCCTCTTAAATGTCTTTGCAAAATCAAAAAAAAAAAAAAAAAAAAGCAGTGAGTATCTTTCCCTCATCAACTGCCCAAGTTGCTTTATTATAAAAGGCAACCAGATTACAGAAACAAAGAGTATCCCCTAACAAATCCATGCCACTGACAGTGATATTAACCTCATCTGTCCAGTTTTTTATGCAATCTGTTACTAATTTCTCCAAAATCTCAACAAGGAATACAAGCAGTCTGTATACCTTGATACCTCTATTCTACCTCCATGTTTATGCCATGGCACTAGTTTACTCTTCTTCCACTGCTTGGAGACTTTCCCAGTAGCTAAACTTTCATTAACCAGCCAGATTTAATGGTAGTTTAGCATATTCTCTGAAAATCTCAAATGTAGCAAAATCTCATCCAGTTCCTGTCTTATTGACTTCCAGAATACATAATGTTCAAAATACATCCTTCTCCTCCCCACGTACTTATAACCAGTGTTTTTTTTCTGGAAAAAAAGGTGCCGGTACTCACCATGAAGATGTTATTACAGCAACTTCCATACTTTTAACATATTTTCCGATATACCCTCATCTTCTCTAGATCGCTTCTTGCTTTTGGTATCAACTGCAGAATGACGACCTCGGAGCAGCCATGAGTCCACATGTTTGCTAGAGTTGAACTGAGTGAGAGGAGGTCCTGCTTACTATAGTTACTATAAGATTCATCTGAGAGAAACCCCTTTCACATTCTCTGGAAGATATTGCAATTGTGCCCAAAGCGTGCTTTAGAGGAAGTAGTATGTCCGGGACTTTATTTTCTTAAAGATATTAACGGAAACCACAAACTGCTTCTCTTTCATTTAAGCGAAATTTGTATGCTAACTTTTTAATTTCAGCTTCACCAAATGTCAGATGCTTCCCAGGATTTTCTGGCCGATACTTGGAATCTAAAATCTTAGCATATTCAGGCAAATCAGCATCATCTCCTTCAAGCAGATGCTTTCCAACAGCTTCTTTCAGACTTTTATAGAAAGCAGATGAACGTATTGTTAGTTCTCTGTTTTACAGGATCACAAGTAGATTCAACAATTTCTGCTTCTTCAGCCTTCCTTTTTTTGCTCATTGGCATAAAGTAACTACTTATTTTATTCATTTTGAACAATGATTGCACTGATTTAACTTAGATTAATTCAAAACTCACGTGAACACCTGCCTGTTGCAGAGTGAATATAGAAATGATAAACTGATATTGGAAGCAATTGGAATTGAACACAACTTCCTGTTTCTGTTTGCGTACCAACTTATGAGTAATCAAGACTGAAAATTTAATTTGTGAACACAGTACCATCTACCTGAATATTTATAATACAGGGTGGCCATAAATTAACTTTCCCTCTTTGGAGGTATCTATAGCTAAAACTAATACACGGAATGAGACCACATTTTATATTGAGACTTTCGAAAGCATGGGGAGATGATTTCAGCAAAAAAAAGATTTAGTACCAAAAGTCGCCTACAGGGGAGATTTTGGCACTGGCAGAGACAAAAGCAGTCAAATATTTGCAGTAAATGCAGGTAAAAAGGATTATGCAAATTTTACTGTGCGTACATGACAGCAGCTCCACTTAAAAAGGGATTGGGAACGTTCAGGCAGTTGTTCGAATGACTGATGAATTGTGTCAATATGCACCCTACCTTGCCTCAGCGTACTTTACTTGTTGTTTTACCTTAAACAGTGTAATGGCGTAGCAGCCCTTCGGGAATTTAGAAGGCTTCATAACCTGCATACAGGTCCTATGTCAGCTGTAGCACTGAGAACTATGATTAAGAAGCTTGAAGAAACTGCATCACTGGGAGTCAGACCTGGCAGAGGACGGAACTGAGACACTTAATGACCCAAAACAATTAATTATTTATGACTTGTTGTGACTCTTTTAACAAACCCATACAATAAAAATGTTGGGAAAAAATACCATTATCAAATCCTTTTAACCTTCAGAGTCATCTGAATCAGTGTCCAAATCGCCATCACTTTCACTTAAACTGATCACCAAAGGTTCGCATAATTCTTTGATAATTCCATCTATGTCCCAATACATATTTTCCAATGAGGTGACATGAGAGCAATATTTTCCCCAGTTTTGAACTGTAATAGTTTCAATCGCCTGTTCTGAAAGTTTAAAAAGTTTCGGCATGTCAATATCCCCAGTTACGTTGCGATGGCGAATGAAACTTGTCACTTCTGCCCAAGCATACTCAAATAGCATTAATATCGCAATGATACGGTGGTAGCCTGAAAGCTAGAAATCTGTGCTCTTTGAGCATCATGTCGAATTTAAATAGTTTAGTTATGGGCGAGTTTCTTTTGACCAAATTAAGCAATTCAATTTTTCGCATATCTGGGGAATGAGAAATGTTATTTGCAGAGAGCCAATCCATAAGAACTTGCTTCTTCTTAGAAAAATTTGGAACTTTGTTTAATCGAATAGAGTGATATGAAGCGTTATCAATTATAACAACAGCATTTTTAGGAAGGTTTGGAATCGGTTTTTCTTCTGCCCACTTTTCGAAGATTGTAGAATTCATTTGCCCATATGGTAATCTCCAATAGTTGAATTGGCTATGTATAGTAAGTTTGAATTCGGTAAAAAAAAAAAAAAAACATTTCTCCACCCGCACACAAAATTATGCGCCGCAAGGCATTTCTGGTTTGTAGAACTCCACATTCTTCTTTAGACCGCCAACATTTTCCATAAGTTAAATTACTATCGATCCAAGTTTCATCTAGGTACACAATCAGTCTTTTCTCCTCCTTGAAACATCTTATTGCTCTCAAATGCTGCGTTCTAGATAAAACAATGTCACTTTGCTCCATGATAAGTTTCCTTTTATTCTGGGACTTTTTAAAACAAAATCCGATTTCATGAAGTATTTTCCTTAAAGTTTCTCTTTCCAAAAAAATTAATTTTTTCTTTAAGTACAGGAATCAATTTTGAAACAGTTGGCACTCTTTTCTCGACCACGTAAAATTTGTGAATAGTTCTTCTTATACATATACACAGCAGCGACAGACAAGAAAGCACGTGATTTTGCATGTTGGCGACCAATTCGTACATCCTTCATTTCTTTCTCCCCTTCAGCATGAATCGACTAATCTTGGTAAAATGCCAAGGAGAGACCTACAAACGGTGGGCAAACTATAACAGACGTTGCTACTGCAGTTTTCGACGACACAGGGACCAGTACTGGTCCAAGCGCTTGTGCCATAGCTCACAAACTTGACATGGCTTATGGTACAGTCTGAAAAATTTTACAGAAAATGCTTCACTTTTATCTGTATAAGTTCAGTCGTGTGCAAGCACTAACTACCGCAGATTATGATAAGCGCATGACCTTCACACTAGCGTTTCTTGCCCAAATGGAGATAGACAATGACTGGCCTTGGAGAATATTGTTTTTTATTCTGGGACTTTTTTTCATAAGTTAAATTTTCCATAACATTTTCAGAAGTTTATTTTTAAGAAAGTTTTCTATAAAATAAAAATAATTATACAGAAAAACATTCTCCAAAAGTAACCGTGTGGTGTGGCTTCATAGTCGATTTCATAATAGGACCATACCTTTTTGAGCATATTATGCCTACAAGTCCTGTAACCTGCTCCATTTATCGATGAATGCTGGAAAATTTTGTCATTCCTGCATTGCAGCAAAGACAATGTTTGGACTCCATAATTTTTATGCAGGATGGAGCACGGCCACACACTGAACATTCAGTACAGTGCCTTTTAAGCTAGCATTTAAGTAATGAGAGGGTTATCAGTCAGTTCTTTCCAATGGCATGGCTACCTTGATCCCCGGACATCACTCCATGTGATTTTTGGCTGTGGGGGTATTTGAAATCCGTTGTGTATGTTGGTGGCGTTCCCAACTTGCATGTCTTGAAAGAGAACATAAAACGGGATGTTATGAACATCCAATCCGACTCCTTATTTATGCTCAGCTGTAGAGCATGTCGCACACCGGATGCAATTTGTTGTACACAAGAAAGGTCAGCATGTTGAAAATCGTGTATATGTGGTCCAGGACACCCTGATTCTGATGAATAAAACATTATTTCCTGTGAGTTCAATCACTACATTAATTTCTGTCTCTCTCGCAAGTTGTTGTTTTAGTTTAATTATTATTATTATCATTGTAACGTGCCACATATCCAGCTGGAATGAGTGACGCAACTGTCTCTTACACCGTTGAAATGTTATTATTCCATTTTATCTGCCTTTAATGTAATTATCTGCTTATTTTTGGCTCTACCAGCGCCAAAATTTCCCCTTTCAGTGACTTTTGGTACTAAATATTTTTTTTGCAGAAATCATCTCCCCAAAAAGTCTCAATATAAAATTTGGTCTCATTCTGTTTATTGGTTTTAGCTACAGATGCCTCCAAAGAGGCAAAGTTATTTTATGGCCACCTTGTACATTTTGCTGTCAATAAATTGCAAATTTTTTAAAACTTAAGAAAAAAGGTGCCAGTACTGCGTACCATTGTGCACTGCCAGAAAAAAAGCACTGCTTATAACCTTTCTCCCTAAGAATAAAAGTGGCTCAGATCTGTAAATAGGATTAATATTCTTTATTCTTCATCTTGTGATTATGTTGATGTACTGATGATGGCCAGTTAGTTTCTGGTTGAAATATTTGCAATAATAAAAATTATTTATTCTTGTGAATGTGTCTAATACACTTTATTATGTTGCATGCGCCATTAAAAACTCATGAGCTTACTAATATTTTGCTGGTTTTCTTATCGGCATCTGAGCACAAATTATAACTGTGACAAGCACATAGCACTGAACTAAATATTTGTGGAAACAATTCAAATTTAATTTGGAGAAGTCAAACTATTAGGTCTCAGAATGACTGTTTCCCAGATCTTGAGCAAATTAATGCAACCATACTTGTTAAAGTTGGAGGAATGCGTCATAGCTGATGCTGATTCTAAAAATTCTCTCAGACCTGTAGCTACTTCTGTGTATGTGAAAGAGTATCATGGTCTACCAATCCCAACTTGTCCACATGATCATGAATGTAATTTTTGTTAAGGCAGATGTTAACTGATCCACCAGTGTGTCCAAAATAGGCAAACACAGGCGCAAAAAGTTTATACACTACAGAATGTGCAAGAGGATGAATTTGATCTTTAGGAGAACAGATGAAGGTAGGTAGCCAAATAAGAGTTTTGCAAGTGGTATGGAGATCATATTTGCAGGAACTTTGGCTATCTTTTCTAACATACCCTTAATATGCAGAATGGGAATAGTTTTGTTGTGATCTTGTGTGCTGATTGCAGTAGAAAAAGAGGGCTGCATGCAGTATTTTATCCATTTTATAGGAGTTTAGCCATTTGCTAAAAAGGTGTTGTGAAGGTATCTGGGAAATATGACTTCCACATTACTTCAACTTTGTTGTCTCATCTCTCTTCTGGTCCAGCTCCCCACTGATGAGACCTCAATAAAGGCAAAAACAGGTCTGGATAGTGGTTCTTCCCATAATGCATAGCATTATAGTCCATAAGGATATATGCCTTGCATTATAGAATACTAAAGCAAGTGAAGTGAAGTCATTAGCCTCTATATACAAGTTGCCCAGTCATGAAGTTACTTCATACGCAAACTTGGTTTGCTTATACTTGGATAAAGGATGAAACCAATGATATCATTTCTTGACATCTTTAATCTGTAGTAAACCAAGTGAAACTTTCAACAGTTAAATTTTTTCTGCTTGGTTATACCTGGAACATCTATCCCTAATCCAGAATATTTTAGTAATAACGTGCGACACCTTTTGGCTACTCGTATATGAAAATATGACTTCTGCATTACTTCAACCTTGGTATTACTTCTGGGTCTAGCTCCCACTGATGAGAGTTCAATAAAAGTTGAAACCGGTCTGGGTAGTGACTCTTCTCATAATGCATAGTATTATACATGTCTGTAAGGATATGTGTTTTGCATTATGAGATACTAAGGCAAGTGATGTAAAGTCATTAGCTTCTATATACAAATTGCCCAGTCCTGAAATGACATCAGGCACAAATTTTGTTTGCTTACACTTGGATAAAAGATTAAACCAATAATATAATTTCTTGGCATCTTTAATTGACTGGCTTTAGGTGACTGGCTGTCAGGTAGGTATCAGTAGTGGTTTTTTTTTTCCATACAACAAGTGTTGGTATGAATTTTTTCGCTGGCAGGAACAATTGCAAATTAAAAGGATATGAAAAAAAAATAATGAAATAAAATATTTACTGATATTTGTACTTCATAGTGTGAATAAGGATTTTGAAATAAACAGTAAATTAAGTATATAAAAATTAAGTAAAATGTGTACACTAATCTTAATTAATTTTTATATAACAAACAGAAAAAAAAAGTTTTATATAGCAATACTTAGCAATAGACATAGTGGAAAAAATATGAATTTCATTAAATAACTAAGCTTATTTACATACTAGGTAACTATGTAAAATAAAAATTATTGAATATTAAAATTTTCTAAACATACTGCATCCATATATTTTACAGCACAGTTCATAAAGGTGCCAATATGCTGTACTGTTGTGTGCCATTCAAAAAAAATAAAATAAAATAAAATAGCACTGGGTATCAGCAAGTTGTGCATGGAGGTGCAGTAACCCAAAAGAGGAAAGTCACTAGTGGTGTGTCACAGGGGTCTGTTTTGGGACAGATTTAACTGGAGATATACAACATTTTGCAGATGTTGTGGCCTTACAGGAGGGCTTAAATTGATTATATATGGGCTAGTGAGTGGAACTGTCAGTTCAGTGTTGCAAAGCATAAGGTTCTGAATTTTGTGTGCAACAATGTGATGCAAAATATGCATCTAGTGGGGAAATTTTGAAGGAGGTTGAGACAAGAAACCTGGGAATGGTGGTGGTGGGCAAGGACCCAAAGTCCAGAGATCACATTGCACAAGTTATGAAGTCATTGCATCAAATTATAGCAGTAATACTAAGGACCTTAACATGCAGAAATAAAGGCTATGTTTTTTCTTAGTGATATGCTACAATGAGGTTATGTAGAGTATGAAGACAGATTGATGGAATGCAGTTTGCAAAGCCTTGTGAATAGGAGGAGATGAGGGGATATGATTGAGACATAGAAGTTGGGTCAGGGGTATTAAGTTAACATGGAAGAAATTTTTCATAGAATGGGAGAGGGAGGTAGAACAAGATGTCATCCGTGGAAACTGTATAAAGAGGATGTGAGCACAGGTTCTTTTCATGGAAAGTAGTTGGTGAGTGGAATGCATCACCTGACAGTGTGGCTACCAACATATTGAATGAGTTTAAAGCAGTTTTTATAAGCTTTGTGTGTAACAGTATATCTCCATGGAGTCAAAAGACTCCATGGAAGACTGGTGTTAATAATAATATTTTGATTTACAGTTTACTTCTGAAAGCTTCTCGATTTTCTTTATATAGATTTTTTAATTATTATTATTATTATTATTATTAAAGCTTTTATACATTTTTTTTTTTTTTCATTTCAGTATGATATTCATATTTATCCTGCTCAAGACTAAATGATCACTTCATGTTTCAAATCCCCTAAATATACTTTTGTATCCTGAAGTGCATAGATATTGCTATCAACAACAGATAGATGTGTGTTCAATAGTCAATAAAACTTCTTATTTCTTGTGTATTCTCTCCATGTGAATTTATTCGTATCTTTATGTTGGTATTGGTAATGACTAGTTCATATCTTAACAGAATTTTTTTTTTTTTTTTTTTCAAATTTACTCAAAACATGTCTGTATGTCTTGGGTGTTTATTTTCTTACTGACTGTGCTGCTTAGATTTCTACAAAAACTAGCCTTTTTTTTTTTTTTTTTTTTGGTTTTGTTTATTTTTTTTTTTTAATGCAGGCTGTCCTCTCTAATGATTCAGAATTCATCTGCTTAGTCACTATTTTATCACAACAGTTGAACCTGAGCTGTGACAACAAAAGTAGAATTAGAACAACAAAAAAAAAAAATTGAGCAGTCTCAAATGTAGGGGTGATTTATCAACAAAAATTGATACACTGAAGCATATGTATTTGCCGAAATAGACTTAGCAGGCTCTTATAATTGTTTATGTACAATACAGTTTGAAATTACTGTGAATTGAATTATTGTTGATTTCTGTTTGTCATGAAAACCATCATGTGTTTAGGTGACATTTGTAGAACACTATGTCAAGTGGTGTGGTATGGTATTTATGTGAAATTGAACTAATGTTCCAAAACCTAGTGTGTTTTATGACACAACACATTTTTAGCTTATGTGCTCTTGACATATAATATTTCCTTCCCTAATTTTTCCAGTACAAATGACCTGATTGAAGCCAAAATTGAAACAACTTGACATTATCATCTTTTCCTGGCATGATGGTACTAGGATATACTATACTATACAGTTCAGTTTATACTTCACTAGCTTCCTTCTTATCGATAGTTTTCTTTCTAATTAATCTGTTATATGTTAGGTCTATTCCATCAGATAATACTTCTTTTACTAACCTTTCCTCTCCCATATGTTTAAATCTATCCTACTTAGTATCAACTTGGCTCACACATTCTTAAATACTATTGTAGTGTCATGTTCATGTTTATGTCTCTAGTCTTCAATCAGTTGTTTTAGTTACTTTTAACCTAGCTTTCAATCCCATTAGTGAAAACTGGCTTGAAAAACTTGCTTTCCAGCATATTAGCTTTGATTCTTTTGTTATCTATTTCCATATTTAATTTGATGTTTTCACATTAAAATTGTAATAGCTGATATGCTTTTAATATTTCTTCCTATTTCACAGTTTTCATCTTTTGCTAATTTTCATTGCAAATTTTACACCAATTATTAAATTTATTTAGTTTCCTGAGGAATTATAGCGAATTCATTTGAGTATAACATTACCCGCATAATGTAAAGAAGTTAGTTCAATATTTTTGATTTGGATATCAGGTTTAGTACTGCTTTATAGATATAAAGCAGTACTAAATCACATCACATTATAGATATAAAATCAAGTGTTAGACGAGGATGCCTATTACACCTCTACCCTTGTCTTACACCTGATTTTACATCAATCTATATTCTCTTTAGTTGTTTAGATCTGTGTTCAAATCCTCTCTATATCTCAAAGAGCCTTTAGCTCTTTGAGATGTAGAGAGGATTTGAAGTGTGACTTCTTACACCTAAAAAAGTGAATCTTGTTCAGGTGTAAGACGTTTTTCCTCCTAGAAATTCTTTTTTTACATCCTAGACAGCCAAACCAGCCAAAAATAAAACATAAGCATTTAACAGACATAGACTTGATCGATTCAACTGTAATTCTAGGCGTACTGCTAATTACAGTTTTTGCTGCTCTGTATAATTATAGTGTTTTGATTAGTTTGTCCCTTGGTATCGTTTTATATGCCCTTTTTTCAAAACTTCTATACAGAGCTTTGAAAATTATATTTTCATAATTTCTCAACTTATTTTAACCCTTTGAGCAGTAATGCAGCATATATGCATCACTGTGCTTCTATCCTAAAAACAATATCAACATGTATATGCATTCATCAGATTTAACTGCTGTAGTAAATTTGTCTGCTTGAGTTTTTGCAGGAAGCTGCTGCAATTTCTTAACAACCTTCCTGAATTTTTTTTGTGTGTTTGTGTGTGTCATTCCAAATTGCACACATCGTTACCAATGTGTAGGTATAGGTGAAATATTATCAAAGAGGCATCACTCAAAGCATTCCATGAAAAATAATTGGCAATGGTTGGAGAAATAGTACTGCCCATAGCTGGTCCTTCAATCTGTTGATATAATTTGTTTTGAAAGGTGAAATAACCAGTGTATAACAAAATCAAATAGTTTAAGAAGAAATTCTTCTTGAAGTAATTCAATGGTGTCTGATAAAGGAATATTCGTAAACAAGGACAATATCTAAGCTGATCATAACATCAGAAGGGCCTAGATGAAGATAGATCACAAGGTCCCCTTTATTTTTAAAATCTAGTGTTTTTTTATATAAGTTGAATATCTTCTATATCCCATGGAGTCAAAGGCTCATGTAGGAGGTCCTTTTGTCATACACACAGCTCATCATACCACACCTTAAACATACTCAAATTCTCTGCAGACATCACCCTCTCAGGCAAGCCATTCCAATCATTCACAACTCTGCATGAAAAAAACCTGCTTCTCTCTTCCTTGCTCACACTTTCCTTATACAGCTTTTCTTATCTACTAGAATCTGTAAATTGTATCTTCTCAACCTTTCCTCCTATTCACCATTCCAGAGATCAGAAACTACCTTAGTTGTCACCTCTGGACCCTTTCCAACATCTCTTCATCCTTTTTGAAAACCAGGTGACCAAATTTGTGCACAGTAGTCCATGTGTGGCCTAATCAGAGCCTTATACAATGAAACAAGAATCTCCTTACTTCTACAAGTCTGTGTCCTCTGCATTATTCCCAGAATTCTTTGTGTTGTCCTCACAATTTTGACAATGTGTCCCTTAAATTTTGATCATTATCAATCACCTGAAGATCTCTTTGTTTCCCAAATTTTAAAATCGGCACAATCTTGCCTTCCTTCTACTCCTTGGGAACTAACCCAGTGCAAGACTCATATTAAAAAATATGTCAAGGATTTGTGGTGATATATTATCAAGTCCCACAACATTATTAACATCAAGTTTGCTCAATTCCCCATATACCTCTTGCTCACGTACAGTCAATCTCTCCTCTCCCATCATCAACTGCTGTCAAACTCTCCATGATATCACATGATTTCATGAGAATGAAAGACCTTTATGAACTGCTCATTAAGTATCTCCACTATATCTTCTGCAGCAGTTGTTCTTATACCATTTTTTCCAATGATTGTCATCCTTCCATAATCATTGTTCTTTTTGCTGGCTACATATTGAAAGAACTCCCTAGGATTCTTTTTGGCTTCATTAGCTAACTGCTGCTCATACTTCATTTTTCTTGGTTTACCAACCAAGTCACCCTCCTTGCCTGTTCTTTGTAATCCTCGTGGAATTGGATTATTACCACTTCTCTTATGCTGCCTCCATAATGCCTTTTTTTCTCTATATTGCATGCTTAATCTCTTCATTCATTTCACACCTACCTTATTTAACCTTCTGATCCTTGAAATACATTTAGACATGTCTTCTATTAGTTAGTTCTTGAATATTCCCCAAGCTGCATTGATCTCTTTTCCAGCTAACTTCTCATTCCATGCTACACCTGCAAGCTGTCTCCTGAGCTCCTCATAATCAATAGCCTTGTAGTTCCACATATACCCTTTTCTCACAGAGGTCTTCACACTGCTGCAACCACCCAGGTAATCACATCATGGTCACTCTCACTAACTGGAGGGTGACTTTGACACCTCATTTATAATTACATCCTCTGATGAGATGATCAAATCCAAGATCCTCATTCCTCATGTGCTCTCTGTTACATACTATCTGAGGTAGTTGTTTCTCAAGAAACTCATTTTCTTTACTTCCAGCTGCTATCTCATCATCCCAGTCTATATTGCCATAATTAAAATCACCCAAAATGATCACCCTTTTCTTATTTGCTTGGCTAATATGATTATACATTTCATAGTCACTACCATTCCCATTATCAGGTCTATAATAACATCCAACTAAGTATTTCATTCTATTCACCTCTATCTCACACCATGCTGCCCCAAAACCACTGGCACTGTTTCCCTCTTGCTTTTCTACTCTGCATGGACATAACTCTTTCTCTATCATCAGTATCATCCCCCCCCCTCCCTAAGTATTAGATACCTTATAAGTGGGACATCCTATACAGTCACCAACCAGTCTTAATGGAATGCCTGGTTTACAAACTATGGTAGATTTCTGTTTTTGTAGTTTATTGTTATTTATTATTATTGTGCATGAACCTCACTGGAGTCTAAATACTCATTGCAGGACACCCACTGTGACCATTATTTTCATTTCCTATTGCATCTCTCCTTTAACTCATTCCACTTATTTACCACTCTTCAACCAAAACTCGCATCTCACGCCCTTATTAACCACAAATTCCAGGATTGATGTTTTGTTCTCTCTTGTTCTGTCGTATATTGGAAAATCTCTTCAGGTGAAGCAGTCAGTGTTTTTCTCATATTTTGCCAGTGGTTGTTCTTTTAGATTTAGTTCTTTTCGAACCCTTTTACTTTTTCGTCATATATTTTAATCTACACTTCATCTTTGAAAGATGATGAAATACGATCCTTTTTTTTTTTTTCAAACATTCATGCATATTTTTCTTTTCAGTGTGATACTCATCTTTCCCCTGCTCTTATATCCTGAACCAGTATGAAGGTATTACTACTACAATAATACAATCAGTAAGGCTTTTCTTGTGTGTTCTCTGAATATTTGCTCATCTTCATGTTGGCAGATGGTATTATTAAAATGTTTCATGGCTTGAAATATAGCAATTGTATACAGTTGTTATACTGGCCTTCTCTCTCTCTCTCTCTTTGTCATGATCCAAAGAATTTCTCTGCTTGAGATCCTATTTGCTGACATCTCTCTACTTGAAATTGCCTGCAATGAAAAAAGATTATATTCATGTTTAGTATTGAATAATATAGGCCCTCCTTCCTTTCTCTAATCATTATTTGCCTGAAGAAATCATAAGTTTTCATGGCGATTCTAAATGCCAAATTTCATTAAATTCTATGCAGCCAGTTTAGATGAATAAAAATGATTTATTGAAAAAAAAAAATTAACCATGGACAGCTTGTGTCCCAAATGTTATTAAATTCTGTCTGTCTGGAGCACAGTTATTGCAATAATTTCATCATTTTGAAATGTATGAATTTGCCACATTTTGCCATCTTATTTATGACCTTGCAGTTGGCCCTATTGAAACAAATATTAGGATGGCTTCACGGATTTTTGTAAGTATTGTTTATACTGAAGTTTAATAAAATCCAGTGAGCATCTTCGAAATAACTTGTGTTTTTGCAGACTGACAGATCGAATTGGATAGGTGCATATGCATTTTGTGAAATACACCTTAAAAGACTATACATCTCCTTTGAATTACACTTTACTATTTATACAAGATGATTGTGTATATATATATATATCTGCACTGTTTTTCATTTTCACAGATATTTTTGGCATGCAGGCCTGTTTAGGCCACTCGATGCAGCTCTGCTGTAGTAGATAAAATTTATTAACCATGTGCTTCAAGGCATTGCTTATAATCACATTCAAATTCTTATTGTTTTATGTTATTATAATACTGACAAATAGTACTCTTGAGTTAGCCATGTCATTCCATAAATATTTGAGATACTTGTAATGGAAATACTTTATTTTTTATTTGCTCTACTCTAATATTTTATTTATTTATTTACTTTTATATACAGACAGATGAAGAATACCGTGTTATTAAATTCCTAAGTAAATTAGAAGAGGAAGGTGCATTGGAATTAGTGTAAGATAGCCATGACTGAATTCAACCATCTACATTCCGCCATCATCTTTCTGAACTAGTGGACAATCATAGTCCATTTTGTGCAGTATTATTGTTGGTGTTATCAAGTTATTTTAGAATACTATAAACTGTAAATTATACATAATATGCTGTTATTGCTGAATTGTTAATTTATTTAAAGAATTATTTTATTGCCATCTAGTTGCAGTTATTGAAGCCTTATAATAATCTGAAAAACAGTTTGGAATGAATTGAAACAAAACTCCTGTGGGCTTATTAAATAATCATATGATTTTGAGATGAGATTTTTCTAAGAGTTTTTTAATACTTTTTTTTTTTAAAGTTAATAGTTTCAGAACAGCATCAATTATCAAAATAGATGTTTTTACATGACCATTATTGCTGTCAGTGTGGCATTTAGTTTTTCATTAACTTAGCCATTTCTTATAAGTTACATGTTAACAGTTTGGTAGTGTGGGATCATGCCATCTTGCGAGCAGATTAAGTAACATATAAATATCAGGCATCTAATCAGTTGAGTTACCTATATCATCCCATCTGAAAATTAATTTCCTTATTATTTTCATTTATGCATAGTTAGTGTTTGGTCAGTTGGTCTTGTGGAGAATTTTTACACTCTTGGACATATTTATGCTGAATAATTAATGGATATTCTTAGAATACTGATGTAACAATGAAGTAGATAGACAAGCATCATTCTTTCTAAAGTAGGATGGGATGCATAATTTGTGATTTACTTAGGCCATGGATGGATGTCTTAATGGTATATCAGTGGTGTTTCCCTATTAACTACTTCAGTTTAAATATGTGAAGATATTAAATACTTAGATAAGAATAATAGTGTACATGGATAATAAAGAACTTATGAAATGAAAGAGTTGACAAAAGGCTTAATAAAATTGATGCGGTGGATGGCTTAACTTGATGTTGCTTTGTTTCAATGAGGCATATAATATTGAACCAAATTATAGATATCCTATGGCTTAATCATATCAAAAGTGGCAGAAGTTGGATTAAATATTTATTAGTTTGCCTTAGTCACTCTGTCCTCATCAATGTGCAGTTTAACACCAAACACAAAGGCAAAACAACATTTATTATAACAAATAAGAATGCTATCTAAGAGCCTTTTTATGCACCTTTTGAAAGTAATTTAATGAGAGTTCCATAGGCAGATGTTTTTGTTCAGATTCTGCTTGCATGTGTGTGTGTGTGTCATTTTGCACATTGTGTATTGACTGTGATGAAGTGCTGTTAATAAATTTTATTTATTCTGATCCATGCTGTTCTAATTCCATTACATCTCAAAATAAGGCAGTATTTAGTCTTATCTTTGTCTAAATTATAGGTTATTTTATTAAATTTTTCTCAGTAATGAAAACTAAGATTATTATTGTAAACAACTTGCCAAGAATATTTTGATTCTTTAATATAATTGCATCACATCTTACTGAAATAAATAAATCTTAGAACTTCCATTGAAAATATTGAAATGAATGTAAATCATAGAACTTCTGTGTGAAACTTTGATTAAATGAATACTTAATTATTACATAGTGAAACTAACCTATCTGAACCTCATTAATTAACAAATACTGAATTATAAAAGAATTTCATATGAAAAATTTCTTTCAAAATTTAAGAAGAAAAATGTTTATGATATATTTGATAATAATACATGTTATTTTTATTATAAACCACCAGAAGATTACCTATTTGTTTAATCATCTAGCTGCTCTAAATGTAAACAAGTTGATGATACAATGAAATATCACTGGCTTGCAGATCATGGTAGTGTGTAAAATGTAGTAATTTTATAAAAATAGTTACTCTTTACATTTTCAGAAATTTCATCAGGTCTGCTTTCTGCTTTGCAGCAGCTTCCTCTCTTTAGGTTTCCCTTCCAATGCAAGTGCCCCGTGGCTGTGTTCTTATGCCTAACTTCCTCTTACTATATGTAAATGATCTGTTGTTAACTTGAAATCCTTTGAATCCTATCTTTAGAGTTACTGATGATAGTACATCTCATTCCTGCTACTTATTTAACGAAACTTGCTTTGGTCAAACATTCCAGACTTGATCTTCTGCAACCAAATTCTTAAACACTGATTCCCATTCTATTCTTCAATGGGACAAACACAATCTAGTCGATTTCAGTGATACTGAAATGTAAAGTCCTGTCTTATTTCTCAAAAAATCTTCAGAGAAGAACATATTTCTCTTCTTAGACTGACGTAGATGTATAAGTCAGTCTAAGAAAACTTAGTGTCCCTTTTCTACTGAAGATACTGCTTCTCATTGATACAACTGCTAATCCTCTATAAATTCATAACATATCCAGTCTTACATTAGAATGCTATGTTTATGTTCTCACATTTGGTATAGTGCAGCAAATGTGAAAACAAAATTCTTGATTCTGATGAAAGCATTTAATTGATGACCTTCATGATCTGCTCCTCTCACATTGCCACTCCAGCTGCTTTCTCAGATTATCTGGATTCTGCTTTTTCTCTACATACTTTCATGGGCACTGTTCCACTGAATTGTCATCTTTTGGCTTCTACTTTCTTTTAAATTTATAACAATTTTTACAATTAAAGTAACACTTCTTGCTCTTTCATTTTAGCCATGTGCTGTTGATTCAGCAACTTCTCATGTGTAGGATTAATATAAAAATATATACAGTAGAACTCGGTTATAACGAATTCCACGGGACCGCATATATTTGTTTGTAATAACCGTTATTTGTTATATCCAAGAAGGTCATAATTTGAGCGAATTAAAAATGTTTTCAGATTTTTCTCAGCATAGGTATATTAGGTAAACATAAATACATATGTGCATACATATAAAGAACAAAAATTTATTTTTAAAACTTCACATTTTTATATAAAAAAACATCAAGCGTGCTTTGCTTTCACAAGACGCATATTTCATATGTTTGAAATTGTTCCTTATACCACTAAGATGCTTGAATGTGTCATCTGAACTTACAGATCGCGATTCCATAAATCTTTTTAAAATATGTAAAGCACTTTCTGCGTCACACCAGGTAACAATTTTCTCATCATTGCTATTTTCTTCCTCGGAGTCAATATGAGAGATTTGTTTTAAGATATCAGCATCTGTCGCTAAACCCGAAGTTGCGATGCCATTATCAATGTCTATAAAATTATCAATCTCTGTGCACGTTTCAAAATTGTTCAAGTTTTGCGCTTTTAACCACTTTGATAACAGTAAGTTATCCTCTTCATCTTCTTCAGATTCACACTTGTATTCCGCAACACTGGCTTTCTTAAAACAGTTTTGTATCATAGACGATGACACCAAATTCCAAGCATCACTCATTAAACATATTGCGTGAAGTACACTGATCTTTGAGTCGTAAGCATAAGCATTTTCCGTGGATTTTTCTTTGCATTCTATCAGTTCCAAGACTAACAGACAACGAAAATGGGATTTAAAACATCTAATTATGCCATGATCAAGTGGTTGCAAGACAGATGTCATATTCAGTGGCAAAAAAACAAGTTTTATGTTTGTTAAATTAGCCAGTACAGGATGGGCAGGACAGTTGTCTATCAATAACAAAATTTTCCGGTTTTCACTGCGAAGATTTTTATCCCACTTGCAAATTTCATTTTCGAAAATTGATGATGTCATCGAGGCCTTCTTATTTGCTGTATAATCAATGGGAAGTTTCTTTATGTTTTTAAAACATCTAGGCTTTGCCGATTTTCCAATTACAAGAAGCTTTCTTTTATCGCTACCGGTCATGTTTGCACAATCTAAAACTGTGAGTCTATTTTTGATAAGTTTTCCGCCAATGCACTTTTCGTTTTTAAATCGAAAAGTTTTATCGGGCATTAAATTATAAAAAAAAAACCTGCTTCGTCTGCATTATAAATGTTGTTGTATCCATACCTTCATTTGATGTCCGGCCATACATTCTTGATCCAGTCAGAAACAACATTTTTGTCAATGGACAACGCCTCGCCACTTACTTTTGCATAGACAATATTGTTTCTGTTCTTAAAGCGATCGTTCTTAAACCACGAAAGAAGTGCCTCGTCAACGTCACTTTATTACACTTTTTAAGTTTTTTACACTTCGATAAATTGTTTTCAAAAACTTTCAGAGTCAACTCGCGATTCTTCCAAATTGTTGATATTGTAGATGGGAACAAACCATACTTCTTTGCTACTGTCAGATTTGATTGGCCACTTTCCACCTCCCGTATAATTTCTACTTTTTCGGAAACTGATAAAATTTTCCTTTTGACTCCCGACATTTTTCCGCAACCAGAAAATGCGTACGTACGAAATGTCAGTAAAGGAACGACTAACATGTATTATTCATTCGTTATTCCTGTGAAACGAATTCGTAATAAACATGAAATACATGCATTAAATCAAATGTAATTCAAATATACCTTCAAAATTATTCGTTATAAATGTGAATTCACTGTAACTGTGATCGTTATAACTGAGTTCTACTGTATTAAGATCATTTAATTCTACAAATATTAAAGTTATACAGCTGCAAGTTTTAAGTGCTTAAAGAATCCTATGTACACACATGCATGCACATACACTGAGCGGCCACATTATTAGGAACACCTCTGCATTTTTTCTAAATGGGGAGGTGTTCTTAATAAAGTGGCCACTCAGTGTATGTATGTATGTATATATATATCCCACACAGAGAAGTTGCAGAACCGCATCAATTATCAAAGAAAGAGAAAAAGAATGTTGTTTGGCTTTCAGTTTGACTGTAAATGTTGCCCATGTTTTAATAAATTTATGGAAAGTCGAGAAAGATGTCGGATGCCAGTACTTGTAGAAGGGACATATAGCTGAAACAGGCCATCTGTGGGACAGCAGTTGAAAGGAATTATTAGGAGAATAGTAATTGATTGGCAAAACTGCTCTCCTCTGGACAGCATCAAATATGTTTAGTGTTTTTTTTTTTGTTGCACACCACTCCAAACATGAGGGCAGTATTCTAGGGATTGGACAGAATTGGAAATTTGTATAGAGCTAGATGGATGAAAAATAGCATCTTAAGCAGAAAAGAATTCCAAATTTTTAAGAAGCTGAGGAAAATATTAATGCAACGTGTTTATGCCAGGAAAGGATAGAGTTTGAGTGTCATTCCATGAAGGTAGTGTAATTCTTTTTTTTTTTTTCTTTTTTCTTATTCTTCTTTCAAAATATTATGTTCTGGTAGGGTAGTATTGAAGGTTGACTAGGTTATCTCTTGACACTGAATAATGGCATTCAGCTCTGTGCTTCAAGGTACTAGTTGAAGATCTTAAAACTTGAAATGTTTGTGCATTTCAAGTTTTGTTGAATGAGGAAGGAATGGAGTGTATTATTGTCAGAAAACTTATAGATGGGTTATTGGTCAGTAAGTGAGAGAAGTCATATGTATATATAGGAGAAAAAGGGTAAGTGATAGAATATAAATCCTTCATTGGAAGACAAGTTCAAGCAGAGAAAACCATTTGTTATGATGAGTAGTGACTAGCAGAGAGAAAACAGGCTACTCAGTTTGTTACAGTCTGATCACATGCTCTGGAAAGGTTTCTCTAACCTCTACATGACAATGAAATATATGTTTATGCTGTATTCTTTCTCGTAAATTATATATATAGTATATATAATATAATAGTATATTATATATAGCATAGCATAAATTAATTGCTTACTAAATAACTTAAGGAAATTACAATGTACAATAGAATATACATTAAATTAAACTTTAATATATTTCCAATATTTCGGCGTCACGTTGCCATCTTCAAAGGAACTTACAATAAAGACGCATGCAGGCACTAAACACAGTAAATGAAAAATGAAGCGAGGAAGCTATGGTTTTCCTAACTAAAAGTCCTGATGGTGCCCCCTAGCTGGCCATGTGGGTATTCTTGGCCATTGGGCTGAAGGTCTCCTGATGTGAGCCTCCCAAATTTGGGGCAGTCTCGTGCAACCCCTGATGGGGGCACCATCAGGACTTTTAGGGAAACCACAGCTTCCTCACTTTGTTTCTCATTTACTGTGTCATGCCTGCATACACGTGTCTTTATTGTAAGTTCCTTTGAAGATGGCAACGTGACGTTGCCGAAATATTAGAAATATATTAAAGTTTAATTTAATGTATATTCTATTGTACGTTGTAATTTCCTTAAGTTATTTAGTAAGCATGTACAACCAACATCTAAGCCTTTCTATGAGAATAAATTAATTGAATGAACAGTGAGTGTAAATGGCTCATAATAACACTAAATAACTAGTTGTTCTAAATGGCAACTTTACATGCTACATAAATATTCACCAAAATATATAGATGTAGAAAGTTTTTTACCTTGGGTATATATTATGTTAAAGATACCAAGTAAGCAAACAGACAAACAGACAGGTAAGTCAAGTTTGCATGCAGCCACAAACTTGACTTACTTGTCTGTTTCCTTACTTGGGAAACAGTCGAGTTGCATCGGATGTTATATATAATTATAGTTGTTAAAAACATTTCTGTCTAGAGTTGTGCTATTGCTGATCAGTTTGGAAGTTAAATTATAAAATATAACAATTATATACTTGTTTGTCAACCAAACAACCAGAATGCTTTCATTCAATATTATGACTTGACAGTATCTATCTGTCTATATATATATATATGCCACATATATATATTATATGTATTATATGTATTTTTACTGGCATTTAGAACATAAACATAAAATCTAGCATATTTAGATTTGATTTCAGTTATATTAATTAAATGCAATGTTAATGAGTTGTTTTTCCTTCCCCAACTTTATCCTTTATTTTTAATTGTAAGTATTCTACATGAAATGAAAAAAAAAGATTAGTTGTCAAATTTTTTACAAGGATATGAAAATGCTAAATGATCAAAGGCAACTGTACAGTCAAAAAACATAGTACTACCACATGTGTACTGATTATGTGGCAGTTCTTGTATTCGTACAGCTACATGTACAGCTAAGACTATTATTTTTGTCTTATTTTTGCTATTGTTAGTATTTCACTTGAAACTACTTCGCAGTCCATCATGAGAACTTGTGGTCAACATTTTGTCCATGTGATTTAGAGCGCTGTTTTTAAATTATTTGGAATTTAAGTTGTCTAGACTGAAGGAGGAAGATAGAAGGTTTTAGTTAACAAACTCATGTTTGTATTGCACTTTTTGTTTTTTTTAGAGGAGAAACAGCACAAACATATGCTGTTAGCGTAATGTATTACAAAACACATTTTTATTATCTATTGTTTTATCATTAATATCTGTAAACTTCTGTTTGTTACATCTGCAAATCAGTAGCTCAAGCCATGTAAAACTTAAAAAAAAAAAATAGAATGTGAACTTTTCTTTCCTATCTATTTTGAATTATTTGTTTCTAAGGGAGTTAGTCATTTTTTAAATTTTTATCAAAGATTTTTATTAATTGCTATTTCTTATTTTTTTCTTTCTTTAACAAGAATGACTTTTTATTAATAATCGTAGAATTTCTAAATTATGGCAAACTGTTTTCTTTCATGAAATAATTGTGCCTTACTTTTGTTTGCTTGTCATCATGATAACTTGCATGTTAAAATCGGTTAAGGCCTTTTGAATTGTATTAACAATCAGTTTATTTCTCGTTGTCTAATTTTTAAGATCAGTTTCAAATTTGTTTCTTTTTTAACTGTTTCTTAGTAATTTCTGTTAATAAATTGCAGTTTTTATATATATATATATATATATATTTGTTTGTTCTTTGATAAGAAATTTAAAAAATGACTAACTCCCTTAGAAACAAATAATTCAAAATAGATAGGAAAGAAAAGTTCATATTCTATATTTTTTTCAGTTTTACATGACTTGAACTACTGATTTGCAGATGCAACAAACAGAAGTTTACAGATATTAATGATAAAACTTTGTTCTATAAATATTATTTAAGGAACTGTTTCAAAATCATTCCAAACTTTCATGAAAAACTAAATAGAAAGATTGAAGCTCTGTAATATCATAATCTTAACACATTTTCTTTGTAATTTAAAATATGGTTCCAAATTGAGATGGTGTTAAGAATATTATTTTGTACAACAGTCATATCTATGCAAAAAAATTCCACTGTGGAATGTGATAACAGTATGCTTGAGTAAATCTGAATGTTACGCCCAAAGCACTGAGCAGTTGGATGATTAGATATATATATTTCAAAATATAGTGTATCACTTCTAAACATACCACACTAATATTTCTTTGTTATGATTAATATAAATAAAACTTTTTAAATACAGACAAAATGAACACTGCCTTAACTTGCCCACACACAATATCATTTATTTGCTGTAGGTCCTTCTGCCTTTCATGTGTGGAGTAATATTTATATATATATATATATATATATATATATATTAAAAAAAAAAAACTAATATTATACAACGAATTTTAAAAGCAGGAGGAGTAAACTTATTTTCATTTCGCTATGCTGTTGATTTATTAACTTGAATGTATTACATTATTATTGCATTACATTCAGTTAAAAAAAAAAAAAAAATGTGTTACATTATATTTTTTGTTTTGTTTTCAATATTTTTAAAAGTGATTTTACCACTAGAGGTTCTGCCAAGTTCTTGAGACGTACACAATTGATAAACCATAACTGCAGCTGGTTGGTTCCATTATGTATAATAATGTGACATGTAGATAGCCTGTGATAATTCACAATAGCTATAAAGTAATTGCTCGTGTATAATTAGCATTGCTAGAGTGAATTGGGTATTCTTATGTAGTTTACCACAAACTGCAGGCAGTTTTGTGATAAATTACCAGTTTAGGGCTTATTAGTACTGTCTTTAATTACATCAATTTGTGATCTTCGTGACAAAGAAAAAAAGATGAAATCATCATAAAACTATCCCTTCATTAAAAATATTAATGTTTTTTATATGTGCTTAAGTTATTTCCATAATGTATTTCAGTTTGAAAGTCCCATGATATGAAGGAAGTTATCTTTTTATTTATATATATATATATATATATATATATATATATATATATAATCATTTATTAGACATATAATATCATTTATAGGGTCAATTGCCAGTTTGGAGAGTGGGTAAAAAAAAAAAAAAAAAAAAAAATGAAGTTAGCAATTGTTACATTTCAAATTTCTCTTATAAATAAAACTTTTAAGGTATGTAAAATTTTACTTACTTTAAACTTTACTGTTAGGAGCTTAAAAAATCAAGTTTTTTTGTTGATTATACGGAGGATCAAAATAGCAGTTAAGTAATCATTTACTGTTAAACAGAATATAAAAATAGAGAAAAACGATTTCGTGACTTTCTGTAACATATTTTCATCAAGAAAATATGTTACTTATGATTTACCATATTCATAAGTAAATTTTCGGTATGTAATTTTGCATAAATATCGTGTGTATATTTTTTTTTCTTGTATCCTAAACAGAAAACCTAATTCTGCTGGTCTTTCTCACCTCATTGGTAATAAAGTTCCATTTTGCTACTTTTTACATTTTATTTATTTTATTAAATGTTCAAAAGGTTGGTCGATTGGTAGAGCCTCTGCTACTAATGGCTCAGTTAAGTAAGTTTGAGCGTGGTTAGCAGTTGGAAGGGGACCATTCGTTCAATGCTATTGGCACACTCTCCCTCGATGAGTCTTTGGACTCCCTGGAGGTGTCAAATAATAATAATATGTAAGATGTAACTTATGTCTTGACTTTGTCTTTTTTTTCTTTTTTTTTTTAAATCACATTTTGTCTACTTTTGGCATTTTATTCATTTACTTAAATGTTCAGTATCTAAAATGTAACTTACATTCTAGCATCACAGTTCTTTGCTAGTATTCTAAACATAATTTAATGATCTTATCTCATTCCTGTTGGACTCTTAGTAGTAGTTTTTTTTTTACTGTACTGTCAAGTTTTTAGGTCAGCCATATTTGACATAATTACTTTATTTGTGTTCTTCTAAATAATAGCCTTTCTATAAATAAATGATTGAAAAAATTTCAGTATTTGATTTTATTCAATAAAACATCTTGACTTACTGAAATCAAACATTGTTCTTTAGTTTGATAGGCATTATTTTCAATTAAGAAATTATGGAGATTTCTAGTCAATTTTCATGGTGTTTATGATTATAAAAAAAAAAGTCCTAAAAATTTCAAATAGTGTATATATGTAAAAGAGCTGCTATCAATGTCTTTTTTATTAATTCATTGTCCCTGGAATAAAAAATATATATGTGTGTGTGTGTGTATATATATATATATATATATATATATATTACGTATGATATAAGTCATGAATTAATGAGGAAAATATAAACAGTTAATGTGTATGATTGGATAAAAAAAATTAACAGAATAATGAAGACAGAAATGTTCATTGTTAGCAAAAGCAAAATCTTATGTTTTAGAAATAAATCTGGGATATCCATATTATCATATGAGTTATTAATTAGCATAAAATATGCATTTTAAAATGTATGTGTGTCTGAACCGTAAACAATTATTTATTTTAAAAATGCATTTTTTCTGTCAGTTGTCATTTACAATACAGAACATTATGTTGAAGATTGAGTATTTTTTTAAATGAATAAAAATAAGGAAATCGAAACTGATTCATGTTATGAGAATTAGCAGTTCTTACATTTTTGCAGATTTTTTCATCCATTATATTTATATTAATCTAACTTTCATCAATAATATATATAAAATGCATAAATTGTTCAGATTCTGTACATCAGTAAATCTATCATAGCGGATACTTTTTTTTTTAATATTTGAAAACTAACTAAATGAGATTATTATCCCAAGATCTCATGGAGAAATGGGGATAATGACAGTGATTAAAGATTAATGGTATGTCCTTGAATAAGATTAGTTTATTAAAACATGACATATATTTGTTGGCAGTCTCCAAACATCATGGGATTTCCAGGAAAATTTTCATCTTTTAAACAGCCAAATACTGTGTTGAACCAAAGATACAATATTATACCATAGTACAGTTCACACATGCACAACTTGCTGCTGAGAATAGACATGTACCTATTAATAGTATTAAAAATAAAATGGAAAGATTGAATATTTTAATATTATATAAATATAGTAAAAAAATCTGTATGCTGTATTTTTGTATAATTTACTCATTTATTTTATATCCTCCTATTATTTTTGAATAACTGGGAATTACAGCAAAGTTTGAATTTTTTTTTCAGTGAAGAACCTTTCCAGTAATTGAGTTATAGTTTAAGACCATGATAACAAGAGAAGGTCAGAGAAAGAATAAGAGATAGAAATTAAGTTAAAAAAGCATTTTAAACAATGTCCAAATTCTAAGTTTCATACACAACTGAAACTAAATCCCTATAAATGAGCCAAAATAAAGATTAATAATAATGCAGTTAAAAAGGATAAATTAATAAAATCCATAAGATTCAAAATTGACATTAGAGTGCATATGACATGTTCCCTTGTTTCTTGAATATGCTTGATAGGAATTTGATCTTATTACTCAGACAAGAATATACAAGGACAAAAGTTGAAACATGAACATTAGTAGCGAAAGAATGTGGGATTGATAAGAACGAAATTACAAATTATTCATAGTAGGAATCAGAAACCAAAGTACAGCCATAGTGTGAAACGAAATAATACAGTAATTCCACAATTATCCAACCACAGTAGAAGAACAAATTGCCAAAGTGTTGAATAACTGAATTGTATGGTGCTGTACAAGAAACTTGACACACAAAACGCATTCAAGGATTAATTGAAGGTTTATTCATTTGAAAGTCACATAATTGAGAGATCACTGTAACTGGTTAGGTAACAACAGAAGTGACTCATTCTTAATCATACCTATCTGTGTCATATAATTGTAGTCAAATTATTCATTACTTGATGGTCAAGATGATAGGGCAATAAGGTCATGGAAGGCACAAGTGATAATCAAAGATTAGTGAAAAGATATCTTGTTCCTACTACACGCTCTTTTTTGAGTACATAATTTGGTACTAGCACAAGTTATTGCTTAAAGAGGAGTGATTCATAATATTTTTATTAAGTGCAGTTTACTATGTAGGTAAACTGTACCTAATGTTATGATTTAATGCTTCAAATTCTGAAAATCTGAATTTTTTTGATAGTTAATTTTTTGATAGTTTGTTAATAGATTTGTCTTGTGCACAGATTATTTAGCAGCACTAATAAAAATTGCTGCTAGCAGTTTTGAAGTGAAAGCTCTGATTGATGCAGGTATTTCATTGGCTGGAGTATTGTAGTGACCACTGATTATCTACTCCTCTGGAGTGACTATCATGGAAGATGAGAAATTTAAATACAATGGAGATCCATGTATTTCTTTATTTCCTCACAGTTCGCCAGTGTAGTGTTTTATTATGAATAGTGCAATCAAGACATGGATATTTCCTTTAGAAAGATATGTTTATGTTCTTGACATACTAGAAGATAGCGAGATATGCAGATTATTTGATAAATTCTATAATTCGGTTCTTATCAATTGTGTTTTCTGTGCTCAAAGGTTATTATAAATAGGATCAGAATGCCCTCGGAGCTTATGGATTGTGAATAGTAAATCCTTTTATTTTCTTAATGTAATGTTTATATTGTGTTTTTTAATTATTGTTAATAAATATATGGTGCTATGTTAGTTGGTTTGTTTGTGTTTTGATGCTCCATGCTAGTTGGAGAGTTCCTGTAAGGACAAAAAAAAAGGTGTGGGGAGATCTTGGCATAGATACTGAAAGTTGAAAGGCTCATTCCATGAAACTTGTATATTATATTATTATTCGTGACATCTCCAAGGAGTCTGAAGACTCATCAAGGGAGGACACCTAGTGTACAACTCTCCGTCTCCACCACTATCGAACCTCTACTACCAATCAGCGCCATCCACCACCACCACCACAAGTATCTTTTGTCTGTAAATTGCGTGTGTTCTGAAGGGCCGATTTGTCTGTATGCGGGATGAAAAACCCAAGTTTCCAGGAGAAAAAACCCTGCTACCTCCTTATGAGATCGGCTAACTCACCATCAATTGAAAAAGTCCATATAAAGATTCCTCTTGTCACGACGGGAATCGAACTCGGGCCTTTTCCAATCGGAGGACGCAAAGTACCGTCGTTCTTCCAGTTGCGCTACGGAGGCGCTTATGTGATGTTTTGTTTTGATGTATTCTTTTTGTTGTTTAATATAAGTCCCCACAACATTCCTAATGACAGCTTCCCATATCCAGGAAAAAAGAACATGGTCATTTTTATTTAAATTTAGTTGGAGTACAACTTAATCTGATTTTATTCTCTGACTAGTAGATAGTGTGATTGGCAAGATCAAATTTAAGGTGTTATGATTGGAATTATTTTAAAGCAGTAAAAATAAGGAAATCAAGTGTATTCTTTTTCTCTCATAAGTTTATAAAATTACGCGTGGAATTTCCAGTCTTTGTTATGTGTCCTCCCTTGATCTTATTAACATAATCACATCATCTCATCTTTAACCAAATTAACCACAGTACAGTTACTTAAGAAGTGTTGCTTATACAGTCATTCCTTGACTTACAATAGAGTTCCATTCCAATTATGGGATTGTAAATTGAAAATCATTTTATATATATATATATATATATATCTTCTTCGTCTATTATCTCTTGTGCTTTTAAGCATCAAGATTTTGCCAAAGAGATTTCCATGCCGTCCTGTCCAAGGCATGTTGTTTTGCTTCTTTCCAGTTAATTCCCTTCTTTTCCAATTTTTCTTTAATTTCCTTTTGCCAACCTTTCCTAGGTCTGCCTATGTTTCTTTTTCCTATTTTCTGGCTTTTGTATACAGTTTTTGCTATTCTTCCATTTGATTAAGATGCCTGAACACCTAATTTGGGCTTGTGTTATTAATTGGTTCAGAGGTGCAACTTGAATGCTGTCTCTTATAATTTGATTTCTTATTTGGTCTAGTCTTCTTTTTTGTGCCACTTTCCTAAGATATTTCATTTCAATTGTTTGTAGTTTGTGTTTCCTGTTGTTAAACAACAAGACTCGCAACTGTATGTTGATGTTATATATAACATTCATAGTTCAATGGTTTCCTTCTCTTCTGCATCACTAGAAGAATCACTTTTCCAAATAGAAGTAATCCCTAAAAAAAAATGAAAAGATGTTATCATAATGAATGAGGCAGTCATCATTAGACTTTATGACCAAACGTCTGAAGTCAAAAATATTATAAGATTAACAGATTGTCATATACAGGGACAAATCATCTCATGTTATACTTGACCTTGGTGTGGGCTTGCCACAAATTGTGGCATACTTCCAATGAAACCAGAAGTATGGGGAGAAACATCTGTTTCAAGACATATTAGAAACCTATAATGAAGTGAAATTCTATATTTGGTTGTAAGCTGTACTGACTAATAATAAACAGCATTTGTATATATTGGTATTTTAGTACTAAAATGAAAATGGCCCTCTATAGCGAAAAGCATTCCCCTCCCCCTCCCTTAGGAATATCATACTGTCCGACCACAGATGCAAGACCCTCGGGGCAATTTGCCAAGAAGAGTCAATTCGTGTTGAAAGGGAGAATGGCGTGGATGTGTAAATGGTTTTTATTTTATTTATTATATTTTTTTTATGACAGGATTCTTTTTCCATTTTATCAGGGATGGAAAGAATGAATGACACATAGAAATGTGCATGAATTCCTAGTAGCTCAACTGCCATCATATTGTGTAACATAAACCATAATATTCTATCCTGTCAACTCTTTTTTTTTTTTTTTTAATAAAACTTATTTTATTCAGTGGCATGCCATTAATCTAGTTTAGATTTCAAATATGACTGGTGGGTATGTGTGTGTATTAGTTTAAAAATCAGTTTATTCTTCACATTTTTAATAGCTTGAATACATGTAATCATTGGGTCACTTATAAAGATTTTGTGATTGCTTTTGTTACTTTGCTTGCATAATAAAACTAAATTGTAATAGTTACAAGGTTTTTTTTTTATTTTGGAGTGTTTGCCAAAACATATTTTAATTTGAAATTTCATTGTGAAAGATTATTCATCTGTGGCCATGATCTCTCTTTAATGTTGAGAGAGGATTATTTCTTTTCAACTGTTAATGTGAAGGAATTTAGTGTCTGTTATCATAGACATTAAAAAGTGAAACCTTTTCCTGTGTCAATCATAGAAGTTAATATAATTATTTTATCACCATTGCTAATTATGTGAAACATTTTTAAAACTTGGCTGCAAAAAATGATTCCTAAAATAAAAATGAGTGGCATTCATTTAACTTGTTCTTACTATTTGATTACAACAGTATTCTTGATTTTTAAATGATATGGCACTTGTAAATACTGTACTGTACTTAATTTTTCCCACATATGGCACTGTTATCTACGTCATGTGGCATTTGGTGTGTGTGATTATGGGGATCATCTGTTAATGAATTATAAGGCAGTATAAGATTTTCATTCAGTGGATTTACGCACATGTATCATAAATGATAAGGAAAATTTGACCAAGACAAGAAATTTTTGCTACTCTTGCATGATACATTCCTGATTAATAAATTTTTTCCAAAAACTTTTGTTGTTCTAGTCATGTTAACATTCAGAAAATATGAAGGCTATGGACCAGTGGTCTTCAACCTGTTTCACCCATGGAATTCTTCTGTAATTGAAATCTTTCCTGTAGCTTTTAAACATTAAAATAAAAGTAATACAGAACAAACCTTAATAGAGTCCTTCAGGTCTCTGTGGAATACAGATTGAAAACCACTTGTAGATAGACCAGAACTATAACCACTGTGGATTGTATTCTGTTTTTCTGTTCTCTTGATGTCTAAATGTGTGCACAGTTTGAATGATTAAAGGCTATACAGTATTAATTTTGTCATGTCTTTTTCTTTAAATTTTCACCTTCACAGTTTATCAAATTTTTTTCATCTTCATCTGGTCATACGATCAGAACTATCCATAACCAAAGTGGCCACATTACCATTAATTGGCAAAAGTGACCATGCGATCTTGCCTTGGGGAATTGTAAAACATGAATATTCTGTCAAGAAGGGGTACATGTGGAACTAAAAGACAGGTTATGACAAGCTTAGGAGGTAACTTCAAAATGTGACATGGCATAAAACACTGCAAGAGAAGGATGTTAGTAGTGTATGGAAGATAGTTAAGGGGCATCTAGAGGAAGCAATATTAAATTGTATACCTAAAGGTAAGCAGGGTTAATCAGGTAGGAGTTAGATGGATGAGTAATATCGTTAAGCATGAGCTGCAGAGGAAGAAAATGCTGTGGTGGTTATAAGGAGAAAGGTGACCAGCATGGGAAGGATAGGACAGTAAAATTAGATTGAGAAGAATTTGGCAAATCCCAGAGAGTTCTTTTGTTACATGGCAAGTAAGAAAAATGATAGAAAAATTAACCTTAATGAGTGATGATGGTCACAAGGTGACAGAAGCAGATAAAATAGTTGAGTTATTAAGTGACTACTTTGCAAGGGTATACATCTAGGTGAGGTTACTGCCTGTGATAGATTGATGTGGAACAGACGTGGATGAATTGGAAGTTCTTAGAACATTACAAACATAAATACAACTAGCAGAGATTGGATATCAGCTTAGATTTAAATAGGCTGTCAGTATGGGCAAAAGATAATGGGTATCAATTTAAAGTGGAGGAATGTAATGTTATGCATTTTGGGATAAAGAAATTATGAGCTGTTTACTACATTGATGGAACTGTACACCAGGAAATAGATGAAACTAGAGATTTAGGGGTGTCGTAGATGGTTCAAGTTTAGAGGACGTATTGCTATGGTAGCCCATAAGATTACTTTGCTATTTAATAACACATTAACAAGCAGAGATAAAGTTGTTATTCCTCTATATGACCTTGATACACCTACATCTAGATTACTCACTCCAGTCTGGTCTCCTGGGTTTTTTTAAGATGAAATGGTGGAGAGGATTCAGAGGTGTGTGGCCTGTGGAATGTTCCCTATGAGGATATATTAAGGGTGTGTGGATTGCAGAAGTTGTTGATAGGGGAAAAAGATGGGATATGATGGAAACATTTAAGTTGCTTAAACGGTTTTGTAGGATTGATTTCTGCACTTGGCTAGAGGGGGCCAAACAGGAGGTCATCCCTGGAAGTTGAATAAAGGGGTGGTTAGTAGGGTGTAAAGAGTAGAATTTTTGCTTGGAGAGTTGAGGATGAGTGGAATGGGTTGCCAGAGTCGGTTGTAAGTGCTTTGTCTGTTAATATCTTCATTGACAAAGAACTGACAACCGACTGGCAACCCATTCCACTTATCGATTGTATAGATAGTTTGGGTATCCCATGATGAGTCTTCAGGCGCTGTGGAGTTATTAATAATAATAATATTACCTGCATCAGCTGTCATACCTGTACTTGAATTCATTCACACTACCTGCAGAAATCGCCTCCAATGGCAAATCATTCCAATCATACTACTCTGAGTGAAAAATCTAGCTCTCATCCCCTTTTTTGACAGCATTTGCTCCCAGCTGCCCACTCGTCCTTTCCCCATCCTCAATAAAATTAGAAATTCTCGAAGAATAATCCTTTCAGAAGTTTTTAATTCTTAGTCCTATCACCTCTCTCCTATTTGCTAGTCTACAGTCCACAATTTTTTTAGTCTGTCTTCATAATGTGTATTCCACAATACACATATTTAACACACTTCTTTGCATTCTATCCACTATATCAAAATCACCATGGAAACCAGGAGACCACACCTGTGCTTAATAGTCTGAGATCTTATAATAGCGGCCTTGTAAAAAGGCTAAATCACCGATTCCCAAACTGTGGGCCGCGGCCCCCTTTGGAGCCATGAAATAATGAAAACAAATTTAAAATGTTTTAAGACTAAGTAGATATTTTTAATCTTAAAAGAAACGTATTTAGTTTTTATTATTTTTTTGTTATTTTTTATATTTTAATGGAAAAAATCACACATTGGTTCACAAATTTTGCTTCCTGCGTATTTCGGCCTTTAATGAATATTAGTAAATATTTGCTTATTCATATAAGTTTCGTTTCAAAGGTATTAATAAGAAGCACAAAAAAGCTTACAAACGCAAAATCTTGTGCTCATTTTTCGCGCTTTAAATTAATGTTTCATTGCTAGTGTACACAGGTGCGGCGATGCGCGGAAAGAAATACGCTTGGTGTGTGTGTTTTGTATTGAATATAAATACAATAAATATAATAATATATATCTATATTAGGATTTTTTTCCGATGGGGGCCGTGAAATCTTAATTTTTACAAAGGGGGTCCTTGACATCCATAGGTTTGGGAAGCACTGGGCTAAATGATTTAACTTCCTTATTTTTATATGTAAAAGTTCATTTCAGCATTCCAGTTATCCTCGGAGTTGTATTTGCAATGTTTGTTATATGGCCCTTGAACTTGCAACTCATATCTCATCACACCAAAAGTGTGTGCCTTTGCATTTATTAACATTGAACTGACAGCCGTTTTCACATCGACAATTCCAGCCTAATTTTTTTTATTTTATTTGTTGTAACCAACCACTAGGTGGCATTCAGGATGTGGTTCAGATATGTAAATAGAGGTAGATTAACATTTGTAGTAGCCTCACCTTGTGATTATGCTGATGCACTGATGATAACTGGTTAGTTTCTGGTCGAAATATTTACATTAATAAAATATTCTTGTGAATACCTGTCTAATTGATGTTATAATGGCACAAGTTCAATTAAAAATAATGTTTAATTACTCTTCACGGGAAAAGTAATTAAATGGCCAAAAGGAGCGGTAGACTCGGCAAACTTGAGCTACGAGTCTACCGAGAAAAGGTGAGCTACAAGCGAGGATTTCCTTTTTTAACAAAATGCTGTGACTTTAAGGTAATTCCTAACTTCACCAGATTCAAAGAAACCATCAAATCGTCGCATTTAGCCATGCTTGTTAGCAATGATACAAGCCGCTAAATGTCTCTCCCTGAATATTTGAACATCTCTTGAAGAGATATCTTCCATCTTAAGCACCGACTTTCAGACTTATCTTGGCAGTCTCTCCAACGTTCTTACAATAATTAAAAGAGACTTATTCTCCACTGCAAGTTTGACTCACTTGCTCAAAAGCAAAAACCAACTAAGGTAAACTTGGCAATAAACTTCAGTATCGCCAAAGGATATGATTTTGTTTAATGCCTAAAAGAATTCCATATCTTGATTTCGTACATGACATTCAGAGGAACCTTACCACTTTCTCAAGTGATGACACTAATAAACTCTTACTTGAAGTCTCATTCATTAATACTCAAAGCTATACTTCCTCTTCCCAAACATCTTTAACTGAAATCATTGAGACAATAACCATCTCATCATAACGAAAACGGAGAATAAAGATGCAGTTATCATGGTCATCACTGGGTAGGTACAACAAAACATTTCTCCTGTCACAAGATCAGTCCACATACCAGATTTTTCAGAACCCTACAATCAGCTAAATTAAACTTAATTCCTTACTCAAAGTGGTTTGGGATAAACTATCAAAAGATTGAGACCCATTTTGGTAGAGATGCACGTTTTTATAGCCTTTCACAAATACATGAGTTCCACAGACCCATAGTCGACTGCATAGATTCTCCCCCCCCCCCAAACACACACACCTATTGCTGAGCGAAATTACTAGCTTGTCTTTTAATGTACTACACTAGCCACACACTAACCTGGAAGAATTCATGAAACTTTTTTGACAAAAAAAAATTAATCCTTCAGCCAACAGACCTCATGATTAGCTTTGATATCCAATCCTTATTTACTAGTGTACCTCTGGCTGACACTCTCCAAGTGTTATCAGATGAGTTTCCTTCAGTTGCAGGTACCAGTTCTACACAGAAGGATCTGCCATGAGAAATTTCTTGCTAACTTCTACTTAGAGCATTTTGAAGAATCCTTATTTTCTTGAATACGACCTCAACCTTCCTTTTGGGTTCAATATGTGTATGATGCATTTGCCACATTAAGAAGAATCTCTACTTACTTTATCAACCAGCAGATCCACATATCAACTTCAGTATGGAAAAAGAGAAGGACTGGCAATTAGCCTTCCTGGATTTCCTTTCCCATACCCCTTCTGAAATACTTGCCACTTCTATTCACCATAAACTTACCTTCATTGGTCGCTACATACTGCACATTATCCATCTCAGAAAATAGGCATCTTCAAATTTTTGCTCAACAGAGCATGTGTTCTCTTCTCCAAATCCCAAGCTCTCCAATCATCGACTAACTCGGGAACTGGTGGAGAAAAAGCTTAGAAAAAGTTCCTCCGGTAGGCGACTAGACTCGAACCATAAGTCTATCTTCGTGCAGAGGACACAAATGTTACTTACAGTGAGCTACACAGACCTTATTTATTAAATAATTTATTATTTATAAATAAAAATATAAATCAACTAATGCCTTTTATTCTCTTATAGGGAGTAGGCGAGGCCTTTATACCCTATCTAACTTTTGGAGACAGTGGGCAGTTCAATCTCCACCAGTAGCCAATCAGAGATAGCTGGCCGATGTCTATCACTAATTATAGCAGCCGCCGATGAAGAGGCTGGCAAACAAGTGCTGCCATCTCTTGGTACCTAACCCTAACAAGATAGGTTACTGTCTAAAATAATGTGGGTACTACGGTCGATTTTCATGAGTTTATGGGATAAAAGACCCGAGTTTCCGGGAGGAAAAACCTGCTTGCCCGTGTCAGAGATCGACTAACTCGGGAATCGGTCGAAGAAAGGCTTAGAAAAAGTTCCTCTAGTCGGAGACAAGACTTGAACTTAAGTCTGACTCTGAGTGACCAAGTGCCACCTCCACTGAGCTACCAGGCCTTTATTATTAATTATTTAAAAATAATTTATTTTCAATTTAATTTAACATAATTCTGAGTCATTTCATTATCTAATTAAATTTTATTTCATTTCAAAACATTTAATAAATTTGGGCCTTAATTATAATATTATTTTATTGTAACCACCAGGTGGATCTGGCACATGGCTCAGCTCTATAAACAGGAGGATTGCCACAGCAAAGGATTAACATTCTTTGCTGTGGCTTTACCTTATGATTATGTTGATGCACTGCTGTTGATCAGTTAGTTTCTAGTCGAAAAAAATTTGCAGTAATAAAAATTACTACATTTTTGTGAATACGTGGGTGTGTCTAATAAACAGTTCCTGCCTATTTTAATCAGTCTTCAGGTACTGTATATCATCCACATTCCTGATTATCCTGCCTATCTTTACATCATTAGGAAATAGCTGTGTGTCTCCTGTCAAATTCTTTCTGTCATTACTGTAAATATTGAATAAAAATGGACCAAGGGCTGATTCTCGTGGTACAATACTGGTTAATCTAAATCTTACACACTCATATCCCCCATTTTTTTCCAGCCTGTAACTTTTTCCCCACTGCTGGGGTAAAGGCCTCTCCCGTTGCGAGAGGGTCGGATCTACTTCTCCTATGGTCACCCACTCCATCTTGGGAGAGTGTTTATTCATTTGTATGAACGAATGTATGAAGGTGGAAAACAATCACAAACACCCATGCCTAAGCGAGATTCAAACCAGCAGCCTCTTGGCTGTAGAGCTGATATGCTAACCACTTGGCTAATCCGGCCGGCAAAAAATTATTACGTGACACCTGCAAAGAATCCAAAGACTCATCGAGCGAGGGCAACTCTCCTCCTAGTCATGTTTTTATCACAATCGTGTCTGTGTAGCTGAGCAAAAGCGATGTTTGCATCTGTACTGCTATGCTTCCTAAAGGAAGACAAGTTCAATTCTAGTTGCCAGCTAGAGGGACTATTTCTAAATCTTTCTTTGACTGTCTCCCGAGTTAGTTGATCTCTGGCACAAGCGATAAGGTTTTTTCTCCATGAAACTCAGGTGTTGCTTTCCTTAAACTCAAGAAAATCGACTCCTCACTATTTTCAGATAAATATACTGTATAGTCCAAAGTTAGATATGCCTTACTCCCTATAAGAAATAAAAGCCATTAGCGGATTTATATTTTCTTTTATAGTTTAATTGTTCAAATGTCCACCATCAGGGTGAATACGTGTGAAGGCTAGATCATGCCTCAGTAACTTGCTCAAGTTTTATAACATAGTGACGGCTGAACTGGATAAGGGTAATGGGTTTACAGTGATACTGCTGGACCTGGCTAAGGCATTTGACAAGATACCACATGGAATTCTAATCCGTAAACTACAACATATGGGAATGGATATAGGGTTGGTGAGATGGATAGGTGGGTGGTTGATTGAGAGATATCAGAGAGTAGTTTATTCAGGAGTAGAGTCCAAAACACAGCTTGTGACTACTGGTGTGCCGCAGCGTTCTGTCCTTTGACCACTGCTGTTTAATTTGTTCATTAATGATATAGGGAAGGATCTAAGAGGAACAGTTCATTTGTTCGCTGGTGATGCAAAGTTAGGTAGTGCAATAGTGAATGCAGAAGATGTCAAAATCTTGCAGAAAGACTTGGATAAATTGGAGTTCTGGGCTAAGGAGAATGGATGTCAATTTAATGTGACAAAATGTAAGGTTATGGATTTTGGGGTGAAAGATTAGCAGCAGTATACCACATTGGTGGAACTGTACTCCAGGAGATTGATGAAGCCAAGGACTTGGGAATCTTGAGATCAGGACTGGTGGTGGGAGAACTAGGGGACACCTATGGAAGCTGGGCGAGAGTGTGATTAACAAGGGTGTTAGAGCTGGGTTCTTTACTTTTCGAGTGGTAAATGAGTGGAATAAGCTGCCAGAGTCTGTTGTGGGTGCTATGAAGGTGAGTGAGTTCAAGGCAAGGTGTGATAGATACTGTGAGAATGTCGTATAGTTGTGTGAATAGGATATTTAGGGCCTCCCTTGATCAGTCTAAGCACTCCCTGGAGTCGCCCGTAATGATAATAATAATACATGAGCAACATGTTTTCCCATTCTGTGTCTGATTACAAACTGAATGACATAAGGAATGCGAAAAAAGTGTTCTGCTTGCTGTTGTATTTTCATCCACATTTCCTCCGGTGTTTACAATTTGTGATTGTAAACTATATTGTAACTTTTATATATTGTAAAATATTATTAATTTTGTAAAATATATAAAATTATATAAAATAATTTTATATTATCCACCACTTTTATATATTGTAAAATATATAAAAGTGGTGAAATTTATCACAAAATTTTGAGAGATGATACCAAAGATAAGATCAGAAATATGTTTAGAGATAAACATATTTCTGATCAAGATGGTGCACTCCCGTGTAGGATGAATTTCCTAATCACTGGATGGGTCGCCAGTGGAACGCTTTTGAATACCACTCTTCAAGATATCGTCCATTGCGGAAGGGATTCTTAAAATTATTAAAATTCTTGGGGATATTTGAAAAATCATGTTTTCAGTCGAAATCACAAACATTGGTTGAAGTGTGGATGATAATACAACAGAAAGTAGAAAAAGTTTAGCCTGCCTCATGCCTTTCCGTTTGTAGCTCAGTTGGTGCGGGATGAGATGTCGTTCATATATTCGGCTGACGGGCATTTAAACTAAATGTATGTTATTGTAAAAAAAATTATCTATCTCTTAGCTTTATAACTGATACAGAAAATGTAAATTGTGTTATGCTGGTCATGAAATATAATTTTTTAAAGCGTGTAGCATAATTTTAAAACATCATTGGAGAAAAAAATGAGAGTTTGTAAATAGGGACCAAATGTTTGAGACACGGGGGCAGAAAATATTGATTCAAATATTGTTGCAGAAAATATTGATTCAGTTTGAGTGACATGATAACGTCTGCAAAATCAGCAAAATCGGAACTCCGTGACGGACTCAGGAACTTCATTTGCTAACTTAATTTTCTTTTATTCTGTTACTGTTTATTGGATATATGTTAGTCCCCTTGTTGCTCATTCGTCCAGCTTATTATTGAATCGCAAACACCCTAGTTTGTGTAGTAACCAAAATGCAATATTATATCAATGGACCTTGAAAAGTTTAATAATATCGTTGTGAAATCATCCCGTTGATCCATCTCAAAATCCACTGCAGAAAATGTACTAATACAAGATTGCTCCTTAAAAATAAAAGATTGCTCCATATTTTCCTTCACACAATTTCATATCACAATTATCTATCCAATCCTGAATCCCTAAGTTACATAAAGTTAAGTTTAAAAACAACAACTCTTGCATTAATAATTTACATGTATTTTGCTGCTTCTGTTTTTGCACATCCTTTGTTCAATGGTACCCTCTTCTTTGAGGCTATGCCAGAGTTAAGACTGAAAGTAAACAAATGTTCCAACGGCACAATCACTTCCTTCCCTGTTGTTATCTTATGCGACACCATTTCTGTGATGAGACTCGGCAACATCTTTAAGCCCTTCAACTCATTCATCACCGCTACCCTATTATGTTCTCTGTCCTGTATTATACCTTTTCCGTCTTGACAATGGACATGGAAAAAGTAGTTGTTCAATAATTCAAGACTGTCATTTATATGCACTCACCAAAGTTATTCTTTGGCATTTTTATTCTAAAAGAATACCAGACGAAAAACCCACTGGGATTTTCTTTAACTAGCTTCTCACAATTTCATTTTGTTTTCATTATCAATTTCCTTATATTTCTTTAACTTGAATTTTTTTTTCTTTTAATGTAGTTACTGTTTATTCATGCTCTCCCTCTTTCCTATTAGAAGAATGCACGCAGATGACGATATATATATATATATATATATATATATATATATATATATATATATATATATATATATATATATATATATATATATATATATATATATATATAGAGAGAGAGAGAGAGAGAGAGAGAGAGAGAGAGAGAGAGAGAGAGAGAATAAATTTTAAATTACTTTAAACCGAGATAAAATATTAAATTTTAATGATAATGATACAAGTACTTTAAGTCTTTTAGCCTTCTTCAGGTAGCCACGAAAAGTAGAAATTGAAGATCAAAATAAAACATTGAAGTTACAAAAAACTGAGAATTACAGGCAAAAAATGCAATACATAATTAACACTAAAACGTTGTATTTTTCAAGTCGTTCTATCTAACGTTCTATATATATATATACAGGGTGTTCGGGATAAATTTGACAGTTTCGTAAGGAAAAAGAAAATCTTCTTTGTATCTATTAAATTTAATGAATTGACAAAAAAACATTACAGGCAGAGTTAATTACAATACTATCAACAAGATTTACTCAAAATAACCACCATTAGCATCGATCACAGCTTCAATTCTGCTTCGGAACCTCGAACAAGCTGATGCTACAGTCTCCCTGGGAAGGGCCGCAAAAACTGTTTTAATTTTATCCATTAACTGGGCTTTTGTATTACTGGAAGTGCGATTGGTGTCTTTTTCAACTGCGCCCCATACAAAATAATCCATGGGGTTAAGGTCTGGGGAGTTTGGAGGCCAAACATTTGGACTGGTGAAGTCGTAGAAATTTTCAGACAACCATTTTTGACTTTTCCCAGAGGTGTGGCAAGGGGCCGAATCCTGCTGCCATACATACGGCCTACCATTGGCTACCCTTGTTATCCAGGGCTTGACTACAGTTAGCAACTCCACGAACAAAGCCCGAATTCCAATACCAGGGTTCTTCAACACCTGTTCCTGCAGATTTGCGAGGAATTCTGCTGTACGAACGCAATCAGATCGTCTGCTAGGGATCTTTCTTCTTGCTACATCCTCGTAGTCACCATTGCAAGTCTCTAGTTCATGCCTGATTGTTTTTACTGTATTCAGGGAGCATTGGGCAGCAGTCGTAATATCCTTATTTTGATGGCGGGCACGAATCATCATGATACAAGTTATTCTCTTCCATGATTCAGGTGGGTTCCAGCTATCCATCCTTTCTGACATCTTGTATATGAATGAAGAAGGGTCCAAACTTTTAAATGAAGAGAAGTGTGTGTTAATACATGTAACTTACGGAAAAATATAATTAATTATAAATATGTCAAATTTATCCCGAACACCCTGTATATATATATATATATATATATATATATATATGCAATTATGTATTGCATTTTTTGCCTGTAATTCTCAGTTTTTTATAACTTCAATTTTTTCTTACTGTCTTCTACCTTTAGTGGATACCTGAAGAAGGCTATAAAAGGCTGAAACTAGTTTATCATTTTCATTAAAATTTAATATTTTATCATTTTATCTCAGTTTAAAGTCATTTAAAATTTATTCTTTGAAATGTATCATTACAACCGATTAGAAGATCAAGAATGTGTGTGTGTGTGTGTGTGTGTGTGTGTGTGTGTGTGTGTGTGTGTGTGTGTGTGTGTGTGTGTGTGTGTGTGTGTGTGTGTGTGTGTGTGTGTGTGTGTGTGTGTGTGTGTGTGTGTGTGTGTGTGTGTGTGTGTGTGTGTGTGTGTGTGTGTGTGTGTGTGTGTGTGTGTGTGTGTGTGTGTGTGTGTAACTCAGTAGAAGTGGCGTTTGCACTCTACAGCGCTTGACCGCACGACGAAAGGCGTTCGAATCTAGTGCTGACTATAGGAACTTTTTCTATGCCTTTTCTCGACCAGTTCCAGAGTTAATCGATCTCTGGCATGGGCTAGCGGATTTTTCCTCCCGGAAACTCAGGTTTTTGGTCCCGTAAACTCAAGAAAATCGGCCGTCGAACCCACACTATTTTTAGACATTAAAAATATTGTGATAGGGTTAGGGACCACTAGACGGAGGCACTTACTAGCCGCCTTCTTCACTGCGTGCTGATTAATTAGTCATTGCCTTGGGCCAGCTATTTCTGATTGGCTACCAATGGATATTGAACTGCTTACTCAGTCTCCAAAAGTTAGATAGGGCTAAAAAACGGCCTCGCCTACTCCCTATGCGGGAACATAAAAGGCATTAGCTGATTTTTTATTTTATTTATTTTTTATTTTTTTATTTATTTCGTGGCATTTGCACACCACGGCGCTTGGCTGAACGAAGGAAGACTTGGTTTCGAGTCTAGTCGGTGACTAGAGGAAATTTTTCTAAGCCTATTTTTGATCGGTTCCTGAGTTAGTCGATCTCTGGCATGGACAAGTGGGTTTTTTCTCCCGGAAACTCGGATTTTTCTCCCCATAAACTCAAGAAAATCGACCGTAGAATCCACATTATTTCAAACATTAAATACGAGTGTTAAGGTTAGGGAACCACGCGATGGCGGCACTTGTTGAGCCGTCACTCTTCACTGCGTGCCTCTTAATTAGTGATAGCCTTGGGCCAGCTATCTCTGATTGGGTACCAGTGGAGATTGAACTGCCCACTCAGTCTCTAAAAGTTAGATAGGTCTAAAAACCGCCTCGCCTACGCCTACTCCCGATATATATGGGAATAAAAGGCATCAGCTGATTATATATATATATATATATATATATATATAATATATATAGAGGCATGCATGCATATATATATATATATATATGTATATATGCGTGCATACCTCTAGAAAATGAAGCATTTTTATCAGGGCTTTTCGATTGAAAGAAGAACATACGCAATTGATAATGTAATGAACCCTACAGATAATAGGAGCATTCATTGGATAAAGAAGCCAAAGTTACTTGGACAAAGAAGGTGAAATTCAACTTCAGCGTGGACACTAAAGATTCCTAAGATGCAAATAAATAAATAAATATTAAATTAAATTAAAAGTACTTTAATCTTCAAGTATTTTTTTATTGTTCAGTCAAAAATCTTCCCCTCCCCTCACAAATACCAATATTTCAAACCTTAACTGAGCATGGTGGAGTTTTTTGGGGGGCATAGCATTGTCCTACTTATTCGAAAACTGCGGTGCTAATTCGTTCAGTTAAGTTATCTTGGTTTGGGATTTGATTATAATTACCGAAATGGAAACCACAGCCGATGAAGATGATATTCATAACTTATTGTATTCGAACTTGTTGATTTTTCTGTTTTGCCAGAAGAATTTTATTTGCTTTAGGCCTAAATCAAATCATTTTGAATAGCACGATAAATTACCTTTGTAATTTTTGTATTTCTTTATTTATAAATCAGCTATTACAAATAAATTATTTGTAATAAATAATTTATTTATTAATAACTCCATGAATAAATATTCATAACGCTTTTAACAAAAGCTGCTTTCATAATTGAGATGACATTTATTTCGTGCTAGCAGACATAGCACATATGCACTAACTGGCGCAGACAAAAGTTAACTGTTCGATAACATTTTTTTAATTTATACGAGACTAGGTTACTTGGCCTTAATACCGAAAAGGCAATGGAGTAGGATATTTATCAAAAATAAAAATCAGCTAACGTCTTTTATTCCTTATAAGGGAATAGCTTATTTTTTTAATGATTTATTTGACAAATAAATAAATCAGCTTATGCTTTTATTTCCGTATAGGCAGTAGGCGAGTTCGTTTTAACGCTCTCTAACTTTTTAGAGACTGAGTGGGGATTTCAATCTCCAATGGTAGCCAATCAGAGATAACTATCCCAAGGCTATCACTAATTTCAGCAGCATGCAGTGAAGAGAAGGCTTAACAAGGGCCGCCATCTAGTAGTCCCTAACTCTAACACAACATTTTTAATCTCTGAAATAGTGTGGATTTTACGGTCGATTATCTTCAGTTTACGGGACGAAAAACCCGAGTTTCAGGGAGAAAAAACCCGCTTGCTCTTGCCGGAGATCGACTAAGTCGGGAACTGGTCGAAAAAAACAAAGTTCCTCTAGTCGGCGACTAGACTTAAACTTAATTCTATTTTCGGGTTTAGCTGAAAAATGCAAACACCACTTCCACTGATCTACACTTCTTAGGTTTGTGTGATACTTATTTATTAAGTAATATTTATTATATTGAGCTTCCTGATTTTGTCTTTCGGTTGTTAAAATATCCAACAGCTGATTGGTTTTCAATCAACAATACTCCTTTATACATTGTGATGTGGCAATCCTGTTATGTACTGCATTGTTATCAACTACCAGTTTCCCTCTATCGAAGTGGTTGAACACAAGCACCGTGAACATCCTCTGTACTGTCACATTCCAGAGGTCATCGTAAAACTGGTAGAATGGCTGGTACGAAAATATTTCTAATAATTAAACTTGACAGTTACTAATTTAATAAGCCGAAAGGCTATTTTACCGGCGAACATGTTAATAGAAAGGGGGTTGGTAAATCCCTTTTTGTTTTTAATAGCCGGGTACGAAACTCGGATCGAAGTCCATCATAATCCATAGAGTTTCATGCCGAAAAAAACTATCGTCAGGCCCAAGTATAAATGATCACCTGGATAGTACAGTCCAAGTATTATCCAAGTGATCATTTATACTTGGGCCTGCCGATAGTTTTTTTCGGCATGAAACTCTATGGATTATGATGGACTTCGATCCGAGTTTCGTACCCGGCTATTAAAAACAAAAAGGGATTTACCATTCCCCTTTCTATTAAACTTAACAGTTGTTCTTCCCTCTAGAGAAACTCAGCTAGAATGGTTACTTCTGTACTGGATCCAAACTGCATGCTAACTAATCGTTTAAGCTTGGGGGGGGTAATATTTGTATTTAGTTCATAATATGTATATAAATATTAATTCTTGTAACTTCGAATTCATCTAAATGTAATACCAGAACTGTCTTTTATTGTGGAAGTAAACATAACTCAAATTATAGTATGCATTTTCCCCCGTTTTAGCTCAACATGGTCACCAGATGGCTGTGATATCTAAATGCAAATACTCGTCTAGCAGCATAGATATCAGGTAGGTCACATTTATTTTTTTATTTTATTTTATTTTATTTTATTTTTATTTTTTTTTTTGTAGAATTTCCTTTATAAAACCCATACAATCCCTCAAGGGTGTGTCCGAGTTCTTTTAGAAACTGCAAAAAGAAAAACAGAAAAGAAAAAAAAAAGACAACAAGGCCATTTTATTCATTGTTAACCAATAAATATAATAAATCATGTAAATAAATATTCATTCGTTCGCAGAGCAGCATTTTTTTTAAGCTCTTTTTGTTTTCTTCGAAATCGTTGCTTTAGTTATTTTGTGGTAAATATTTCTAGTGCATACTATTCTGAGAAAGACGAGATGGAAGATGGAGGGACGTATAACTGTGGAAAATAGCATTATGTAATCAATGCATCAAACTATATTTTAAACAATTTTTATCATATTTTACCATTTTAAACCATTGAAACCATATTTTAAACCATTATTATGCTGACCGCAACATGTGGAGCCGAGATGTCGACACTCAAACAGAAAGAGAAATGGAGAAAATCACAACATTCGAAATGAAATGCTTAAGAAAATAAGACTCAGTGGTCAAAATACAAAACAAATGAGTAAGTCAAACACTAATTTAAACACTAATTATAGCTACAATATCTTCTATGGAGAAGATATTGTACCTATAATTCTTAAAAGACAATTAAGACGGTTTGGACTTCTCCAGAGAATGTCCTCTCAGAGATTACCAAATTTAATCTTGAATGGAATCATTGGAGGAAGACAATCAAGATGCAGACCAAAGAAGAACTTGGTTTCAGTCTAGAAAGGGAAGATCACAATTATCGAACTTTAGAGAGATGACAGAAATGGCCAAAGACAGAACCAGATGGCAAAGATTTGTTCATAGCGGACTCAACCTGTCATCTGAAGGATGAGAAAGGAGAAAGAATATATGCATACTTCGTAATTGATGAGTCAGCATTTTAATTCGCTTTTTTCTCTCTTGCAGACTCGTGAAAGTGATTATTTCGGAGTCGCACCGTCGTTCCGATAGAGGTGCCTTTACCCTGTTTAATGGGAATGACGTTCCTGTGGCTTTCAAGGTAAGAGTGCATGTTTTCCCCTAAAATGAACATGAAAAACAAAATTGCTTTGTTATTATAATCACTATGAAAATTACTATGCCAACGGGTCCATATACGTGGATTATAGATGAAGAAAGTCAGTCGCCTTGCAAAATTATTGGAGGTCTCCAAGGCTTAAACAGAAGATGAGAATTTGAAATGATTTATCGAATAAAAAAAATTGGCGAGTAATACATTCGGCACAAACGTTATTCAGGGATGGGGGTGGAATTCTACCAATGTGATGAACAGGAATCACAAATATAATCTCATTATATTTGTGAAATGCAAACAATCTTTTGCCAACTCTGGATTGCGAGTGAAATTCTTCTATAGAATGTCATTCACCCACTTTAAGGGGGTGAATGACAGTGTTTGATGTTAATAATTATGCCCAAATATATCTTTAGAGGAAATTGGAGCGGTTTTGAAATAATGAATACAGAAGAATTGAAACAATTTAATTAGCAAACTTAACTTCGTTTGTTCATTTTTATTTAAATAATAAACTTTCAGAATATAATAAAACTGGAAAGTTGAATGAACAAAATTGTGCTATTTTATGCTGTAATTGAATGGGTTACGGATCCTTAGTGCGAAAAAGACAACACCGATAATATATCTACTGAGCATTATGATCCGAAATTCACTCCACAGTCTCTATGAGAAGGTGGAGCGAATCGACAAGAAAGATGAATATCACTGACCAACCTAACTGCTTCTTCTTTCTTGTACTGATTCAAAAATTTTAGGAAGCTCTTAGGAGCTTTATCTCAGATAGAAGAGTAATATTCTACTCGCATACATATTCTTAGGCTGATTTTCAATTATTACAATGTGATTATGTTAGAAGTTTTTTTTCCCCTCACTTGGTTAGACTATAATAAATTTAGTTTAATCCTTTATCCAAATGTAGGCAAACAAAGTTTGCGCCTGAAGTATCTTCAGGACTGAGGCAACTCGTGATAAAGGTGGACCAAGCTCTCATCACTCCTTGTCTTAGTATCTCCTATAATGCAAAGCACGAGTTGCATCAGTCCTGAAGATACTTCAGGCGCAAATTTTGTTTGCTTACACTGAATAAAGGATTAAACTAAATTTATTATAGTCTAACCAAGTGGAAAAGAAACTTCCAACATCTTTCTCTAAATCCAGAGTAATTTAATAATAAGGTGGTACACCGGTTGGCAACTCATATAAGTAAATATGACTTCTCCATTGCTTCTGCCTTGGTATCACCACTTCTGGGTCTGGCTCCCATTGACGAGACCTCAATAAATGTCGAAACAGGTCTGGGTAGTGGCCCTTCCCTTAATGCATAGCATTATACATGTCTGCAAGGAGATGTGCTTTGCATTATGGGAGATACTGAGACAAGGATTGATGAGAGCTTGGTCCACTTTTACCACGAGTTGCCTCAGTCCTGAAGATACTTCAGGCACAAACTTTGTTTGCTTACACTTGAATAAAGGATTAAACTGAATTTATTATACACAATGTGATTAGTTTGTTCAGAGGTTAAGTGACCCATAATGACTATTTTCTTGGATGATAAGAGGCAACAAATGTGGTAAGTTGTTTACTGGTATTGAAGTTCGGTATATATTACTAGCAGTTATGTAATGAAAGATTTCTTAAATAAGACAATAGAGTGCAACGTGCTGTGATTGAACCAGTTAGATAGTGTATACAGTAGATTGGGGAGGATTGTTGAATTACACTAAGAGGAAGTTGGTGAAAGAGCAGACATATAATATCAGTTTTAAAAAAAGCAAACTATAAATAGGAACTAACTTACGAGACCTTAATGACCCTATCGACCCTGAGCGATATCATGAGTGTCTTTTATGGTTATACCGCCATTTGCAACAAGTGGTGAGGTTTCTGGGTAGCACGGAGCTTACTAGTAATAGATTACTCCACCACTGCTTTGATGAGAAAGCGTTGCTTCCTCCCCTCTCAAAAATATGTTGAATATGGACTGATTTCCTCGCTGTTGACGGAACAAGAGGGTGAAAAAAGCAACACAGACCAGGAATCAACTGAGAAATACAAAATGCTTCCCGACAATCGAAAAAATGCCATCTGAATCAGCAGACTACTTATTTGCCACAATGGACGAGATTCTGCCGATAAATTGAAGCTGATGATTTTAGTGGAAGTGAGTTGTCCTGCATAATTATAGGAGACCTCAAGGGCTTAAATAGAAGATGAGAAATTTGAAATGATTTAGCGAATAAAAAATTTGCGAGTAATGCATTCGGCGCAAATGTTTGAATTGAGGGGATGAAATTCTACCAAAGGGATGAACAGGAATCCCAAATATAATATCATTTGTTGTTCGTGTAATACCTCAAAATGTGATGACTTAGGAAAATAAAATTAAGAAATGTTCAGATAAATTAACAAACAGGCGTTATGTTATTATTATTATCATTATTTTCTCTGTAAATCATTAGAGGGAATTTGTTATTTCATCAAATAAAGCTAGAAGTAGTTCAATATTGAAATACATTTCTTTGTTTTTCTTGCATCTTCCGAAATTCACTGATGGGTCTGCAGCAACCGAAATCCGATCACATTCATCAGATTTCCAAGATGTATCCCAGTTACATACCGCGAGTTATGATTCTTTTTGGTTACCTGTGGTTTCCCTTGTCGAATTCTTTACAGTATTTCATTACACAATTAATTTGATAAGACACAAACTACTTATTGAGGGATTTTCAGTGAGATCGTAATTGAGCCGAATTTTCTGTGATGTCCGCAACAATAATTGACATTTGATGATTACTTATGGGTACACAATAACTGACTGAATGATTGATTCGATGTAATCATATTGGACTCGATGTTTTCCTTACTGATTGAATGTCTTTCTCCCCCCCCCCTTTTTTTTTTCAGATAAATACTTCCAATCCCGAAGCGTTTGTCATCAGACCCAGTTTGGGAATGCTACCTGCTAATGGAAAATGCAGGATCCGCGTACACTACATCGCAGGTAAGTGTATATATATACAGGGTGTTCGGGATAAATTTGACATATTTATAATTAATTATATTTTTCCGTAAGTTACATGTATTAACACACACTTCTCTTCATTTAAAAGTTTGGACCCTTCTTCATTCATATACAAGATGTCAGAAAGGATGGATAGCTGGAACCCACCTGAATCATGGAAGAGAATAACTTGTATCATGATGATTCGTGCCCGCCATCAAAATAAGGATATTACGACTGCTGCCCAATGCTCCCTGAATACAGTAAAAACAATCAGGCATGAACTAGAGACTTGCAATGGTGACTACGAGGATGTAGCAAGAAGAAAGATCCCTAGCAGACGATCTGATTGCGTTCGTACAGCAGAATTCCTCGCAAATCTGCAGGAACAGGTGTTGAAGAACCCTGGCATTGGAATTCGGGCTTTGTTCGTGGAGTTGCTAACTGTAGTCAAGCCCTGGATAACAAGGGTAGCCAATGGTAGGCCGTATGTATGGCAGCAGGATTCGGCCCCTTGCCACACCTCTGGGAAAAGTCAAAAATGGTTGTCTGAAAATTTCTACGACTTCACCAGTCCAAATGTTTGGCCTCCAAACTCCCCAGACCTTAACCCCATGGATTATTTTGTATGGGGCGCAGTTGAAAAAGACACCAATCGCACTTCCAGTAATACAAAAGCCCAGTTAATGGATAAAATTAAAACAGTTTTTGCGGCCCTTCCCAGGGAGACTGTAGCATCAGCTTGTTCGAGGTTCCGAAGCAGAATTGAAGCTGTGATCGATGCTAATGGTGGTTATTTTGAGTAAATCTTGTTGATAGTATTGTAATTAACTCTGCTTGTAATGTTTTTTTGTCAATTCATTAAATTTAATAGATACAAAGAAGATTTTCTTTTTCCTTACGAAACTGTCAAATTTATCCCGAACACCCTGTATATATATATATATATATATATATATATATATATATATATATATATATATATATATATATATATATATATATATATATATATATATATATATATATATATATATATATATTGTTGTGTAAATCTACCTAGGATGGAAGGGGAAGGGAGAGAGCGATGCAGAAGAATGATGAAACGAGATGTCTCACTGATAAAGTAATTTGCTTCGCACACCGATATTAGAAAAGTATCCGAAAGTTAAAGTGGTTTTGAGAAAGTTAGTTATTCATCAGGCACTAATCTGCACAGTTCGTATTATTTATGCAATACCTGTGGCACCCTCTCCACATCTTCAACAAATCCAGTTTTGATGCTATCAGTTGTAGATGTGGTAGTGGATGATGGGTCATACTACCACCATTTATAAGTAATATCACTCATCTTGGATAACTAATATTAATCAACGCCATTTCTTATTGCAAATTTCTTCGTAAAACTAGATCAGCCAATTCTTGTTTTACTGAAACATCAAACTGAAATGAGTTTCGCCGTGAATTTAGCCAAAGACACACCAGCAAGAACCGAAGAATGATGTTATTCGTTTGTTCTTTGTGTGAAAGATCTGGGTTCGAATCCCATGTCGGACGCGAGTAAGCTTTCCAACTAGTGGTGATATAGCTAGTTTCTAGGCTTTTTCCTCTGCAAGACAGAACTGGCGAGAGGATACGTGCGTTTAGCATACGTAATACATTTGCTTTATGGCCTTAGTTTCCATACCTGTAATTCGAACGAATCCGAAATCCATCCTAATCGCTTATTGCCGTCCATTACTGTGATAGTATTGGCATAGTTGTTCGCAGGATGAAATTATCCAACTGCATTATTATTACTCATTCCTTTAGCAGCACTATTTCGATCTAAAGGTCGTAGTTGTATTTGTACATCATTAGTACCAACAGCGCTACTTGATGACAATGAACAACAGCACCATCTGTAATAGGAATGTATCACGCAGGTTTGCAAAAGTTTTCACATTCCTTAATGAGAATCTTCTAGTCAGCTTCTAGTTGAACTGACATTCTATTAAGGTATTATGTTTTAAGAAAAAAGTGATAAAAATAATAAAATATAACACTCACATCAAAACAAACTATAAACTTAAAGAATTAATCACGCCACAGTAAGCTTAAATCGTAAAACTAAATTATTGCTAATGTAACTAGTTCAAGTATTAGTTACAAAGTGGTACAATCTTTAACTTGACAGTAAACGAATCATCAATTCATTGAAATGTTTCCAACCTTCAACTAGATTCTAATGAGAAAGTCGTTCTCATTAGAATCTAGTGGCCGAATAGAGGATGTTTTTTAAGCCTTTCTTCAACCAGTTTCCGATTTAGTCGATCTCTGGCACAGAGAAGCGGGTTTTTTCTCCCGGAAACTCGGGTGTTTCGTCCTGTATACTCAAGAAAATCGACCTCCAGAACACACACTATTTCAGATATAAATGCAGTGTTAGGATTAGGGTTCACAATGGCGTCACTTGTCAGCCCTCTTCACCGGATGCTATTTAAAATCAGTGATAGTATTGGACCGGCTATCTCTGATTGACTACAGATAGAGTTTAAACTTCCCCTCAATCTCCAAAGAATATGGCTAAAAGGGCCTTGACTACGCCTGCTCTCTATAGAATAAAAGGCATTAATGAATATTTTCTATAAAAACAACTGAGTCTTAAGATAACATTGCAGATAAAAAAAAATCCATTAAAACTCCCAAATCCGCTTGAAGAATATTCGTGGTTTAAAACGAATGACGGGCAGTACTACAGTATGTCGAAATTTAGACACGATCTCCCATTATTGCTTGAAATGCAACTTTCAGCCACACAATTTCTCCCTGTGCTGTCCATATTTTATCCATATTTCTTCTGAAAGGGCAGAATATGTGCATTTGTACGGTCCAATCCCGCATTGGCATAGAATGCTAAGTCCAGAATTGTCTCTTCCTCATCTTTTCTGCATCAAAACTCTGATAATCATTTGAAATAGCATTTTAATGGGGAAAAAAAAAAAGAGGAGGACGAAAATTCTCGCAGAGAGGAGAAAATGCATGTCGGAGAAATGACAGAATTTCAAATCAAGCGATCCCAGACCTGCAGATGTCGGGAAAGTACTCATCTTGACACAATCCGCCTTCTGCGCCCCTTAATCCGCCTTCAACACAAAACGCCACTGACCAACATGACCTGTACGTGTAAAATTCGTCTCACAACCCTTTTAATTCTGGGATCACCTATTCATTCCCTTTTTCTCTCAGTCGATCAATCTAGACAATGTATGCATTTAAAAAAAAAAAAAAATCTGATTCATGCATTTGATTGCGCTTTTAAGTGAATCGTTTTTATTAATTTTCAGGTAAAAAATGCAGGAAGAACGAAACATTCCTGGTGATGCTCAGTAGCATAAAGCGTGGTATTTCTACCCCAAAGTGAGTATGTGTGTGCAGATCTTACTTTGCACTATAATCAAGAGTGGCTGCTCTTTTATCACTCGACTTAACAGGAATTCAGTACCAATATGAGTCCTTATCAATTTAATTAGCAGTTCGTCATATTTTTATGCGACTCCCATCCATAAAAAACTGGGGAGACCCAATTAACAGTGAGCGGGCAGTGAATTTATTTTTATTAATTTTATTGTTTTTTTCCCTATTTTTATTATATTTTTACATAAACCCGAGACTCTGATCTAAAGACCTAGCATGGAACTGTTTCAAGCCACATCAGTAGTCTTACACTGCACGAAGAAATTCATCTTCCACTTAAAGACAATCACAAACATCTATGTTCAAGAGGGATTTGAACCCGCTACCTTTTGGTTGGAGATCGGTTGCGTTGGTCATTAGCTAACAATAATCTTTAACATTAATCATGAACCACTCTAACGATTTTATGATTTCATTAAACTGCTTACTTTGTGTGTGAGTCGCCAACAGAGAAGGATCGTGTCGAGATTCTGTTTTTGAATAGCCAGAGATTATACTTCTTACGATGTACTTTGTAAGGATTGCTGCTTTATGAAATAAAGCAGGCAAAAAGTAAGGAAAAGGAGGAAGCAAGTTCGATGTGTTTTACAAATGGACTGCGAATGCCTAGTATCAGATGTTCGTGTTTTTGCATGCTAAGATGATAGAGAAACGATGGAAGTTACTTCAGAAAAACAACGCCTATGAAAACACATATAGAAACGACATGAACAATCTTTGAAACAGGCAGCCATTAATTAATCGAGCCTCCGTTAGTAACGTGAGATCTGGTCTGGTCTGTGGAAAGAGACCAGATAAAGATCTGGTCTCTTACGACTAAGGGTGAGTTAGCCGGTCTCATACGGAGATAGAGGGTTTTTTTCGCCCGGAAACTCGGGTTTTTCGTCCCTCCGAACAGGGAAACTGGCCCGTGAACACACACACACACACACGGATCTACAGCCATAACATACATACTTAATTCCTCGTTAGGAGGGATTAACTCGTCTAAGAGAAGGAGGAACCCCATAGGAATAAATAAATAAATAAATTGATTACTCAAAAGGATTGTAATTATGCCGTTGTATTGTGCATTTTAAGCGAGCAAAACCAGCACTTGAATTGCTTTCTTTCATTAATTGGTTCACATTATTATTGCAATTGTGAATGTTTCACACAGAAATAGGCAGAGTTATTTGTCAACCATTATGTTTCTTTTTTTACCCGTCAGGGGGCATTATAGAAAATTTCCAATGGCTGAGGGAAACAAAAGCAAACCTGGACGACACGAAAGGATAACCAGCGAGAAAGTGAGTTTTTATTTTAAATTTAAAAACGCCAAATACTCGAAAGTTTGCAGCATAATTAGAATAAAATGAATGTCACACACACACACACATATAGTCAGTCCTCGATTTACGACAACCATCCAATTCACAACTCCCGAATAACACCTCAATCCTGCAGTCCATTCTCACTTAGTTCTGTATGTGTGTGTGTGTGTGTGTGTGTGTGTGTGTGTATATATATATATATATATATATATATATATATATATATATATATATATATATATATATATATATATATATATAATACTATAATATATTGGCCCTAATAACAGATGAAATGAAGTTTATTAGAAAAAGTGCAAAGTATACTCTATTCGATCACAAAAGAAATTATGAAAGAACTACACCAAGAATCAGTACTAGAAAAATAAAGAAATATAAACATAAATGGATGGAACATCCTCTAAAGAGATTCAACGATGATTCTGTTGCCGGAACAGAAAAATTCATGAAAAGTATGCTGATGATATATATCGAAAAAATTGTTTCCTTTTATTTTTATCACATGCGTCCTGATATATTTTTTGAAGACCTACTAACCCATCCAGTGGGTCATTAGTTTTCTGTTGCTTAGGTTTATTATGCTGAATAACGCCCATGAAAATATCTGTAAAAGAGAAAACGGACCGTATATATCAAACAGTGGCTGGCTGAAGAGAGAACATGAGAGAGAGAGAGAGAGAGAGAGAGAGAGAGAGAGAGAGAGAGAGAGAGAGGTCGTCGATCAACCGAACCGCTTTCTTCTCAATAGCATTCAGAATTTTTAGATGCACCACCCCAAAGGTGAAAACAGTATTACGAATTCTGACGGATTCAGAATTTATACTGTGAAAGAGTGACTGGACAGATGGAAAGTAACGTCTCGAGGGGGAAAAAAAAGAATGGTCAAGTTTTTGTGGAAGCTGACGATGACATAGAAATGATGTGATTATACCAGGAAAAGCTTGGAATATGAGTTAGTCCGAGAAGAGAGATCTGGTCTTGACCATTTAGTTAATTATTGTCAAAGGTTAAAATACTTCACGCAGATTATACAAGAATGTAATTTCTTATAAAATAAAAAACAAAATAAATCCGCTAACACCTTTTATTATCTTATATAGGGAATAGGTGAAGCTCTGTTAGCCCTATCTACCTTTTGGAGACTGAGTGAGCAGTTCAACCTCCAGTAGCCACTCAGAAATACAGTAGTTGGCCTAAGACTATCACTAATTTTAAGTGTTTGCCAGTGAAGAGACTGGCAAACAAGTGCTGCCATCTCATTGTCTATAACCCTTACACGACATGTTATTATTTGAATTAGTGTGGGTTATACTGGCGAAAACTCGAGATTCCAGGAGGAAAAACCTGCTTGCCCATGTTAGAAGTCAACTATATGGGAAACGGGTGGAAGAAAGGCTTAGAAAAAATTCCTCTAGTCAGCGACTAGTATCGAACTTACGTCTTTCTTCAGGCAACCTAGAGCTGCGGAAGCAAACGCCATTCTACCGAGCTATATAATTCCTTTGAATCTTTAATTTCATTTTTAAAGAAAGTTGATTAAAATTCTTAATAATAATAATAACCTAAAGTGTTTTTTTTCCTTATAAGAAGAAGACAAGACCTTTAAACTCTATTTAGCTATTGGAGACTGAGTGGGCAGTTCAATCGCCACCGGTAGCCAATCAGAGATAGCTGGCCCATGTCTATCACTAATTATAAGTGCACTGATGAAGAGACGAGCAAACAAGTGCTGCCATCTCTTGGTACCCAACCGTAAGAGGATATGTTATTGTCTGAAATAATATAGGTTCTACAGTAGATTTTCTTGGGTTTAAGGGAGAAAAAACCCACTTGCCTGTGCAACAGATCGACTAACTCGGGAACCGGCTGAAGAAAGGCTTAGAAAAAGTTCCTCCTGTCGGTGACTAGACTCGAACTTATAAGTTTATCTTCATGCGGCCAAGCACAGATGCAAGAGCCACTTCCACTGAGCTACACAGGCCTTTTAAAATTTTTATATTCAATTAAAATTTTATAAAAATATAATGGTATTTATTAGAAAATTACGAAATTTAAAACTTAGTGTAAGATGTTGTGCCATCGTGATATTGAATGACAATACGTATATTTAGAAAGTTTGCGAAATGATCTAAAGGCCAACCATATTAAAAGGTTTATGTCTTGTAAATGGAACTGAATGATTCCAATATGCACACAGCGGAAAATATGGAATATTAAGCAAATTGCATAATTTCAAGGCTCAGATTAAACTGTTTATTGGTTTGAAACTTTGTATTGAGCTCTATCACTAAACAAAATAGAAGCCTATTCCCAAGTTTTTGATATTTGACTGGTTCACTGAAATGGGTTTTTTATTTCCCTCCAGGAAACTAGTTTTTAATCCCTCAGCTAAAAATCAACCGCACACCTCGCACTCTTTTGTACAATATCATAATTAGTCAGAAAGTCAATTACTAGTGACAACTAAGGGCAAAGACCAGCTAACCACCGATTTCCAATGATAGTGCTAAAATAGGTCAGTATAACCCCTTTTGGAGAAATAAAGAAGCATTAGATAAGTTGATGGGGTCGCTCCAGGTCAAAGCCAAATAACTGGCAGGAGACCACTGCATCGCTTTTCAGCAATGTGGAGAATCACAGCAAACAGTGAAAAGCTATTGGAACAAGCTCCAACACAACACCAAGAAGAAGCATAAACACAACATCAGAAGAACTAAAGATAGAAACCATCAATATAAGGAGTATTCATGGAAAGGAAATCGAACTTGCAGAAGAATTGGAAAAGTACGATGTGGATATAATTAGCACTGCTGAGACAAGGAAAGCAAAAATAGGTGATATCTTTATGTCAGCTGCCTGATATCTAATGACTCAAAAAATTCCTCCACTTCTTACTGTTATTTTCAGGCAATAATGATGATGATTGGAAGGCAGTTTCAAGTAGAGTTAGGTGGGAAAAGTTCAAATTGGGGGAAATGGACAATGAATTGTGCCTATAGGCTCACAGAAGGTTCTTCCAAGTAAGACGTGGAAGAATTTTCTGAGTCATTAGATCAGGCAACTGACAAAGAAAATGGAGAAATTGGTCCTTGTTGGGGATTTGAACAGCAGAGTAGGAAATGAATCCCACCAGGCATATATGCACATTTTGGGAGAATTCGGAAGAGGGCAAAGCTAATAAAAATAGTACGTATTTGCTGGACTTCTGCTTAGGACACGGACTAGTTATTACTAACACCATGTTTCAACATAATAATGTGCACAATTTCTGAAAACAAAACTATATGGAATTAAACACAATTAGAGCAATGAATTCTTGGGCTATACCAGTAATCCGATACACAAATGGCATAATAAATTGGACAAAAGAAGACCTGAGCAAACTGAACCACAAAAATAGAAAATTAATGACTATGCATCATGCATTACATCCACAAAGTGATGTTCACCGATTGTACCTACCAAGAAGAATAGGTGGACGGGGTCTGCTGCAAGTGAGACACACTGTGGAAATGGATATAATATGGATATATTAAAAAAGCAACAGAAGGGTTTATTCTAGCAGCTCAAGAACAGGCATTACAAATTAATGCAATGGAAGTAAACATTTTGAACAGCAATAATAACAGCAAATGCAGATTATGCGATCAGAAAGATGAGACTGTAGAATATCTAATCAGTGCCTGAAGCAAAATAGTTCAAACTGACTATAAATACCGCCATGATCAAGTGGCCAAAATAATTCATTGGCATGTATACAAAAAATATGGCTTTTCTACATCTGATAACTAGTGGAAGCATAAAATAGAGACAGTATTGGAAAACGAAACAGCAAAAATTCTCTGGGACTTTAGAATACAAACTGATCGGCATTTGGAACACAATAGACCTTACATCACATGTATCGAACATCGACAGGTTTGGATTATCGATATCGCAGCACCTAGTGATAACAACAAAGAACTGGAAAATAAAATTATTAAATATCGACATCTGGCAATCGAAGTTGGCAAGCTGTGGCTTAAACACACCAAAGTCATCTCAATTGTTATCGGTGCACTTCGTGCAATTTCAAAGAAGCTATACAACTATTTACAGCAACTAAACATCAACGAAGTGATCCGATATGATCTACAAAAAAACAGCATTACTTGGAACAGAATTTTATTATTCCCGTATTTTACGACGCTACCTGACGGACTATTCTTAGATTCTTGGGTAGAATCTGAATTGTTCTGAATCACCAGTCAAATTGTTGTTTAAATGATATCTTGTTTTGACAGTGTAACAATTATGTCAATAAAGTAATAATAATAATAATAATTTTTAATTTTTTTTTTCATTGTTCTTTCAAAATATTTACATATGTACAATGATCATCTATTCAGTATATTATTTTACAAGGTTTTTAAATCTCAATTTAAATAAATAATTTAAATCTCAATGAGATTTAAATTATTTATTTAAATCTCATTATATGTAGCACTTTGTGCTACATATAATGAGATTTAAATAGTAATGATGATATCAGTTATATAACAATCATAATAATAATTTACAATTATATTGTTCAGGTTACATAAGTTGTATAATATTACATGTTGTAGTTTACTCTTTTTTTTCTTCAAAGTTTGAAAAGGTGTGATTATACAACAGTGTTTACACATATGCAATCTAAATATTATATTTCCTTATTCTCACAAACATGCAGTGTAAACTCATTATTTACATTTTTTATTACATTGCATACATTTGTTACAGTTATTACATACATTTGTTTACATATGATACATTACTTACATTTGTTTACATATGATACTTACATTACGTACATTTATTTACATGTAATACTTACATTATGTACATTTGTTTACATGTGATACGTAAACAAATGTACATAATCATATGTACATTTGTTTACGTACAATGATTGCATATGTAACCAAATGTATGTAATACAACTTGGATGAGAAGAAATTTCTCTACTTTCAAATATGCAATCAAAATATTATATTTCCTAATTCTCATAAACATACAATGTAAACTCATGAGTTACATTTCTTTTATTACATTGCATATATTTGTTACAGTTATTACATACATTTGATTACATATGATACATTACTTACATTTGTTTACATGTGATATTTCCATTACGTACATTGGTTTTCATGTGATACGTACATTAAATGCATTTAGTTACATATGATAAATCTTGGATGAGAAGCAATTTCTCTGCTTTCATCCTCGAAGCTTATATGTAAGCTTATCTGAGGATGACACCAGTTGGTTATTATTTATTGTTTTTTTTTTTGCTGCCTTGGGAAGCTACGAAATCTATGATTGAGAAATTCTCGTGCACACACACACACACACACACACACATACATACAGTAACTTGGAATGTATTGATGCATCACTGAACCGGAAGCCTGAACGAATATATTGTGTTTCATTGTTTGTAAGGGGTATAGGGGGCGTGTTTCTTGTTCATAGTATGTCCTTAGAGCTCTTTTTTCAGGCTATTGTAGTTTGTAAGGTTTCTGTATTCAAAAGGTAATTTGTTTATCATGTCTGGGATGTAGAAGTTTCATGTGGCTTTTCAAAGGTGATTATTGTATTTAAGAGAGACCTCCAGGGAGTCAGAGATTCATAGGGAGGCCACATACTACACACACCAGCTATCACACATTCTTAAATTCATTCACACTGCTTGCACTCACAACATCCAATTGCAATCCATTCCAATCACGCACCACCCTCTGAGATAAAAATCTGGCGCTTACACCCTTCATTCTCAGCTTCCAAGGATGCCCTCTCGTCCTTTCCCCACCCTCCATAAATTTAAAAATTACATCAATTTAAATCCTGTATGACCCTTTCAGCAGTTTGTAAGTCTCAATCATATCACCCCTCTTTCTCCAATTTGCTAGTGTCTGCAATCTACAAATTCTCAACCTGTCTTCATAATCAGTATTCCACAATCCTGATACCATGTTTAACACTCGCCTTTGTACTCTCTCTATTATATCAGAATCACATCGGAAACCAGACCTGTGCACAATAGTCCAAATGAGGTCTTATCAAGGCCTTGTAAAGAGGCAAAATAACATCCTTATCTTTACATGTGAATTCGTTTGAGTGTTGAATTATCTTTTAAGTTGTATTTGAAATCCTTGCCACATGGCCCCTGAACTTCAACTTCCTATCTATTAACATCCAAGATCCCTAGCCTCATCAGTTTCTTCTAGCATAATCCCACCAATATAATACGACATTGGATAGGTAATCATGCTGAAGTAAACGACTTTACTTCAGCATGATTACTGATACTTTTACTGACACCCATTTTCCCATGCCCACAATTCCAACTTATTCAAATCATTCTACAAGGGATGCATATCAGCAGCATTCATGATTACCCTGCCTATCTTGGCATCATCAACAAATAACTGTATGTCACTTGCGAAATCCTTCCCAATATCATTAATGTACAGATTGAATAACAGTGGACCAAGCACTTATCCTTGTGGTACACCACTTGTTACCTTAAACCTTTTAGACTCTGATCCCCGTATACCACTTTTTGATATCTGTCAGTCAGCCATCCTCTTATCCATGCTAATGTTGTATAACCCAAACCCATTTTCTCCATTTTATGCAGCAGTCTTTCATGTTGTATTCCATCAAAAGCCTTAGCAAAATCCAAAAGTATCATGGTGTATCCATTCCCCTTGTCTAGTTCAATGGTAAGATTGTCATAGAATGTGAGCAAGCTGCTAAAACATGGCCTTCCCTTAGTAAATCCATGTTGTTCATTGCAAAGTAGAGATTCACTGTCAATCCATTTCTGAATGCAGGCCCTAACTAATTTTGCTAAAATCTTCACCACCACTCCTGAGATACTAATTGGTCGATAGTTTGATGCATCGGTCTTTGCACCACCTTCATGCAATGGAATTACCATATATTCCTTCCATTACTGCCGAATCTTCCCTGTTCTGAGACTCATATCAAACATCCTGGTCAAAGGAATGATCATTTCAGCTGAACACTCTTTTAGCACACATGGTGATATTCCATCAGTCCCTATTACTGAATTCTTATTCAGTTTGTGCAACAGCTCTAATACCTCGGCCTCACACACCTGCATTTCTTCATCTAGTGAAGAGGTAACAGGAAGCTCAATGTTCACTAGGTTGATAGCTTTTAACGAAATGGGCACTCATTAACTGAGCAACCTCCTCTGCATCAGTAACCCTGACTCCATCTGGATTTAGAAGAGTTATTATTTCATATTCATTCTTTCTTTTACTTGCAGCATATCGATAGAATTCTTGTGGGTTGTCTTTCGCCAGTTTCTTTTCATAATCAGACTTTGCTTTCTGTACAACAGTTGTCACTATTCTAGCCTGCTGCTTATAACGTTCATAACGGACGTCATCCTTATTACTATTATTACTATTACTATTATTACGGGCAACTCCAGGGAGTCATTGGACTCATCGAGGGAGGCCCCAAATCATATTCATCACAACTATTTGACATTCATACAGTATCTATCATACCTCGCCTTAAACTCATTCACTGTCACAGCATCCACCACAGACTCAGGGAGCGCATTCCACTCATTCACTACTCTAAAAGTAAAGAACCCAGCTCTAACACCTTTACTAACCACACTTTTGCCCAGTTTCCATGGATGTCCCCTAGTCCTCCCACAACCAGCCCTGTTCTCAAAAATATCTTCTGAATTAATTTTATAGAAACCCTTCAGTAATTTGAATGTCTCAATCATATCTCCCCTCCTCCGCCTATCAACCAATTTTTGCAACCCACAAATCCTCAACCTGTTCTCATACGGTTCATTCCACAGACCTGCTATCATCTTGGTCACTCGCCTCTGGATCCTCTCCACCTCCTCCCCATCAAGAAGAAACCTAGGTGACCAAATCTGAGCACAGTAGTCTAGATGGGGTCTTATCAAGGCTCGATAGAGAGGAACAATAACCTGCTTGTCTCTGCTTGTCAGCGTATTCCTCAGCAACCAAGTGATTTGATGAGCTGTTTTGGTCACTTTTGCAATGTGTCCCCTAAATTTCAATTCCTTATCTACCAACACTCCTAAATCTCGTGCCTCATCAATTTCCTGGAGCACGGTTCCACCAATGCAGTAAACTGCCGCCAATCGTTTCACCCCAAAATGCATAACCTTACATTTTGCCACATTAAACTGACATCCATTCTCCTTAGCCCAGACCTCCAATCTATCCAAATCATCCTGCAAAATTTTGACGTCATCTGCATTCACTATTGCCCTACCCAACTTCGCATCATCCGCAAACAAATGAACTGTTCCTCTCAGATCATTTCCTATATCATTTATGAACAAATTAAACAGCAGTGGTCCAAGAACAGATCCTTGTGGCACACCACTAGTCTCAGGCCGTCTTGTGGACTCTACTCCCGAGTAAACCACTCTCTGATATCTCTACGTCAACCACCCTCCTATCCATCTCACCAACCCTATGTCCATTCCCATATGCTGCAATTTTCTGATTAGAATTCCATGTGGAATCCTGTCAAAGGCCTTGGCAAGGTCCAGTAGAATCACCGTAAACCCATTACCCTTATCCAGTTCAGCCGTCACTGTGTTATAATACGTGAGCAAGTTACTGAGGCATGACCTACCCTTCACAAAACCATGCTGTCCCCGATACAGTATCCCATTTTCTTCTATCCAATCTTGTATTTTCCTCTTGACTATTTTCTCTAAGACCTTGACAATGATTCCTGATATGCTAATCGGTCGGTAATTTCCTACAGCAGTCTTGGAACCACCTTTATGCAGTGGAACTATTTTCCCCTCTTTCCACCCGCTCGGGACTAACCCAGACCCGAGACTCAAATTAAACAAAATGGTCAAGGGTACTGGCAATTCTTTAGCTGCTTCTCGTACAACACGAGCTGGTATACCATCCAATCCCACAGATGTATTGACATTGAGGTTATGCAATAGACTACTCACCTCCACTTCATTCACCACAATTCCTGTATAATCTACTGGTTTATTCGTTTCTGCAATGTCACCACCTGGATGATATACTTTTGCAAAGTGCTCACTCAGTAACTCAACTATCTCAACTGATTCAGTTACCTCCCTACCATCGGCATTCTTTAAAATCAATCTGCCATGTACATTTTTCCTTTTACTTGCTACATATCTAAAAAACTGTTTAGGATTCTCTTTAGCCTGCATGGCCAATGTTCTTTCGTAATCCTTTTTTGCTTTTCTTACCACACTCGTTACCCTTCTGGCCTGTGCTTTATACCGTTCATGTGCCTGCCGGTCACCCTTCTCCTTAAATTCCCTCCATAGTTGTTTCTTTTTTTGCAACTCAAGCTTAATGGTGTTATTCATCCATTTAACCCCTACTTGATTTATTATTCGGACTCTAGGTATACAGTCAGCCATTGCTTCATGCAAGCACTTCTTAACTACCTCCCATGCACTATCAACTTCTAGTCCTTGCAGTTGTACATGCCATGGCACTGAACCAATCAAACTCCTAAGCTTGTCATACTTTCCAGCCCGATAATTCCACATGTACCCTGTCTTAATTGAAAATTCTACACCTTTAGCCACCTCCCAAGTTAAGACCCTATGATCACTCTCACCGATTGGTGGCAATGTGGTCATATTTGTTACAGCGAAATCCTCAGATGTAATTACTAGGTCAAGCACTCTCTGACCCCTAGTATTTTCCATTACATGCTGTCGCAGATAGTTATCCCTTAATAACCGCATAAAATCCAGTTCCTTCCTCCCGTGTGTCCTCTCCTTACACCAATCAATGCGACCATAGTTGAAATCTCCCATAATAATCACCCTCCTTCCACCCATTTCTTCTATTTGCTTGTGCATACTGTCACCACCATCTTTTCCATCACCAGGTCTATAGCAGCACCCAATTGTATATTTAGTTCTGCTAGCCACAATCTCACACCAAATGGTCTCAAATGTGCTCTTTTCTCTATCTTGCAATTCAACTTCTATTCTCCTTGGCTGGAGCTCATCAGCTATCATCAACAATATTCCTCCCCCCATTTTATTCTCTCTGTCATTCCTGAACACACTATACCCATCACATTCAATCCCACTAGTTATATCATCTACAGTCAGCCATGTTTCACTAATACCTATAACCTGTGGTCTGGAAGTGCCAACCATGGCCAAAAACTCTTCCTTCTTGTTCCTAATACTCCTAGTATTAGTGTACATGAATTTAAGACCCCCATTAGCCCCAACCCTACCTTGATGCCTTATATTAACTATCCCACTCAGATTTGTTGTCCTTATTTGCTCTGGCATATTATATTCATTCTTACATTCAACTGCCTCCATGAGGACTGTATCTCTACTCTCCCCCCCTAACAAATCTAGTTTCCCTGAATTTGCACATCCACTACATTCAGCAACACTTTCTCAAGTCTTCTTACACTGTAACCATTCAAATGCAAGCCATCCATCTTATATAGATCCTTTCGCCCATCATACTCACTCCACACATCCACAAATTCCACACCACTCGTCATACATAACCCACGCATAAAGTCATTTGCAATTATAGCCCTCCTTTTAAACATTTCACTGTCATACCGTGGCAAAAGACTAATCATTCTAACTCTCTCACTCTTTTCTTTTGCTACCTCAAACAATTCATTCAGGTCGATGTGCAAGAAATACTGTTATGCAAACAGTATTCCTTGCACATCGTCCTTTTCTTACGAATCTCTTGCTTAATAAGATTACACATCCATTTGACTCCTACTCTATTTTTTCTTCGAACTCTCGGGACACATTCTGATATCGCATCATTTAAGTATTGTTTAAATACTTTCCATACACTGTCGATATTCTTTCCATCCAGTAACCGATCCCATTCCACTGAACTCAGTATGCTTCTCAGTTGGTCATAATTTCCTGCTTTGTAGTTCAACATGTAACCTTTTCTGAATGGAACATTCATACTTAGTAACTTCCCAAGTGAGTACCGCATGATCACTGTCACCAACTGGAGGCAGAATAGTTACGTCTTTAACTGAAATGCCCTCTGACACTATAATCAAATCTAGCACTTTTTCACCTCGAGTTCCTTCTGTCACATGCTATTTGAGGAATTTGTCCCGCATCAGCTCAATAAATGCATTTTCATTATTCTCATGAGATTCTACTGCTACCCAATCAATATTTGTATAATTAAAGTCTCCCATTATGATAACTCTTTTCGCGCTCACCTTTTCTATTTGGTGATGCATTTCTTCATCACCAGCAATCGATCCACCAGGTCTGTAACAACACCCCACTGTGTAATTTGTCTTATTAGATTCCACCTCACACCAGATAGCTTCAAACGTATTGCCACGTAAAATATTGTTAGTACTATTATTACATTCATGGTCTCAACTCTAACTGGATTTAAGTCATCCAATATCATTAACAGCACGCCCCTCTTCTCCTATCCACTATATCATTCCTAAAAATACTGTACCCATGACACTCGGTACCAGTTAATAGGTCTGATTCTGATAGCCGGATCTCACTAATTCCTACAATCTGAGATCGCAACATATTGACTAAGGCAACAAATTCTACCCCGTTGTTTCTGATACTGCTAGCATTCGTGTACAGACATAATAATCTAACTTCATGTTCCTTAGTATACCCTTGTTTGCAGTCTGCCTGACCCAATTGGACAACTTGCAGATCTCTATTCTTCTCTAATGCTTAACACATGTCGACATCTTTGCACACATATGATTCGTTCTCACTTCGTCAATATTCCCATGGCAAATCCCATTCCCATCATTAACACAATTATATACCATTTTAGCTGTTACGCTCACGTTCACACCATTCCTCCCTTTATAATTTAGTTTCCCTGACTCTCTGTGTTCGGTCTCATACCAGTTAATGGTTTTTCCAGACTCCTGATACCAAACGGATTCAGGTGTAGACCGTCCTTCTTATACAAATCCAATCTTCCCTCAGACTCACTCCACACATCCAAAAACTCCATCCATTCCTTCTACATAGCCTACGCATCGAATCGTTTGCCATCATAGCCCTTCTTTTTGATTCATTTTTGTCATAGCGAGGTAAAATACTAACGATTTTCACTTTCTCACTCTTTACTCTCGCCTCTTCCAGCAACCCTTTCATGTCCTCTCTCATACTGAACTTATCACCAGCAAAATCGTTCGTACCTACTACAACTACCATTTCATTTATTTTTCTTTTCTGTTTTTGAATTACTTGAGTTATATTTTTAATTTCCGCTCGATGTTATAACTTGCTCATCTATAGCATGTTTTATTATAGAGTCACCGTACCAAATAATTTCTTTCCTTTTACTAACAACGCCACTTACCTGGCTTTCCTTATTTCCTGACTTTACCTTTGAGTCTCAGTGATAAACACTAAAGAAGACATTAATTGATTCATCTAGAAAGGTATGTGGTGAAGTTGTCTTCAAGGATACAGAATGAGAACACCATGGTGGATACAAGAAGTTAAAGAAACTGTCCTAGAAAATGAAAAAAGCAGGCCAATAGTTCCTAACAAATAAGTCAGCAGATGGTCTAAAAGAATACAGTGAAAATAATGTAAAAAAACAAAGCTATGCTATGTGTAAAAGTAGCTAAACAAAAGTCATTTGAAGACTTTGGTAAGAGAATGGTAAATAAATATCAGGAAGGTGGCAAAATGTTCTGGAGGCTATTGAAAAAACATAGAAATGGAGAAAAGAGTAGTGTAAAAGGAATGAAATATTAGAGTCCCCATAGTATCCATCTGAAGATAATGATATCCTAGATGTCTGGAGTAATTACTTTGAAAGACTGTTAAACAAACGAAGCAGTGACAGAAGTGTACTAGAAAATTGTGAAGAGAAATCAGAGAGGAGTACGTATCAATACTTGAGGTAGAAAAAGCTATCAAAAAATTGAAATGTGGAAAGGCAGCTGGAGTAAATGATATTCGGCCAGAATATCATCTACTCCATCTATAAAAAAGATAATATAGCTGAATCTGTGAATTACAGAAGAATCCAGGTAAGATTTATGCACGCATACTTGAAAAGAGATTCAGAAAGATTGTGGAAGAGAAACTTAAAGAATGACAAGCTGGGTTCAGGCCAAATAGAGGTTGACAAGATCAGATTTTCACTTTAAGACAAACAATTAAGAAATGGTGGGAATTTGACAAGATTTGTATTTAAGTTTGGAAGATCTGGAAAGTTCAAAGTTAGAATTGAAGAAAATAAAAGATAGTTTGATATAAAATCAGAGTAGGACAAAAATGCACATTATCGCAACTCTTATTCATCATATTTCGGATCACATGATGAAAGAAAGTGGCATTAGGCCTGATATTAGAATGTCAAGCTCTTTGCTTTATGCAGATGATGCTGTACTCCTAAACACATGTACTGCACGTCTTCAGGATTATCTAAGTTGAATAACAGCTGTAACAAATTTGGCATGAAAATCAGCAATAAAAAGACCAAAACTATGAAAATAAGTAGGATTATAGAAAACTTCAGCTGTGTTCTGAATGGAGATCCTATAGAACAGGTAAATATTTCAGCTACTTAGGCAAAGTTTTTAGTGAAGATGGCAGGTTAAACCTGGAAAAGACAACAGAATAGGCAAAGCAGGTATGGTGGGTAGTCAGCTGAATAAATTTATATGGAATAAAATAGAAATTAACCAAAACACCAAACTAACAGTATTCAAACCAGATTTAAGTTATGGATCTGAGAGTTGGGTTAGAAATAAAACACTTGACTAGAGACTGCAGATATGAGAGTCCTGAGAAAGATTAGAGGGGTGAACAGATGAGATCAATGGCAGAATCATATAAAAAATGAAGATATTCGTTTTTAATATGATTAGAAAGGAACTTTATGTTATTAGAATTCAAGAATGTGTCAGCAGAGGTAATCTAAGGTGGTATGGCCACTTAAATAGAATAGGCGAAGAAAGGTTAGCAAAAAATGTGTTTGATGCCAAGATACCAGGAAAGAAACCCAGAGGAAGAACAGGGTCTATACCATAGGTTCCCAAAGTGGGCGGTACAGTGCCGCCTCCCATAGGGCGCTGAAGCCTTCTAGGGGGGCTATAGTGGAATCAGAAGCATTTGGAGGAGTTCAGGCGGTCTAGGGATCGGTGGCTCTTTATAGAAGAAATTAATAATATATATTTAAAAATTAATTATTTTCGTGATTTTGCGATTAGATAATCATTTAAAATTTAAATATTGCATTTTAATTCATCTTATGCCAGTCTTACACGATCAATTTTTTTATCAATTTTCTATTTCAATTATTTAATCATTTGAAAATTTACCATGTCAGATAGAAATAGATGTCAATTTTCTATGGCAATGAGAAAATAGAGCATGTATATATGTCTGTGTATAATAGGTTATGTTTACAGTAGCAAATATATTCGTTATATTTCATTTCAAAATATATATAAAATATATATAAAACCACTTTTCTAATTGATTTGTACAAAAACAAACCCAATTTTATATAATTTAATATTATGAGTAAAAATAACAATGGCAAGAAAGAAATAAAATCGTAAATTTTAGTTAGCCTAGTTAGTACTAACTTATATTGCTAACTAGAGGGAAAACAAAGCAAATATTATTCGAAACTTATTATACTGTTTTCTGTGGTTATGTTTTGTAGGTTTGTTGTTTATATAAGGTGAGTTAGCCGATCTCATACGGAGGTAGCAGGTTTTTTTCTCCCGGAAACTCGGGTTTTTCATCCCGCATACAGACAAATCGGCCCTTCAGAAACACGCAATTTACAGACAAAAAATACTAGTTGTGGTAGTGGTGGAGGTGGGCGGTAGATGGCGTTGATGGAGATGATTCGTAGTAGAGGTTCGGTGTAGTAGTTGAGACAGTTGTAAGTGTCCTCCCGCGGAGTCTTCGGACTCCTTGGAGGTGTCACGAATAATAATAATAATAATAATTATATCTTGTGTAATTATTTTATTTATTAATTATTATTTATAATTATTCGGACAATGTCGTGGTCGGACGAACAAAATGCGCTTGCGTACAAAATAAAAAATTGAATGTGTCATACAGGATATTTTAACTTATATTTTTTATATACTTAAAAAATTTATTCATTTTTTGCTATTGTAAAAATTGATCGTGCCATACAGGCTTTAGTCTATCCACGCCACAGACGAGTCTTAACTAGTAGTATGTCGGTCAACTATTACGTAGGTAATTCACTCAATTCAGCATGTTTAGACAGGAATATGGGTGCTTGCAGTGACTTGTTCAAAGCACGAGTACGATGGTATCACAAATAAGTCAATGCATGCAAGTCGATTCGAGCTAGATTTCAAATCTATAAATACCAGCGGTTTAGGAATAAGTTTCATAATTTTTCGTGTGCTTTGCCAACAATCATCAGTCGAAAGTGTGATAAATAAGTGGAGTCATACAAAGTGTAAATTAAATCTTTTATTTTGTGAATATTTTTTCAAATTTTATTACTTCATTATGTCTGAATATAAGAAGAAATGTCGACAGTACAACATTGAGTATTTGAAAGATGGTTTTATTCAGTCTCCTACGAACCAATTATTACCCATGTGCTTGATTTGCCAAAAAAGTGTTTTCAAATGAAGCAATGAAGCCTTCTAGGCTACAAGAGCATTTGACTAAAATGCATGCTGACAAAAAGGATAAAGATTTGTCCTATTTTCAAGTGCTAGAAGAAAAATATTTTAAACGTCTAACTATATCAAAACGTTTTACGTTGTCCACTAAACAAGATAATGACGGATTACAAGCTTCTTATAATATTTCATTATTAATCTCAAAAGCGAGAAAACCACACACAATTGGTGAGGAATTAATCTTGCTGGCAGTAAAACAAGTATAATAAACACTGTGCTTCATAAGCCAGCGTCAGATATCATCAGGAAAATTCCTGTGAGCAATAATTCAGTGCAAAGAAGAATCCATGAAATGGCTGAAGGCGTTGAAAAATCACTGTGCGATTATTTGAAGACATGCTAATTTTCCATTCAACGCGATGAATCAACTCTCCCAAATAATGAACCACTACTCTTATCATACGTACGATTCATAAAAGAAGAAAAAGTTTGTCAAGAATTATTATTTGCTCAAAACGTGGAAGGGGATACAACGGGAGAATCTATGTTTAATATCATGAATAAGTTTTTTCAAGAGAAAGACATTCCTATTCGTAATTTTTTGTCTGCTGCTACTGATGGTGCTCGAGCAATGACAGGACGCCACAAGGAGTTCATAGCGCATTTGAAACAAGCAGTACCAAATGTACTCACTATACATTGTGTTCTTCATCGTCAACATTTGGTTGCGAAAAATTTAAGTGAACGCCTGCACACGTCGCTCCATTATGTTATTAGAGTAGTCAACAAGATTAGAAGCAATTCATAGAGTGACAGATTGTTTACCCAACTTTGTAGTGAAAACGATGAAGATTTCAATCGTTTGCTGCTTCACACAGAAGTTCGCTGGCTTTCAAAAGGTATTTGTCTGAATCGATTTTACAATTTGTTTGATTCAGTACTAGAGTTCCTAGAAAACAGAGACGACGGATTGCAGGCCAACCTGATTACATCCAAAAATGGCATCGCTTACTTGACAGACCTCTATAAAATATTTAATGAAGTCAATCTACAACTACAAGGTGATGAATGGAATTGAATTAAAACAAAAAACGTTATTGCCGCTTTTGTAGGGAAACGTCTTCTGTTCAAGCGGAGTATGGGCCGAGGGGAATATAGCCACTTTTCAAATTTATCAGCAGTGTCTCTCAGAAAGGAAGATTTACTTACATACTGCCAACACTTGGAGGTTCTCCATGCTGATTTCAATGAGCGATTCAAGGATATTCTAAACATGAATATACCAAATTGGGTTCTAGATCCTTTCTCACACGAAAGCACAACAGGATCATCAAATTTAAAAGTGGAACTCATAGAACTCACAACAAACGAAGAACTAAAAATAAAATTCAAAACTGGATACCAAGAGTTCTGGCTTCAAAAATCAATACCGACACTGTACCCTGGATTATGGGAAATAGTGCAGAAATTTTTAATTGCATTTCCATCTTTCCATCTTCTTATTTGGCTGAGCGTGGGTTTAGTGCTGTAGTGAATTTACTATCTAAAAAAAGGGACCGATTGCATATAACTGAGCATGACGATTTACGACTGTTTTTAACGAAAGTTGAACCCGCTATTAACAAACTTTTAAAAATGCACCAGGCTCATCCTTCACATTAATTTGTTATTTTTTCTTTGTAATTTTACTTTGTAAGTTCGAAATAAACCATCTAATACATTTGATGGTGTTTTAATTATTACAATAAGATTCTTACTAATGCAATGCAATCTCTTAGTATGTATTCCGAATTTTCATATTTAAACCATTGTATGAAACTTCACATTAATTTGTTATTTTTGCTTTATATTTTTACTTTATAAGTTAGAAATAAACAATTTTGTGATATATTTAATGGTGTTTTAATTATTACAATAAGATTCTTACTAATGTAATGCAATCTCTTAATTGTATTCCACATTTTCACATTTAAACCATTGTATGAAACTGTGCATAATGTTATTCGAGCATACATTTTACAATCTTTACATATGGGCTACGTTTCACCAAAATAGGTATAGCAATAACTGTGTTCAAGATGAAGCACATATTAGTCACTTCTTTTTTAAAATTTAACGGCATAAGCAGTAATGTATCATTAGTTGCTATTTATGTCAAAAATATCAAACGGCTTGAACGCGGAAAACTGTTATAATGGGGGGGGGGGGCGTTACAAAATTTGTCTTGCAAAGTGGGCGGTGGCCCGAAAAAGTTTGGGAACCTATGGTCTAGACGGATTGATTCGGTCAGAAGTGCCTTAGAAGCAAGAAATGTTAGATATGACAATAATTAAGTGCTCACAAGTAATTTGATTTGGAGGAAAGTTGTTGATAGAAGATTAATAATAATAAACTTAATCACGTAATGCTGTCATAATAACTGAACACTCCTTGGAGGTATATCTCAGGAGATTGATGATAATGAAGATAAGTTATTGATTAATTTCATACTAGTAGTATTTTACTAGAGCCTCCCTACCTCAGTCGGTATACTTTCAGTTTCGAACTGCTACACGGACTGTGAGTGTAAGATGAACGAATAGACGAACCCGCTTTGGTCGGAAGACCTGGGTTCGATTCCGATCCATGACGTGAGGAACCATTACCTGTCTCTTTCTACTAAAGGTGAGTTAGCCGGTGTCATACGGATGCAGAGGGTTTTTTCACCCGGAAACTCGGGTTTTTCGTTCCCTCAGAACAGACAGGCCGGCCCCTGTACATACACACACATCTACAGACATAAGACACTCCTGGAATAAGCATTAACCAACCTATTCCGTAGGTTTCGAACGCCTACATGGTGAAGTGTGGGTCTACACCTGAGCGTAGATCAACAACAATATTACTACAACATGAACTTCGGCACTTATGGAAATTGGGTTTTTTCTGGGTTGTTTATAAACATGTGGGAAGGATCCACAGTGAATATTTACTGCAATCAAACTTCCTCTAGTCCAGTCTAAAAAACGTATAGGTCTGCATTAATTTAAAGTAACATGTATGACTTTATATCATTTAAATCTATTAACATATTAAAAATCGATTAACCTTCTCTTTTTGCTTATCTTCCGCTCGGTATTAATATACACTGTGTTTAACACCTTCTATGAATCCAAATCTGAATCCTGTTCAGCATCGGCCAAGACCTGAACCTGCTAAATTCTACGACCCAGGTAAGAACTGTTTTGCCTATTCTCTCATTGCATTGAAACAATTGGTGAAGAAGGAACAATCCGACTGAATACTTTTAATAAGGTGGATGAAGCATTGAAAACTAGGCTTTCATTTCTGGGCAAAATTCCAGGGGAAATTTTTGAATCTTTCTTAGCTCGAGTCCCGGGAAAATAGCTCGACACTCGAGACCTTTTTGAAATTTGTTTGCAACAGATTTACAACTTTTCCTTGGGAGGGAATAACACTGGCGTTGTGTAATGTGTAGAAAATTTGTTTCGATGCTATAATTTGCTTAAAATGAAATATTTTCTGAAATATTAATTTTTCATATTTATGTCACTTTTCTGTCAATCCATTATCATTTATTATTATGATGATCTATCATCTTCTCTTAGTTTTCTTTGTTTCCGTCCATTGTTATGCATTATCATTAGAATTGGAAATCTGACAATAAAATGATGAGCTCTCTGTTGCAACTACTTGTTGGAAGTTGTTCAATTGTTGCTTTCTTTCAAATCTCAGTTGCACGGGTGTACCTGGGATTAGAAAGTTACAGGGACTGAACCACTTATTTCCTGTTTGAAAATGTCTGGTACGTAAGTATTCTTATGATTAACTTTGAAATTTCAAATTCATATGCGCAGAGCATTTTTTTAAATCGGCATGAAGCTTGTAGGAATACTATTTGTACACCTACAAGCTTCGTTTGTATACCGTCACGGACTCTGCGTGACATCCATATCCTGATTCGTCTCAATGCCTTTTAGGAGAGAGAGAGGGGGGGGGGGGGGGAAGAACAGCTGGTGAGCCTCATCAGCTACTTGTGCATTTGTCTTGTGTAATTAAAAGTAAATAATAATAATAATAATGTTTTATATAGAATTCTTTCATATTTGTTCTTTGCAGGTGAATGCATTGGCCAGATATCGTCGCGCTGTAGTTACGAAAACTGTACTGATAGCTTAGAAGTCAGGTGTGTACTGTTGTTGAACTCTCTCTCTCTCTCTCTCTCTCTCTCTCTATCACTCACACACACACACACACACATGGCAAGACATTTTATAACTTAAACTTTATGTGCTGAAAGATCCCCCTCTTTACTTTTGAACTTAAACGTATGCTCAATTAGCGAAACGTAAAACACTAATCTAGAGTTGATAGAAAAGTTGGATCTAGAGTTTTCTATTGGTTGTTTACTTGCTATTTCATATTCCTTTTTGCGTTGCCATCTCGAACCGCTCATCTTATGTCAACCTCTACTTACACATTCTTGAATATTAATAATGTCACTTGCTTTGTGGACATCGTTTTTAGCACTTGTAGATCCATAAAAGCAATCTTGCCTTTATGTAAGCGTGCAAGTTTAATGTCATGCCCGATATCGCTCATATTTCGTGCAATTTATTTAACTAACCATGAGAATTCTTTTGTTTCATTTAATTTGTTCCACTACTAATCACTCGGTAATCATTCAAATGTATTATCTGTAATATAGATTCAGTAATAAACACCGTAGCTGATATTTCTGGTATTTCGTCCCCATTTATTATAATTTTTTATTGCTGAGTTTTATACGAAATTAATTAATTATTGAAAGAGGATAAAACTATAAAGAACTGAAGTTAATTAATATCTCTTATGTTCGAATGCAGTTCTAACATTGCCTTTTCTTTTTAATTATTCTTGTACAGTTTTAAAGCAAATGGTCCGCATTGATACTAAATAATAGTGAAGGCAATAAAGAACCATTCCCCCTTCACCAGACACACCAAACCACTTCTATGCGCTTGTACAGCATCCGCTTGAAAAACAAAATAAATAAATAATGTAGAGTAAAGCACAGTTCTGTTGGAGAGCGGTAGTTAATCACTTGGCCAACAAGGCCGGTTCAGAAACTAGTAACCAGTTTTGTAGTATTTGTAATTTGCAGTGTTTCTGCTATGCAATATACCAAAAACAACCACGACAGTGACAGCACCTGTACAAATGTCATAATTTTGCACCAAGTGCAGCATCCCCACTGTCGCGACCACTGAACACGACTTTTCCACTTTGAAAGCAAAACATTAATCATCTTGAAATCCGGTCAACTGAACAGTTTGGTTTCCGCAGGATGCTTTTGAATTAAACCTCGTATTCGGAATGCGAAAAGCTCACTAATTTCACGCTTATTTCGTTGCAGTCCTGTGAAAGTGACTTTTAAGAGGATGTTACAGGATGGCAACATCAGCAGAGGTTATTTCACTGTCCGAAATACCAACGACGTTCCAGTGGCTTTTAAAGTAAGTGAAAACATGCTGAAACTAGTTTCAAATAAAATATCTAATTAATTGTTTTGAAACTCATCTGTCTGCTTCATTTTTCAATAAATTGGTTACTATAAGTCTCAATGCGAGCATTCATTTTCAGATTGTATTTTGGTTTATCGCATCAACAAAAAATGAAAATACTAATGACAAAACATCATCATTATTATTACTATGCAGTGTACAGTTGTGCTAAGCCTAATTAATGTTATACAGAAGACGTTTACAAAACGTGAAAGTTACTTAAAATTATTCGATGTTATTTTATATTTTCCAGATTAAAACGACCAACCCTGAAGCATTTGGAGTGCGTCCTGCCTGGGGAGTTCTGCTGGACAAAGAAAAGTACAGAATTACAATAATCTGCCGCAAAGGTAACCATTCTTTTTCTTTAAGTTTGCAATTGTTCTCGTGTTTGTCCGTGCAAGTGGGCTGGAGTTGATTTTATTCTTCCACGCCTGCACCAAAAGAAGCTTTCATTGGACCCATAAGTAGTGAACGTAGCAAAGGATTGTATGCGTCCAAGAACAAGACTTCTAATCACCAAAACACTTATTCAAAAATATACAAATAAATAAATAAATAATAATAAAAGAAAGAGAAAAGAAGATGAAATCAATCATAAGTCGATTACGACGGAGAGGAAAAGTTCATTCTAATTTTTCTTTTCTTCTTCAGTAAGAGACGGTGGCATTAATGGATTTTGTTTTATTTTTTATTGGTAGTAATGATAATAATAATAATAATAAATTATTATTATTATTATTACAGAGCTTTTCCAACCAGAAACCGTTTGGTTGGAAAAGCTCGGTTCAAATCCCTTCTTGGAGGCGAAGAACCTTTATCAGGGCTTCCAACTGAAGGTGAGTTAGCAGGTCTCAGACTGAGGAAGGAGGATTTCCTTCTGGCAAATGGGATTTTTGGTCCCGCAACCAAGAAAACTGACCGATAGAACACAAGAAATTTACAGATAAACAATACTTCTAAGCACAGGACTAACCACGTTATTCTGTAGTTATGGTTACTAAATCCAAGGGTAGTTGGAATGGGTGCTTAAATGCCTCTGATGATGATGATGATGATGAGTACATAAAGGATATAAATAAAATAGGAAGACGATTGCTTTCATTATAATATGTATCTGTTATTTCTCTACATAAAAACTGAAAAAGTGTGTGTCATTCTACTTAAACGCAGCAAATTGCTGATATGGAAAGACTTTTTACACGCGCTAACTCTATATAAGAAATTATGTTCTCTTTCTTTCTATATATAGATTTCTTTCTATATATAGATATATAGTTTCTCTCTCTTTGATATATAATATAAATCCAAGTAGGGATCATCTTGGTGTATACGCTAGCAGTTCTCTTAAATGCTGAATTTTAGACCTAATGCCGATTTCAAGCTGTTTAATAATTTTAACTAATATTTTATTATTTAAAGCTATTACAGTAAAATTGCCCCCCCCCCCCTTTTTTTTTTTGTTTCCAGATAAAAAATGCAAGAAGATCGAAAAATTCGCGATTATGAGCCATAAGATTACTGATGGTTTCGGAGACACCAACCAGTGAGTATCGAAGACGTTGCTCCAAAAAATTGGAGTATCCTGTTCTTTAATTAAACTGTTCAATAAAGGTTAATATTCTAAATTATGTCAAAAGCAATTTACGCATAAATATCACTAAAATTTTAGAATGTTTGTTTTAAAGGAATTTTTCTATTTTTATTTATGCGCATACGTTTTTTTTCTAGCAACAGTTGGAATATCCGTAAAGTTCTAGCAGTTATGGAAGATGATATTCTCTATACTACAGTGGGAGGTGATTTCCACCAACCAAGAGAAGAAACGGTAATTGTGCAGAAGATGTTTGTGTAATTTAAGCGTAAAAATTTAGGAAGATGCAGAGGCAATCATCCTTAATTACGAGGTCTGATCAAAAATACATAAAATAAAGCTGTGAAGATACAAAATAGTATTCAATTCGGGAGGGGGAGGTTCTTGCTAGGAGCACTTATCAAAAGTGGATCATCTACTCGAAATCTCCTCATACTGACACACACGTAACTGCACACTGTTTGCGTTCATTCAAGTAATTCATTCATACAAGACATTGCTTGTAATGACAAGTCTCTTAACTATTGGCAAGATAATAATGATAACACACGAATTTACATAAAAAAATATTAGTGGTGGGCAGCAGATGGCGTTGTATATAATACTACTACTATTTATAATAATAATAATTTTCCAAATTAATTAATCAAACTTTATTATTTATGCATGATATTTACAATACTGTATATATATAATATTCATCAAAGATTGATTTGATTCCTCAGTCTTAAGTAAAAGGCTGGTTATATTCCACTAATTCGAGGCCTCCTATGAGTTGTGGAAATACTTTCTGAAAATGAATGCTGTGCAGAAAAGCGGCCTTTTGTAGCTGCTCAATTTTTAATCTATCTAACTCGAGTGCTTCTAGATGTTTTTTCAATGTTTTAGGGATGGCGCCTAAAGCACCTATTATTATGGGAACAACTTTCGTTTTCTTTTGCCAGATTCGTTCAACTTCGACTTGCAAATCGCGATACTTTGTCATTTTTTCATTTTCTTTGTCATCAATCCGACTATCTCCTGGTACTGATATTTCGATAAACGTAACACCCTTGTTTTCACTTTTTTCAACCACTGTTATATCGGGTGTATTACATTCCCAGCTTTTGTCAGTCTGGATTTTGAAATCCCAGAGTATTTTAGCTTCATATATATATATACATATATCCCGCGGTACAAAATTCACTTCAATTTGATCGCATTTTTATCGATGTATGAAAGTTTTAAGAGTGTATAGCACATCAGTGCTCATCTTAATTAGTCAAATACAATTAACAGTAGAATAACTTTGAATACGTTAATTTATCAATTAATTGTAACCAAATCTGCGTAGAGTGGGAGAGAATGTGTTTGTTTAAAATATATTGGAAAACAATAATGAATGAGAATGCTCTATTTGGTTGGTATATTTGAATTACTCAAATGAGTAAAATTTGGAAGAGGATGACGAGGCTTACGTCCATCGACTTCAATACTGTTTCCAATTGTATACATTTATCGCAAATTATAGATTAAAAACTTGCCTACGACGCCAGTTTATACGCAAAATAGATGAAACTCAGAAAACCAAAACAGCAACACATGACAAATGACATCGTTCAATTGGATAGGTTGACAAAATAACCAATCCCAGCCTCTAGGTGCTCCTTCTCAGAGCTTACCCAGCCTCTCCTTCTGAGCGGTTTAAACTAATAAGCGGCTGCGCCATCTGTACATCTTTTCAAAGGGCTCAAAGGTGTCTGTATTTCTGACTACATACCCGGGCTATTAATGCAAATGTTCTGCAAGTGTATTTTGTTTACTTTTAGGAATCATTCGAAGTCTAGAAATAATTAGGGGAGTCTTTAACGGGAATAAATGCAAAAATATAATATCGGTGATATTGCTATTCGGTGGACGAGCACCGCACACCCTGTATATTGGCCCCTGATATATATATATATATATATATATATATATATATATATATATATATATATATATATATATATATATATATATATATATATATATATATATATATATATATATATAGATCTTCCTCTTTTGTTCTTTCCTTCAATCATTCCAAACAGCAACGTGTTTAATTTTCTCTCATCGTTCATTTTACATATATGGCCAAAGAGATGTAGTTTCCTTTTGATTATTTTCTGGATCAGGTTTTCTTTTGGTTGTATTCGTCCAGATTTCCTCATTGTTCACTTTCTGGATCCAGCTTATTCTCAAGATTATAGCACTTCCTCTCAAATGCTAATATCCTCCTTTCAGATTCTCTCAGGAGTACCCAGGCTTCACATCCATAGAGCATGCTGCTGAAGATACAGGTTTCTACAATACACAGTTTAGTTTGCACCTTTATAGCTTGGCTTTTCCATATTTTGTCAATGGCTTTAAAAATAGTTGCTGCTCTGGCTATTCTAATTTTTATCTCTTTATCTCTTTAAATAAATAAATAAATATATATATTTAAATTATATATACAGCATGTATATGTATATCCTTGTATATTTACATTACATATACTCATACGTGTAGGAGGTGCCAATAATCATAGCAGTAGATTTAACAGCTTTTTCATCTTTCGAAGCCAATGTTTTGTTTTTATGAAGATTCTTTAGATGTCACTAAAGAATAGAATTAGACTACTTATAGTTTTATACTAGGTAGCCTTTCGTTTATATGTTTAAATATTATTAGTAATTATTGTTATCACATGTGCAGAGTTCTGATATAGGCACAATTAAAGTATTCTAATTATTACCCTTCTGATACATTTATTACACAATGCTGAAGGCATTTATTTATTATTTTTTTAATATGCATAATTATAATAATAGTAATAATAAGTACAATATATTAGGGGTATCTTTTTTTTTCCACATCTTTCGAGCCGACTAATGCTTCTGTGAATAATAATAATATGAAAACCCACGGATTTTATTTTCTCAGAGTTTTCTTTTTATTCCACAGGCCTCATTCATCTGCGAATTATGGACTTCAATCACGAGTATTTTTTCAGAAAGCCAGTTGATGGTCTTCGGCGTTATTGGTGCGTCGATGCTGGGATACATAATCTCGAAGTACCTCCACCCTCCAGTAATCCAGGATGCCCTCTGGAGAAGAACAATACGCAGAATTTGTAGACCAATTTTGGGATGAGCATGAAATTCCAGCTGGCAGAGCACGTGTCATCCTTCGATTCTGTCTGTTCTGATTACCCAACAAAATTCTTACTTCGTTGTTCTGTAAAACTGCTTGGAATAAAAGCAATAAAGGTTGTTTTAGATTGACCGTTTCTTCAATTTGCGAATTCACTAATTTCAGACCTGTCCGAAGGATGCATAATCACAAAGTGAGTCATTATCATCGTCATATCACTGTTCGCTATCTTTAGCGATTACGATGATCTCATCGATACTCACCGAAGTGCTTCCCTAAAGCTCCCGGGCTGCCTGAAACACTTAAGTTTGCACTCATCCAGCCACTGACTGCGATTAGGTCTCAATATCTGAAACTCCCTTAAATCTCCATGCTTTAAACTGAAATTTCATCTTGGGATACAAAACGAAGTCGCACCGAGCTACATTTGGAAAGTAGCATGGTGCACCTTTGGAATCAGGTTGTTCTTTATCAAAAACTGTTCACCAGAAAGGGCAGTGTACCTCTGAGAATTGTGCTGGTACTCATTTTGTCGTTGTCAGTAAATATTTTTCCCTCAAGGACAATTCGGTTGGTTGGAATCCTCAAATAAACATCTTATACGAACCCAACTTAGAAAATTTCTTAAATCTCTTGCCCATCTGCAAATGATCTTCGCAATATTTCAAATGTCTCGGAAACAGCTTCACCAATTTAAATCACCGAATATAAACAACTGAGCAATTAACGACATATGCGTGAAACACTGCCCACCACGATGATGACGCAGCAGGTTTACTCCGAATTAAGCAAAACAGTGTGCTAAACAGGGTCAAGTAAGGAGCACTCACAGTCGTACGCGTCATTTATGGCCAGTCCAGAATTGTTTGCTTATTAGCATCTGATTTTCGAAGACACGAGGGTGCCTTTCATACGAAGCGTGCTCATAAAGTAATGACACTGACGTCAACCATGGTGTAGGAACTAGTCGTCCAAAAACTTATAGGATGAAAATATTAACAGGATAGACGTTCTTTCAGATAGGCGTCTAACTATATGATACAATCTTTGTTACAAAAAAGGTTGTTTTTGACCTTTTCAGTTCGCAGATCACAGAGGTATTTACTTGGAATTGAAAAGTGGGAAGGTTAGAATCCAACAATAATGTAAGGAACCTTTATTGCACTTAAAAGAAGGTGAATCAGTGACAAGGGAATTTTTTTCTTCTGGAAACTCAGTTTTCCATGATTTAAAAGTAGTAATACTTTTAATGAAAATGAAAATAATGTCAATTTTATAGTGAAATTAATAAATGAATATCAGTTTTGTGGAGAAAGACACAAAATGTAGCTTGAAGTGAATTCTCTGGTCCTCAGTATATCATCCAGTGGTAGATGTGAACTGATGAAAACAAACTGGTGCCAAGAAACGAGATCTGGTGACTAATAGTGGCCAGTCTCTTAAATGTAGCTCTACAATTGAAAGGTCCAAGAATTAGTTGTTAATTTTTTCTTCCTGCGGTTTCTCCAGTGCGTTAATGGAGAATGGAATCACTTTATCACAGAATGATCAAAATATTGAGGTTTTTCTTACTATTACGGAACACCTCCAGGGAGTCCAAAGATTCATTGAGCGAGGGCACCTAGTCTGCAACTCTCTGAATCCACCAACTACAACGAACCGCAACTACCTTCGTCATCAACACCAACGCCATCCACCGTTGGCCACCACCACCACAAGTAATTTCACAACCACTCGGCCAGGCCGGAGATTGAATTTATGAGCGATAGAATTTTCAGTGCTGTCAATAGGACGATAAATGAGTGTTTCATGTCACTCCTTTTCACACTCGCAGAACACAAGCAACCGAGGAATTAAATTGGCAATCTTTATTCCACCATTTCGCGATTAACATCATTTCAACAGTTCACAATCTTCGTTTATAGAAGCTATACTAAGGGATGATTATAATCAGAGGTATCCTTGGTTAAACTTACAGAATTACTCGCATGCTATGAGAAGTTTAACATTTGAGTTTATTAAGTTGCCTGAAGTCGTAGAAATTGAATTTCGTTCAGCATGGAAATTTTGTGCAGCACTTTGGTACACTGATCTGCACAAATCACGAGGAGTTCTGCAGTAACATTTTTCGAGATATATGTGTAAAAATTAATCGAAGATTCCATTATACTCGAGCTTGAAAGACCACTT